>NW_026596120.1:12737685-12745984 GCF_907164565.1 Psammomys obesus
AAAAAAAAAAAAAAAAAAAAAAAAAAAAAAAAAAAAAAAAAAAAAAGGAAAGAACTCACTGAATATGCTTACCCACATCTCGGAGTTCAAAACTCCCAGTTTCACTCAGCTTTCCATGGGGTTGCCGAAATGGCCGAAGCACCTGCGCCATCCCTGGCTGTAGAGACACAAAACAGGCCTCTGCTGTGAAGACAGTAAGTCAGGAAGCTTCAAATCACTTTGGTGTGTATCCGAATCCAGGAATATTGCCGCATCTTTGTACTGATACCCTGCCAGGGCGTACCGGATCAGAAAGATGGGAGGTTTAGTGTTTTCAGCTTGACAGAATGTGGGGTCACCTGGGAGGCAAGCCTCTGGGCACAGCTGTGAGGGATAGTTTAGCCTCTGTGCTATGGCCGGGCCGTGGTGATTGGATTAACTGGTGTGGGAAGATTCACCCAGAAGTGGGCAGCACCATTCCCATCATTCCCTGGGGTTGGGTCACTGTAAAAGGGAGAACCCAAGCTAAGTATGAACGCCACCTCCTCCCCGTGGATCCACCACGGTTCCCTCACTATCATAAAAGAGCTACCACGTTTTATTTTAAAATGAATCTGCTGTAAATTCTTACCAAAGGGGGCAGAAATCCTCTCAAGGAGGGGAGTTTACTATTACTTTGTTTTTCAATGTTGGGCTCAAACCACTGAGCCACGCCCACCCCCTTCCACTCGCCACTCTCTTAAATGTTTTTTTCTTCCCAAGAGACTTGGTTTATAGAGTCTCTGATCAACCACAAGACAAAAGGGAACGCAGCCAAGGATTCCTTGTCAGGTGACGAGAGGACAAATTCAAACCCCTAGCACAAATGCAGTGGGCGACTCCAAGTGAACATCCGGAATTTTTATAAAATGTGCCCTGGTAAGACCTCTTTGTAAAGAACAAAATATACAAAATAAAGCTAGCACTGTAGTTGTAGCTTCCACAGCCTCAAGGTGTGTGTGTGTGTGTGTGTGTGTGTGTGTGTGTGTGTGTGTGTGTGTGTGTGTGGTGGTTGGTGGTGGAGGTGTGTTGGTGGAGGCGGTGTTTAAAATGCTGTGGCCCCAGCCCTGCCCCACAAAGCCTCACTATCAAGGACTAGATTCCTTCCAAAGCTAACAGAGAAGCCTAGAGTTAAAGTGCAGATGGTTAGAACTCAGGAAAATAAACTACTTCTAGGTTATGACACGATTAAAATAAACAAAGAATTGTTATTTTCCCATTTTCTCTTTTATGTAAAGAAACTCAGCATGGGTTTGTAAAACCATGATTAGTATAAATTATTCTCACACTGCAAAGAGGTTAAAACAGTTCAAAGCTACCACACACGAGTAACTGGCATCAACATCATCCATCAACATTTTTATGCCTGCGTTCTAGAAAGGGGAAACATTTGTATAAATACGTGATTTCTTTCTATACACTATTTGTAATAAGTCATTCCACCTAATTGCATCTATATTTTCAAATTTAAAAAGAAGTCAAATGGGAAATGAAAGAATAATAAAATTTCAATTAGGTAGTATTTGCATCAAGATAATCTTGAAAAAAAAATTCACATCGCAAAAAACGTAAGCTTGGAGAGAAAAGCAGAACCGAAATGAGACTAAGATATTGGGTTCCTGGCTAGAGTTTGGCTCTGCAATGTGCCCCTGGTGGTCTGTGAATCAATCCCTGGGACTGCAGATTAAAAACCTATGAGAGGTGCAGTTTGTGAAAGGTTCTCAGATCACTGGGATACACCCCTGAAGAAGATTATGGGCCCATAATCTTCCCTTGGCTTACAACCTAAGCTGTTTCCTTCCTCCACGGGCTTCTGCCATGGGGTGCTATCTCAATAACGGATAGGAATTGCTGGAAACAAACAAAAAAACAGCAACAACAACAACAACAAACCCATAAGGCAAAATAAACGCATTTGTCTCAAGCGTTTTGTTATAGTAACAGGAAGCTGTTGCTACACACATTCCACATTTCAATTTGGGTCCTGCTGTGAGTGATGAAGTCAGTAGATCTAGAATGTTTCTTCCTTATCTCCTCCCTCTTTATCCATTATCATGTTAACAGTCAAAACAAGTAGTATTTATATTTCATTTTGTAACTATTATTTGCAAAAGGTTTCATATTAATATTATCACACACTTAGACATTTTTCAAGAATTACCACCAGACTTTCACCATGACTCTTCACTCCTGATGTCTTTATTTTGATTTACAGAAATTTAATTTCAAGTTAGACTTTTATCCCTCACAGTTAACAACACTCACATTTTTTTTGATGCTCTTGTTTTCAAAAATACTCATTTTCTCTAATAAAATCACTTAAAGCTTTCACTGTAAGTTGTGCTCTCTTGGGATATTTATATTTTCCCCAAGACTCCAAGAAATTAAAAGATTCTATTCAGTGTTGCACAGAATTACACAGCTAGTTTGGAAAGCCAGGATATAAGCGTGAGCTAATTCTAGAACTAACTCTCCTATCATCCATCCATTATCCACGCCTCCATTCATTCACACACTTTTTCATGATGTGTCCTTCCTACTGATCCACCTCCCCACCTATCCAACTGTTAGATGGACCATCCATCCCCCATCTCTCTTGTTCTTCTTCTCCTTCGTTTGTATATTAATTAACTTTTGCTTTGAAGCAGAATCTCACTCTGAAGCCAACAGCCCAGGCTGTTAGATTCACAATGATCTCTCCCGGCTCAGCTTCATGTACTAGGATTGTTGGTGAGAGCCGCCATGCCCACCACTTCATTATCCTCCATTCATGTACATGTGATGCAAACTTATATGCACGTATTCATCTGTAGCCATTCATCTATCCAACTATTCCATCCATCCCATCTGTCAAACCACCCACCATACTACTGCCCCCCATCTACTCATTTATCTGCATTTCTTTACTCTAGCATCTACCTAGTCAGACGCATAATTGACACAGCTACTCATCCATTCACCTATCTAACCTTCTGTGCACCTTTGAATCCTCTCATTTGTAACAGAATGGTTTGATGCTTTGTGTTTGATTATTAACTATGTTGCTCCCCGAGGACTATCATGTACCCTTACCTCCCTGTCTGACAATAGAAAGCCAACACTTGGGCAGGGCAGAAATGAGGTAGGCGTGGCTAAGGTTCCAGGACTTTGGGGACAGAAGGACCACACGGAGGAGATAGGTACCAGAGGGGTAAGAGGAGGCAGAGCTGCCTTGGGTTAGCATGGAGAGTAGCACATGGCCGGATCAGCGCCAGATCAACGTGGATGGAGGGAAGCAACACAGATGAGAAGATAAGCAAAGATTTATGGAATTATGGGTGGGGAGTAGCCCAGATAGAAATTATTAAAGCAGATGGCATGGGATGGGGGATAATGAGGTGGCTTAGTAGGTAATATCTGCCCAGCTCTAGGTAAAATAAAGCTATTCTAAAATACAAGTGTCTGTGTCCTTATTGATTTGAGAGTGGGTTAGGTAATACTGCTGTAATTATATCTATTTAATAATAAACTATTGGCTTAGTTTATATTTTCCACATCATTGACCAATCACATCATCCCATCCCTCATCTTTTATTTATTTTTTTCTATCCATTTGTCCATCCAACCAGTTTATTGATTTACATGAAAATCTACAGACCCACATCATTCCCCAGATGGGAAGCTCTTTCTTTCTCTGACTTTTCTGGTTTCATTTCATTGTCAGCTATTATGAGAAGACCACACATTCCATGGGCTTAATAAGGTCTGCCAACTCATGCCCTAACTGTCACCCAAATAAACACTATTGCAACAGACAGTATAGATATTATAGTATCGTCTCAAACAATGGGTTTTCTGTCATCAATCCCCTAATAATTGTATATTCTTATCTTACATAACCTCCACTATGAAAGTTATACAACAAACTGAACAAAAAGCTTCTGTAAATAAGTACTATAGAAATTGTAAATGTATTACAAGGTATGAGAAAGAATATTTAAAAAAAAATAAGGAACAGTAAACCATTTTTTTAAAAGTCATTCAGAAAAGGTCTCACTCTATGGCTCTGGAAGGCCTGTACCTTGCTAGAATGATCAGACTGGCTTCAAAGTCACAGAGGTCTACGTGCCTCTGTCTCCCTAGTGCTGAGTTTAAAAGAGTGTGCCACCACACCTGGCATAGGCACAGTTTTTTTTTTTTTAAATATGTTCTTGAAGATGCTGGAGGAGTAACAAGATAGTAAAGAAAAAGAGTGTTTAGAAAAGGGTTTATTTGACTGTCAATTCCAAGTTCGAGTCCATCAATCATTTCAGGAGAGTCGGGGGAGGAACTCAAGCAGCTAGTCGCATTACATCCACAGTCAGGAGCAAACAGAGAACAAAGGCACACACACCTGCCTGGTTTGCTTCCTCTCAACTAGCTTTCTCCTCTCTCATAAGAGATTCCCAGGAGCCCCAGATGCTGGACATGAACCTGCTGGATTTTGTGTTTGTCCTGCTGGGTTTTGATTTTTTTTTTAGCCAGAGATTTTCAGTTATGCCCCCCATTCTTTGGAATAAGAATGTGTAGGGAATAGTGCTGCTGCTGTGATCTGGGCCTTTTCACATCAACTAACAATCAAGACAGTCCCCCACAGACAAACCTCGTCTTGACAGTCTCTCATTGAGATTCTCTCCCCAAGATGATTCTGGGTTGTGGCAAGGTGACAACAAAAACTAGCCAGTATATCCAGATTGTAGATTATGAAGCTATTGGGTATGCACACTAAAATAATGCCTACTAAACTCAAAGAGGTTTTTAAATGGTAAGTTTGAAATATTTAGAGAGAGAACAGAAAAACATTTTTAAAATATAGTGGACTTGAAAAATAAGAGCATGGATATTCTAGACCTTAAAGGCAATAGCAAAAGTGAGGAAATCATTGGGTAAACAGAGCCAAAGAGAAAGTTAGTAAACTGGAAGGTTAATCAAAAGAAAATATCCACAAAGCAGCATGAAGTGACAAAAGAATGGAACATATAAGATAAATATATTACTAAGAAGATGTGGTTACTATTCTTGATTGTCAACTTGACACAATTTAGAATAACCTGGGAAATAAATCTCCAGTATGTCTGTAAGGGAGACATTTCCAGGGAGGTTTAACTGAGTGGGAAAACCCACCCTGAGCTTGGGCAATGGGTCATGACAATCTCAGATGTAATAAAAAGTACAAAGAGGGCAGAGTTCCAGCATCCATCCCTCCTGCTTCTTGTCCTGGACACAATGTGACAGGCTGCCTCAAGTTCCTGCCACTCTGCCTTACCCGTCATGGTCCATTATACCCTCAAACCATGAATTAAAACCAACCCTTCCTCCCTTCTGGAAGAAGAGAGGTAAGGAAGAGAGAAGGTCTAACTTTACGAAGAGTCCTGGAAAGAGGGAAAGGAAAGAGTGATATGAAAGAAGTACCTTTTAAGGGCTGAGAATTTTCCAAAGCCCATGATATGAAAGACATTTAGTGCGGCGAGGGAAGGAGAGTTAAGGCTGCGGATAAAGCGGTCAGAGATGGCTGTGGTTCTTAGTAATTATTGTTCCATTAATAAGTATCTAATGCACTCGGACAACAGAAAGCATGCCTTATGGGCAAGATACCACCCAGGCAGATCTTCGGGATACTAAGTAAATTTCATCTGAAAAAAAAAAAAAAGTGACCGAAAGGAATAGCATTCTAGGAGCCCTGCTGGAGAACAGAAGACCTGAGAAATGTTTTCTTAGGTTCAGTATACAGAAACGACCGTAGCTGTGGTCCAAAGGGACCAGGCTATATCTCAGCCTAACAGCAGGACTTGGCATCATTCAAACGACTGCTTATTTTACAGGCATACAAGCCTGGGGGAGGGGGCTTGCACTAAGGGTCCAGGCTGTTGCTGAGGCCAAGCAACAGGATTGTATAGCAGGATCAGATTCCTTGCATGGAACTCTTGAGAGGACTGTGTTCAAAATTGTGAAGGTGAGGGTGAGGCTGCAGTGGAGCGCTCAGGGTCCCGGCGATGCCAGAGCTTTGGGTGTTTCACTGAGGAAACTGCTGGCACCGAATGGAGACAGTCCAGGGGAGATGACACACGAGCAAACAGCAGACCGAGATGAGCAAGGCTTCCCAAGTCCATGGGAGCCCAGAGGATGCCGTCAAGAGTCCCAGATGCTGGACATGAAGCTGCTGTTTGGTGTTTGTCCTGCCGGGTTTTGGTTTTGTTTTAGCCAGAGCTTTCCTGATATGGCCCCATTCTTCCCCTTTGGAATAATGCTGTTTGCGCCATAATGACCACATGTTTGAAGCATGTGAGTTGCTTAGACTACACAAGTTAAGTGATTTCCTTATCTTACAAGCGACTTTGGACTGCTTTGGGGATTACTGAGGCTTGGGGAGTTCTTAGAGATACGCTAAATGTATTTCGTACTATGAGATGGACAGACTTTCAGAATCAGGAGTGAAATGTTATGGTCTAGAGCGAAGTATTTGAGTATCAGGTTGCCAAAAAGTTGTGATTGTGGTGGTTAACTTAGACAGCCAATTTCATTGGATTAATAGACACCTGAGGTATTGTGGCACAGTTTTGGTTGTGTCTATGAGAACTTTTCTAGAGAGGAGAAGGAGGAGGAGGAGGAGGAGGAGGAGGAGGAGGAGGAGGAGGAGGAGGAGGAGGAGATCAATAGATCAATTGAGCGCTGACATTTTTCCTGCTCTGTTTTCTGTTCCACTGAGAAGCTGGGAGGTGAAAGTTCACAGGTGAGAATCATTCTTTTCCTGTCATGGTGGATTGACACCCTCAGACCATGAGCCAAAATAAATAGATTTTTTTCCCGTAAGTTATGTCTTGTCAGGTAATTGGTCGTATCAGCAAGAAAAGTAACTGATACACTTGTTTCAAAACCATGTTGGCCTAAGAATTCAGTAACAGCATTAATATCCCTTCAAAGAGGTAATATATCACTTTAAAATGACTCTAAACTTATCAACGTGAGGCATTCTTCACAATTTTCTCATACTTTTGCAGCCAATGTATATAATAGCAGTGATTGTAATTAAAATTTGTATATTGATTCTTTTTCAAGAACTGTTTCAAGCCATCATTTTTGGTTTATTTTATGAAAAGCTGCAAAATAAATGTTTGTTCTTATTTTGCCAGATCATAAATAATTTCTCCTCTCTTTGCCATTTCAAAATTAGATACTTCACATGAGAGTGTAATCCCAGGGAGGAAACAAATTCCACTGACATTTTTATCTTTGCTTATTGAATATCTGGCCGACATTTGTTTTGGATTTCTGATAGGTCTGGGTTATTTACTTAAAATTGCTGGAACATTTTCTAGCATGATCAGGCATAATTTTATTTATATCTAGCTGAAATTTTTGACATACATATAAAATACTCAAATTATTCTTATTTCAGATTCAGTTCAGACTTTGAGGCCACAAATGGATACTATTTTGTAAACTAATTTGGAAACTCTCAAAGATATCATATCAAAATACAACAGAACACGAGTTACTTAAACTTTAAAAAGTTATGCCATGTGAGTCACTTAAACTTTAAAAAGTACCTGTAATTTTTCTAACTTTGGACCAATTATCTTTGTTATTATGAAGTCTATAGAAAATTATCAGGTGCCTTAACTGAAGATCAACTTTAAAAAGATCTTTCCTGTCCTCATATTTTAAATATAATTTACATAACTGAAATTAGAAGTTAGTTTTGCCATTTCTCCATTTAAAATGTTATTGTTGTTATTTTGGATGCAAGAATGTCAGTTATCTTATTTGGCCAAAATTACAATTTAGTTCTTGGGAAACATACTAAATATCTAATTCTGATTTCAGGATAATAATTCCATTACTTCTTTTTGACCTGTAATGAGATTATTAGCAATTGCAGTGTTAGTTGAAAATAGCTATGACTCTTGTCTCATTTGGGTTTGCTTGCTTGATTGATTGATTGATTTTGATTTTTTGAGACAGGGTTTCTCCGTGTAGCCCTGGCCATCCTGGAACTCACTCTGTACACAAGGCTGATCTCAAACTCGGAGATCTGCCTGTCTCTGCCTCCATAGTGCTGGGATTAAAGGCATGCGCCATCATTTATTTTTTCTAATTTTTTAGACAGGAACTGAATGTTTGTTGTTGTATGCCTCGTTAAGTTTTAGTTGCTCTCATTGTGACATTTGTATATAACTTCCTCCAGTTTCTTCTTTTCTTTTTTGTTTGTGCACTCTTGTGTGTGTGTGTGTGTGTGTGTGTGTGTGTGTGTGTGTGTGTGTGT
>NW_026596120.1:12745994-12845994 GCF_907164565.1 Psammomys obesus
TGTGTGTGTGTGTGTGTGTGTGTGTGTGTGTGTGTGTGTGTGTGTGTGTAGAATAGAGATCAGGGTGCCTTCCTTGATTGACTTCCAGTTTACCTTTGAAACAGGTCTCTCGCTGAGCCTGAAGCTCACCAGTTTGGCCAGACTGGCTGGCCAGCAAGCATCTCCACCTCCTCGCACTGAGTTCACAGGCATGCATACCCGCGCCCAGCTTTCATGTGGGTGCTGGGATCAAACTCAGGTCCTCATGCTTGTGCAGCAAGAGCTTGACAGGGGGAGCCAGCTCCCAGACCCCTGCTCTCTTTTTCTTTTGTTCATGGTACTATGGTCTCCTCTAGAGTCTACGTTTATACTTCCATTTTATCCTTAAAGCTTTGTACACTCTGTTTCTCTTTAATGAATTAGTTACTGTGTGGAGTGTGTGTCGTATGCACATATGTGTGGTTTTGTGTGCCTGTGTGTGTACACAGAAGCCAGAGAAGGAGGTCAGGTGCCCCGCTCTGTCACTCTCCATGTTATTCCCTTGAGGCAGGGTCTCTCCCTGAACCTGTAGCGAAGCTGGCAGGGAGCAAGCCCCGGGATCCTCCTGTCCCTATACCATGGCAGTGAAGGGTTTTCCAGATTCATGCGACCACACCCGCTTTTTAATGTGGGTTCTTGGCATTTGAACTCAGGTTCTCAGACTAGCCCACACAGCAAGCTTTATTACCCAGTAAGCCATTTCCATAGACCCTATAGAGTCACTTCTAAACTAGGAAAATAATTTCATTAGTAATTACATCTTATATAGGTCCCACTGTACCTATATTATCTGGATATAATATCACACCATTATACTGATATATAAATATGTAAAAAAAAATTCATGCTGAGTCAATCCATTAGCACTGACTAGAAGCACAAAGTGCTTATGCATAATTATAGAAAATCCTGTGACACAATGATACAATAGGTTATGTAATGCAACAATTAGAGCAAATTACACTCCATAAAAATTATAAAGCTGTGTTTTTAAAGGAAAATATTTTGTCCTGTTTCGGTGTTTAAGTTTTGATATTGATATTAGCCATGTTTTTGTGGAAAACAGCCCAGAAACTTCTTCAAAGCTAGTCGTATGACAGAAAAAATATAACTCCTGGGCACTCATGCCAGTGGCCCAGAGGTATATATTAACACCAAGATCTGTATGTGAATATAGATGGCAACCTTATTTATAATCTCCCCAATTTGAAACAATAAAATGGTGCTGTAATTGAGAAACAAAATTAAAAAAAAACAATAACCTATCTAAATAATGGAATACTACCAAACAATAAAAATAAGTGAACAATTTAGTCCGTCCACAAAATGGATGACGCTTAACCAGTTTTTCTAAGTGAGATAATATAGATCCCAAAGACTATTTGTATTGAATGATCCCATTTGTGTGACATTCTTGGAAGGACAAAGCCAAAGGAGCAGAAAGCAGGTCAGTGGCTGCCTGAGACTGGGGAGAAGGGGTTTATTTATTGTTGTGAGTGAGAGAAGGGACTCCAAGGACTGTTCTGTGTGGTGCTGTGATAGTGGACATGTCATACAAGAGCTGTAGGATTAGTACAATAAATAGTTTCACAGTATGGAAATGTCACATGCAAACTAGCCTGTCAGGAGAGCCCAAAGTAGGATGCAGACTCATAGGTGAGTCGAGCTCTGTTGTAAATTAATGGCACAACCATGCCTTAGTTTGTTTTCCTGTTACTGTGGTAAAATACTCTGATAAAAACATAAGGGTTTGTGTTGGCTAGTTTTTTGTCACCTTCAACCAAGATGGGCCATCTGGGAAGAGGGGACCCCAGCAGAGAAAATGTTTCCATCGTATTGGCCTGTAGGCGAGTCCGTAGGGACATTTTCTTCATTGACTGATGTAGGAAGGACCCAGCCCACTCGGAACAGTACCACTCCTGGTAGGTGATCCTGGATTCTATAAAAACAAAAACAAAAACAAAACAAAAAACAGGTTCAGCAAGCCATGAGGAGCAAGCCAGTAAGCACTCTTCTTCTATGTCCTCTGCTTTAGTTCCTGCCTCCCGGTTCCTGTCCTGACTTCCCTCAGTGATGGACTGTCTGTAGTCTGGGAGGTAAAATAAATCCTTTCCTCCTTAGTTTGCTTTTGGTCCTGGTGCTTATCACAGGAATAGAAACCAAACTAGAACTGGGTTCATTTTAGCTTACAATTAAAAAAAAAAAAAATTCCCGAAGGCAAATAACCTCATACATAGGAGGCTCGATTTTGGAAGATCCAGTTCATTTAAGTGAAGAAAGCCTGACTTCAAGGAATTCCCTGCTCCTTGAAAGGAACTGCCTACACAAGTGTTTCCCCAAGGCCAACACACAGAAGCTGATATGACAATGGTTCAGGGGTACCAGGCTCCATCCCAAGCTAGTAGCTGAATCTGACAGCGTAAAGGTTAGAAAATTTGAAGACTTTTGATGAAAGGCCGAGGCCTGGCAGTGTGTAGCAGGGCCGGGGTCTCTGAATAGAGGTACCAAGACACCATTGTGTCAAATTGTGAAGGTGAAGCCTTGGTTGTAATTGAGACCTCAGGATGTCAGCCCTGTCAGAACTCTGCGACATCTGTCTGTCAAGGGGAACGGCAGGCATGGAGGGGAGGTGGCATAGGAGAGAATCTGTGTGTGCTACAGGTGGCCGAGTCAGAGGAGTGACGCTGCCCAAGCCTTTTAGAACCCAGTTGATTACATTACCAGCTCCAGATGCTGGACAGGAAGCTGCAGGATTTGCTATTTGCCCTGGTGGGTTTTGCATTGGTGTGATTGGTCTTTGCTATGCCCCGGTTCTTCCATTTTTAAATATATTCACTCCGTGTCTTTATATGTTGGAAATGTGTTATTATAATTATTATCATTATATAGGAGCTGACAGTTATGAGACTTTGGATTTTTAAAATATTGAAATTGTTAAAGACTATGGGGACCTTTAACGTTGGAATGAATGCATGTTCTGTGGTCATGAGCCTACGGGGAGAAGAAGTGAAAGAGTGTATTAGTTACTTTTCTGTTGCTGGATAAAACACCACAACCAGACATGACTTACAAAAGAGAGAGCTAATTTTGGCTTACAGTTCCAGCGGGAGAGTCCATAATGACAGATGAGGCATGGTAGCTGATTGCCTCAGCAGGGAGTTTGTAAGATCACATCTCCAACCACAAACAGAGAAGGGGGGGGACAACAACTAGAAATGGGACAAGGCTATAAGCTTTGATGGCCAGGCCCAGCTGACATACTTCTTACTGTAAGGTTCCACCTTCCAAAGATTCCATCAAAACCAGAGGCCAAGAGTTGAAATAGGTAAGCCTATGGGAGACATTTCTCACACAAATCACAGTGAGGGTTATGGCTTCAAACTGTTGTGCTTGACACCCTTCCCCCACCCACCCCAAGGCTCAGGAAACACCATGCAAAAGGAGAAGAAAGACTGTAAGATCCAGACGCTAAAAACAGTGTCTTCTGGTTTTCTTGTATATGACAGGACCCCTGCACTCATGAGCTCACAGCAGCTATGGCTGTCTGCACAAGAATCACAGAAGGTAAACCAACAAATACTATCAATAAATCAAAAGTGCATTGTTTAAGATGATCAAGGCAATCAATAAACCTCTAGACAGAATTCTGGGAGGTGGGGATGGAGGCAGGGAAGAAGACATACATAAACTGTCAATATCTGGAAGAGGAGACATATCACTACAGAGTTTACATATTAAACGATTAATAAAGCAACATTACAAATAGCTTCACATAAATAAATTGGACAGCTTAAGTGGAAAAATTCTTTGAAAGATACTGACTGTTGGTGATCCCTCAAGAAAACAAATAAGCTAAAGAGCCTAGTCTCTACTGAAGAAACTGAATTGGTATTTCTTAAATCTTCCCATAAAGAAAAACCAAGAATTAATGGCTTCATTAGTTAATTCCAAGCAACTTATTTTTTTTTTCCCATTGGAAACAAAAATCTTATCTGGGCATGGTGGCTCACATCTTTAATCCCAGCACTCAGGAGGCGAAGGTAGATGGGTCTCTGAGTTTGAGGTCTGCCTGCTCTACAGAGGACAACCGGAGCTACACAGAGAAACCCTGTTTCAAAAACCCAAAAATCTTTATTTATATGTGTCTGTGAGTGTGCACTACATGTGTGTGAGTGCCCATGGAGACCAGAAGAGGGAGTCAGGGCCCCCTTGAGCTGGTCATGAGCTGCCTGATGTGGGTGCTAAGAATGGAACTCTGGTTCTCCGGAAGCCCAGGAAATGCTCTTAAGCGCTGACTCATCTCCTGAGTCCTTCCATCCAACTTTTAAAGAAGTAATACCAATTCTGTACAAACTCTTGCCAGAAACTGATGACGCCCTTGTACTTCTCAGTTCATCTTGTGAGGCCAAGCATGACTTTTGCTACCCAAACCAAATGATATTATAAGAGAAAAATATCGCAGGCCAACATCACTCACAAAAGCAGACAAAAAAAGGGGGGGGCAAATTTTAGGTCAAATTTAACTTTTATATATAAAAGAATAGCTTATTATAATCAAGTAAGGTTTCTTCAGGGAATAAGCAAGCCACTGTGGTCTACACCATAGCATTATCTCTTGGTGCTGAAGGGATGAGCAAACAGGATCTTGGGAATCTCCATGGACTTACCCTGAGTAGAAAAGAAAAGCCAGCCCTCTAACATGACACAATATGTCATTTCGCTCAGATTCTTGAGATGATGAGTTTAAGAAAACTAAGTAGTTCAGTGATTGAGAGTGGGAACCGGAGGGTCCTCGTGGTGATGGGAATGCTTTCTTCTTGATTGTGTATATACAGGCTGTGACAACAAACTTGCAAGATGCTACCATGAAGGAAGGGGGGCAAAGATAAAGGACCCACAGGGTCTGTCTTTCTTGCAACTGCTTGTGAACATATAATGACTTCCAAATAAAGAGTAATTTGTGGTACTTTTTTTTTTTTAACGTAAATAGCCAAGGGTGGTTATCCAAGATCTTTTTGAAGAACATGAAGAAACATGGGGAGCAAGGTAGGTATATGCTCTGGCAATGATCTTTGGTGTGATCAAAGTGTGTGCTAGGTTCTACCTCCTGACATATCTCCTCCATGCAGAGCTTTGGAACCTTTTCATGGGAGCATCAGGAGACTGACAGAGAACATTCCTATCCATACCATTTGCAGAGCAGAAAGAGGGCTGGGTGCTCTTTCCATGGTTAATTTCCTGGCTCTGCTAAGGTACTGTAGTTATGTAAGATGTTATCGTGGGGTTGTTGGATGAAGATACATAGAAACTTCCTGTACTATTTTTTGAAACCTCTATGTTAGTCTAGAATTATTTTAAGCTTTAAAAACTGGACACATTTTTACTGAAAATGGTTTCGAATTGGGGCAGACAGCGGAATACTAAGCAGTCGTGGGAACGAAAGCCTCTGTACCGCAACGGGAATCTTGGGAGCAGGATGAGAGGGAAAGTGCAAGTCATAGGACCGAGTTTGAAATATAAATTCTAAAGACTCAAAAGAAACGGAAGTGTTGAGAGGTTCATCTAAGCAGGCTGCAGCTGAAAGAGAAGCCAGAGTTTGGGTTCTCTGAGTTGGGAAAAGAAGAAAAGTGTGGGGGGGACACACTCAGGGGCATGAAAAATATTAGGAAGCAGGTGATGCCATTTCGTCCCATGTTTCCCATCCAGTTACTCAACGGATGCTATGTGGAAGAAACTCTCTCTAATGGGGTTGCCAACTCCACGCTTATAGTAGCTACTTTTTCTGATACCCCAGGACAGAATAAGGATAGTCCCTTCCCCAAAAAAGATAAAAGGAGTGAAACTGTAGGAGAGAGGCTTGGAACAGAGCAGATTCCTAGTGTCTGAGGCTAGGACTCCCACAGCCTGAAGATCACGCGAGCCCTGTCCAGACTACAGGAGCCAGGCCAGCAGACCGAGCTTTTATCATTAGAACTAGAGGCATCTTCACTGGAAGAATCCTGCCATATAGTCTGGTCCATGGTTGGACTTGAACACATTGAGCCCAGTTGGACTTGGAGTTTGGCCCCATGACCCGCCCCAGAGGCTTAGAGGTGCCCAGAGGGCCCCTGCCTCATTCCTCCTTCCCAAATGCCCACCCTACCTGTGTGTGAAGGACCAGACATTCAGAGAGAAGGCACAGGGTCACATGATGAGAGAAGTATGGTCAGGACTGAGGGAGGCTCTCCCTGAAGACTTTGCTTTCTCCATCACACCTCCCTCGCTTTCTCCTGCCTCAGTGATGTCCTCAAGGCCAGCATGAGAGGCTGTGAGGAGAAGGGACAATGTGACCTCCGTGGGTGCCTGGGCCTCCACTGGCCTTTTAATCACAGGCAGGGAGGGCTATGGCTTAGGAGTAGTTTCCTCTTTGCAGGAGACGGGGGGGGGGGGGGGGGGGGGGGGGGGGAAGGGGGGAGAGGGGGTGGGAGTAAGAGAACAGGGGTGGGGTGTCCAACCTCTTGACACTGAGACACAACATTGCTACAAACTTGACACTAGAAAACCACAAAATGGAACCAAGGACAATAACAAGAAGATTGCAAAAAATAAAATTAAAACTCAGCCCGATATCTCATAATGTTTTATATAAAAGAGTACGGCCTTGGGGGTGCATTCATAGCTATCTCACAAGCCATGTGACCTGTGGATACACCTGCCTGAACTCCTTCAGCCCATGCTGATTCCTGAGACCGCAGTTAATTCAGGGCAAGGAGTGGAGTGAAAGCTGGGAGAGTTATCCTGAACCCTGTGCTAAACACAGCATGCTTACTGCATCTCAGGGAGCTGACCTCCAACCCCAGGGACTCCAAACCAATGAAGACCTCGAGAAAAGAACAGTTACTCCGATTTGAGTTTTAGACGTTGATCTGAGCATTCGGCAACTACTTCCTAAGCTCTGAGTGAAGGTCCTTGGGACATGGGGTGGAAACTCAGCGGCTGTTTCCATTGAGTTTCCTGTGAGGCTTTAACAGGCCGTGGGAGACTCTAGTGGGTACATTCTGGGTAAATTCACAAACGTCCCCTGGGAAATCTGTAGGCCTGGGGGTGCATTACACTCCTGGCTCTCTTTGTGTCACACACACTATGCATTCCGAACGTTCCCAAACAAGCATTCCCTGAATGGCCCCACAAGGTCGAGACCAGCGGGTGGCAGGAGAGAAAGAGTGGGGCTTTGTAAAGCCTCAATTAACCGGATGTTTTAGATTGGGCTGTTTTGGGGGGGTGCATTTAGTCCTAGTCTGGCGGTGACTCTTTGCTCTCACCCCATTGTGTGTGCCCTGCAAGCACAGAGGTGAATAGGAGATGGGTCTTGGGGCTCATTACCCAAATAAACCTAACTAGAGGGGCGGAAGACTGTGATTGGGCTGGTGGCCTCAGGGTCAAAAAAAAGCAGGGCGCTGTCCTGGGGTTAGTGGAATTGACTTCCTCCAGGCCTTCTTTCCCACGGAACAGGTTAGGATTCAAACCAGTGGGTCTGCCGTCAGCATGTCCTGTAAGGGAGTCATCTCTTCCTCTGGCCAGCTCTGCGGGGGGACAAGCACAGACCCCTCCCCGTGAAGAGTTTGGGCCAGAGAGAGCGAGCTAGAGGCCACCAGGGACGACAGAGGAGCCCCACCCCGAGTCTGCGCCAGGTATCTGCACTTCTTCCTCCTCACCACCATACCACACACTGGCCCTTTCCTACCTTCCCGCCCTGTCCGACCACCGTTCTGCGCATCTGTGTCTGAGAAGGAGGAAAGGACCCGCATCTAGGTGTCAAAGACCAGAGGCAAATGTCTCCTTGACCACATCGTGTCTCCCCCCGCCCCCCAAGTGGGTGAGGGAGACAGAAGTAGCCAGGCAGAGCGAACCGCCCTAAAGGGACACCTTTCGTAGGCACGAGGGGAGGTGGCTCTCCAGGGCGGGCTGCGGCGGCGGGGAGTTGGGGGTGCTGGCGCACGCCTCCCCACATCCCAGCCCCGCAAACCCACGAGCCCCGCATGACATCAGAGGCTGGGGAGCGCGCAGAGCGCAGGCGCGGGCGGAGCAGGCGGGCGGGAGGGGGCGCGTGGCGCTGCTCCGAGAGCGCTTCTCCGCCCAGCTCGGTCCCTGCACCCCTCTCCGCCCGTGCCTGCCTCCCTGCCCGCGCCGAGCCTCGGGCGTCCACAGCGCGCCCGCCGCCCGTGCAGCCAGCGCCACCTTTGGCTGCGCCGCGCACCCTGCCTCCTCCCTTTCCGCCGTCGCCGCCGTCGGACACGCAGCCGCAGGCCGGGGCCGGGCAGCAGCTGGGGAGTCAGGGGCGCGCGCAGCCAGCCCTTCCCCCTCCGGCTCCCGCACCGCCCGCCGCCTCCCCTCGCCCTCCTCCTCTCCCCTCCCTGCTCCTTCGCCGCTTCCTCCTCCTCCTCCTCCTCTCCCGGCCCCAGCTGCCAGCACCATGTCCGCAGGGGGAGATTTTGGGAACCCGCTGCGAAAATTCAAGTTGGTGTTCCTGGGGGAGCAGAGCGGTGAGTACTCGGCGTATTCTCTCGGCTCGGAGCCGAGTCCTCTTTCCCCACGCCGCCCATTCAACTACCCCACTGGGGACCCTCCCAGCCCGGACTCGCCGAGGCCCTTCCACGCCCCGGTGGAGGAGAGGGATGCAGATGGAGAGAAGGGGCCGGCTCGGGCGGGGCCGGGCTGGGGAGGACCCGGAGCGCGGGGAAAGGATGGAGATGGCTTCGGGGTCAGGGGATGAGGGTGAGGGTAGGATCTGGGTAGGGGTACCCGGTGCAGGTGCCTCCGGGAGGACTGAGGGCGGCGGCTGGCTCGGCAGCTCTGGGCGCCGGGCTCGCGGGCTCGCTGACTAGCTCGCACTGCGGCACCGGCTGCGGAGCACCCTGCAGGTGTCTGGGTCCCGGCGGAGGATGTGGGCGAGGGGACAGGAGCCTCTCTTGAGAGAGTGAGGTGGGGCTGGGGGCTGGTTGCCCCCTCCTCAAGGTTGCGCCCGAGGGGTTCCATGCGGACCCTGCCTGGACCGGTTCAGCTCAGGAGCAGATGGTCGCTGGGAAATGGGGGACACACCTGTCCCTTTTTGAAAAGAGTGGGTGCAGGTGAGGAACGGGGCACTTAGCACTTAGCTCCTGTGTCTTACAGCCAAATGGGCAGAAGATTCTAGACCCGGTGTCCTTCGCTAATGCATTAGCCTCTTTGGGGCTCAGGGGTGTGGATCGTGAGAGTGAAGATTCTCCCCGTAGCAGATGACTTGGGGGATGGTACAGAGGCATCTCGTGTCAAGGAGCTTGGCAGTGGGCAGAGAAAGGCCTAGGCGACACGCCCTGCCTAGCTTCCCTGCCCCCTCCAGAGAGCATCAGTGGAGCCGGTGGATTCTCCCACCCCCCATCTCCCAGCTCACCGCCCTTCTTGGGGGAGGGGAGGTCACCGTGGCAGCCAGCCAGAGCCCAAGGAAGGGGAGACTGAGGGTTTCTTTGCTCCTCAGGAGCCTCCCCAATCCCCAGGTTGGTCCAAGGTGGGAAGCCCAGATTGAAGAGCAGCGACCCCTCTGATACCTGTAGAAAGGAGTGGCTGGCTCCACGAGAGCCTCGGTCCAGGAGCCTCATCACCAGAGGGTTAAGAGACAGGCTGGGCTCTGAGCATTTCTGCTGGAGGAGAAGGGGATCCCCAGGGGGGCGGGATCCCCAGCTCTAGCTCTGTAAACCAGTCCTGCTAGCTGGTTTAGAGGCCAAGAGAAGGAAGGCTGTGGGAGGACCTGGAGGGCTCAGGCACAGTGCAGCTATGACGTGTTCCTGTGGGCTGTGGAGGTCACATGGCCACCTCCTGTCTGCTCAGTACCTGAGATGGAGGCTTGGGATCCCGGTGGTAGAAGTGGTTGCCTGTCCTGGAGAGCTGGGTTTGGGACATTTCCAATCACACCCCAAGCAGCTGGATTAGACAGCTGGGTCTGATTAGATCCCCGTGTCACAAAGGACACCTCCATTCCCTGCTGTGTGGAAAGGATTTGGATACACCTCAGCCCTTGGAGGAAACCTGCAGGGTACAACAGCCTTGGGATGGAAGTTTCAACTGTGTTGTTGTTTGCCTAATTTGAGGCTTCTTTGACACTCGGTTTGTGTCTCTGAATAATGAGTGGCCGGAAGCAGCCCTTATGCCTCCTTTTTACCCTAGAACCCAGACTTTTGCTAGAGTCTCAAAGAATATTTGTTTATTCCAAGCCTGAACACAGTTCCATAAAGAATCATTTGTGGTGAGTTTGAGTGAAAACTCTGGGCTCCCTTAGAAACTGGGCTGATGGGCAGAAACCCCCTGCTAAGAGTTTTGACAAACCCTGCAGGTCTGAAGTCACAGAAATGAGAGCCTACCTTTCCCTGCGTGCTCATGTGGGGAGAGAGCTCCAGGGAATGGGGAGGGCTTGTCCAGAGACCCACTGTGAGTTGTGAGCACTTTGGGAGCAGGAATCCACACTTCCTGTCTACCATTTTCCACTAGTGTGTCATTGGGAATAGGATGACCTTCAGTGGGGGAAGCCAACTCTGGAACCTCTTTGAGAGAAAATATGGGCTCGGGAATAGCTTGTTTGGGTGACCTGGTGGGAATGCCCGGCTAGTTGGTTGGGGGCAGGGTTCCTGGGCTCTTGGAACATAATCCAGCAGTGAGATTGACGGCTGGCCACGTTGCTCTCTTCTGGCAGACAGCCTGAAGTCCCTGAATAATTCCTTCCTCTTAGTTGTGTCATTGTTGAGTCGTTTACCTCAGGTTTACAGAGCTCCTGGTGTCTGTGAGTTGCAGGCTATGTATATCCTCAAGCCTGGTGCGGTGAGGCTGCTGCCGCCCTGTTCTATCTTACCTCTGCACAGTTTTGCATCCCAGCATCCTCTGCAGCCTGTGCTGTGGAGGGAGGACCCTGACGTCTGATCTAAACCCTACCCTAGCTCTCCCTTCCTATGTGATCTTGGAGGCCCCCTTGCCCTCTATACTAGGGCACTTGAGCCAGATGCACCTGAATGCTGAAACATAAGCTTGCCTGTAGGAGCTGAGTCTGCTGGTGACAGGGGACGGAGGCAGCTGGAAGGACACAGCCTTCTCCTGATCTCTATTCCTGGTATTGTGGTGGCATCCCTCCAGACTGGTGGGCAGAGACAGCTGGATTCCCAAGAGGAATGTCAGGCTTGGAGCAGGGTAAGGAAGAAGCTACCTTGGGGCAGATGATCAACCACAGGTAGGCGTGAGGCCTCCAGAAGTACCAAGGAGCTGGTCCAAATGGGTCACCTTTGAGTGCCCACTCGCCAGAAGATACCTCCAGGCTTGAAGAGAGCATGCCAGCCGAATGAGTGGTATAGCACCTGGCCTATGGACTATAGACTGGCTGGCAGTGCCAGCCCCGAACGAGGTGGGATCCCGGGCTGGTGCTGTGGACCTAGGGTGAGGTCATTCCTTGCATCGGGGGTGGGGGGGGGGCATGCAGTGCTGCTGGTACTCAGGTAGCTAGCTGTCTGGGTCTTCCTGGTTAGCCCTAACATGGACGACAATGGTGGGGAGCGTAAGAGGGTGACCCATACCAGACGCACACCGAAAAAGACGGACAGGAGCAGATGTCTGAGGGACAGTGCTCCTGCAGGGTCGGCATCTTCCTCCCAAGTTACCAGAGCCTTCGAGGGGCTCTAGCCTTCACCAGACACATCTCGGTGTGTGTGGTGGGGGTGGGGGTGGGGAGGAAGAATTGAGAGAGGCAAGGTGAGCCGTCTGCTATTGCAGACTGAGGCTGCAGGTCAGGTGCCTCTGTAGGACTGGGTGCCAAGGGGTAGGGGTAGATTCCAGAGAATGTCCTCTTCCCTTCACTCCAGCTCTGCACAGCGGTCAACAGTGACTCTAAGGCAGTGGTGTTCAACCTCCCTAAAGCTGCGACCCTTTAACGCAGTCCCTCATGTGGTGGCGACCCATCCAACCATAAAATTACTTCATTGCTGCTTCATAACTGTAATTTTGCTACTGTTACGGATCGTAATATAAATATCTGATATGCAGGATATCTGATCTGAGACCCAGGGCATCTCTCAAAACCACAGGTTGAGACCCGATGCCGTCAGGGCCCTGGGTGGCTGGCACTCAGCGGAAACTGGCCTCCACGTCCTCTCCAATTAAGGGCTAAGGAACATCTGTCCACAGGCTGAGCCCCATTTTCCCTGCAGCCACCCCACGCACCAGCACATAACAGCCCTTTATGAGTTTGGTGATGTGCCTGCTGTCCCTTGCAGATATGTTCTCCTCCTGGCAACTCCCAGGCCTGTCGGGCCTCAGACGGACGCAGCTTTGACTTTTATAATGAGCATTTTAAAACATACTTGGTCACGTGCTGTCTCATGACCCCCCCCCCCTTCTGTTGTCTCAGTCAACTACAGATTTTAATTTAAGGATTTTGGGGTGAGTTTTAAGCGCCTGAGTGGGTGACCAAAGCACTTTGAGAGGATTGTATCTTAGTCATCTCCTGCTCCCTCTTGCTCCCTCCTCCCATCCGTGGGCTGGATGTGCTCACCAAAGATCTTGATTTGAAAATGGTGACATCCTTGATGTGTGAGATTTGCTGATGGCCTGTCAGCAGATTACCAGTGAAGGGAGTCAAGGCGGCTTTGTGGAGAGCATTCCTTCATCCTGGCACCTGCCGCTTTCTCATGCCAGATGCTTCTTACTGAGGATACTTGGAAGTGTTTTTTGTTGGGTTTTTTTTTTCCTGAGAATTGCATCATTTTGCCATGGTCATGCCCAAGGACATGATACTCCTAAGGATCCCCCAACTCCCTTTATATCTCTGAAGAAATATGGGGGGTATTTCTATACTACCAGAGGTGGGAAAGGACACATTAGACCAGAGCAGATCTCTTGGAGACCTGGACTAGAGCACCTCACTGCTCTGTGCCAAGTTGCTCATCTTGCCTTTTCTTTTTTAATTTTCTCCCCCTCTGCCCCTACACCCCATGCTAGCACAAGAGAGAGAACCTTGGATGTTGGGTACAGACATAGAGCCCTTGATTTGTTTGTTTGTTTCAGGAAGTGTGTAGGAGAGAATCACATGGACGCTGAGATGAGTATAGCTGTGCTTTCTGTTACTATAATGAAACACCTGAGTCAAGCAAGCTCGGTAAGGAAAGCAGATTTATTTAGCTCACATTCTGGAGGGGCAAGGACAAAGTGCTGGCATTGGCTCAGTTCTGGTGAGGCTCTCATAGCAGATGACATCACAGTGGCCACAGTGGTGGTAGTGATTATGAGAGCATGAGGTCACATTACCTCAGGACCATTTTCAGTGGATCAACGTCCTCCTTGTCAGTTGTCTGTCTTATTTATTTGTGTGGGGTTGGGTGTAGGGTTGGTGATAGGAAGGCGGAAAGGGTCTTATAGAGGCCTCACTGGCTTTGAACTCCCTGTGTAAATGAGAATGACCTTGAACCCTCCTACCTCCACCTCCTGAGTGCCAAGGATTGAATCCAGGGCCTCCTGCATGCTAGATTAAGCTTTCTACCACTTGTGCTAAACCCATGGCCCTGCCTCTTAAAAAGACCCACTACCACCAGAGGTCCAAACCACATCCTGACCAGAGACTTAAGGTTAACCTGTATGTTAATGCCAAAAATAGATGGACACAGAGAACTTAGCAGTGGAGAGAGAAGAAACTAAAGTGTCCCCACAATAATCACCAGCTTTTAAATAATGCAATTGTCATCATTTGTAGTCCCCAAATGGTCATAAATCATTTTAGAAATATAACAAAACAGCTTCCTGTCCTTTTCTTCCATGCTGCATCCCTAAAATCAGTCCGTGTTGCCCTGACATTCATTGCAGACTGTCCTTGGCAGACCTGGGAGAGAGGTATTATGAGTGTTAACACCCATCCTGCTCTCCACACCCAGCTTCCCCACTCAGTGTCTCTCACTGCTACTGGACACACAGGGCTGCCTATCTCTCTAAATAAATTGTGGGGCAGAACCCTTCAGGGAGCTGAAAGGTTAGGTAGAAGAGCAAAATCCATAAGCAGGATTGGACTACGTGGGCATTTTGTGTCTCTGTCTGTCTGTCTGTCTGTGATTCGTTGTTGTTGTTTCTCACTTCTAAGAAGAGAAAATGGAGGCGCTCTTGGCAGGGGTTGCCAGGGAGAAGTACCAGACACGCCCTGAGATGGGCAGCTCTTTTGTTCCAGCCAGAAAGACAGGCTGCTGGGAAACGGGGCTCCAGGCAGGGCCTGGGGACTTGACGTCCCAAGGGGACTGGGAATGTCAGGCAGTCTTTGTTTCTAGAACCGATGCTGGCTGGCTTCTCGGGACTCTTGAAGAGGTCTATATCATATGCCTGGGCTTCAAAAGTCAATTTTTCTTCATTATTTCTTTAACTTTTGCTTGGAACCAAGAAGGATCATTTTAAAGGGTAAAAAAAAAAATTTTTTTTTGTTGCCATGAATACTTTTTATCACTTTAATAGTGCAGTTTATTTTTAGCAGAAAAACATATTTATCCTGTTCTCTTGGTAACAAGACCAGTGGGAGCCCAGGTAACTGGGCCTACGTACCTTGCAAGGCCTGGCACTGTCTCCAGGGGGTGACGTACCCAAGGGACAGGCCTGGGTCCTGAACGATACAGATGCTGGAGTGGCCTTGAGGGCAGAATTGATTCTTTAACGTGGTCTCCAAGAAATGCGTAGAGAGGCCGGCTGCCTGTGTCCTTCCTCCGTGAACCGCAGGTGGCTGTTCATAGCTCAGACCTGGCTGCTGCAGGCTCTCCAGGAGAACTTTGTGCCTCCCTGGTTACCCTGTGACAAACATGCAGTGACTGGTATTTTGTGGTTCACGAGGCAAGAGGCTTGGAGAGAGCTGGTCCCGCCCGCCGTCGGTGTAGCAGAATTAGAATTTGGAGCACCAGGGCGTGGGGGGGGGACAGCTGAGTCAGGAGTGTAGCCACCTTGCAAACGTGAATAGCTGGCTGAGTTTGATCCCCAAAAGTGGAGTGTGACGGCAGATGCTTGTAATCCCAGCACCAGGGAGGCAGAGGCAGGTGCATCCTTGTTCAGAGCAGCAGCACTGGGCCTAAGGTAGGTGGGTATTTGAGCCCAGCACAGGGAGGATGGGCCTTTAGGATGGAGCAGTTCCTCCATGCAGGAGGCTGGTGGTGGCCGGCACTGTCTCTCCACGCCGTGAATTGCTTACCTGGGAGGAGGGGGGTTAGGATCAAGGGGTCAGCCAGCTCCACCCTGACACCCCTCTCCCGATGTGTGTTTGGTCCATCCTGTACTTCCTGTTACCAGAAGGCATCTCTTCCACATATGGGTTGCCTAAGATGAAGGCGGCAGGGAAGGTGACAGCTCTCAGGCACTCAGTGCTCAGGAAAGGGAAGGAGCCAGAACCAAGGTGGGTGACCAAGGTGGCCCTGCCTGAGCTCCTGCTCCATCACTGTGTCAGACTTCCCGAGTCCTGGGCTGCTGCCCCAGCTCACACCCGCACTGCCGGGACAGTGTTTGCGGTGCTGTAGGACCACGCACACTCATGTTCCTCAGTTGTCATGACCTTGCTGGAATTTCAGAGATCAAATGTGTGAGCACACGGCACGGCATGTGGTTAAAGCTCACGTACCAGTCGGCTTTGTCAATAAATTGTGACAGAGCCTCCTCCCCACCCGCTCTTGACCTTGCAACTGTTAGAGAATGAGTAGAGGCTTAGGGAGCATTTCTTCAGGTAAGCTGCAAGCCACAACCCAGGATGGCACAGTTGTTCCTCCCTTTGACAGCTGGAGAAAAGGAGGCTCTGAAAAGGAGGCTTCCGTGTACACCAGTAGAGCCAAAAGGGAGCCACTGCTTGGTGGGATAGAGAGCTGGGCCTCTGGCTGTGTGTTTGCCCCTGCTCATCACTCCTCAGCGGCAGGAAGTAGCACCGTCTCAAGAGCCTTACCCCTCGAGGGCCACCAAAGCCCATCGGGGGAAGAGCGCCTCATCTTCCCCGACGGACTACAGGGGCAGAAGCTGTGTGTGATGTGCCTTGAGGCATATGGACTGTGCAGAGCAGCACTCAGCCTAAGGTAAGTAGGAAGAAGCCCCACTGCCGGAGAGATCATTATAAATAGGAAGCATTATATACAGAAGCAAGGCTGTGGCCGTGGTCTGCTTGAGGGGGTCCTGGAAAGCTTCTCAGAGGTTTTAGGTGAGTGGGTAAACAGCTACAGGCATGGGGGGTGCAGTAGAGGGCTTAGGGCCCCTAGAGAACTGAGCCTGGCTCAAGGCTGCTGGACCCTGGTCCCCTGCAGGTGTGGGAGAGTGGCAGGTGTAGGAGTAGGGCCAGAGAAGATGGCAGGGCCAGGCTGGTATCTGTTCCTTTCCTGTAGAGAGTGACAACCCATGGAGGTTCCAACACAGGAGGCCCGTGCTCATGGGTTAGGAGACAAAGGTAGGATGTGGCCCATCTGAAAGGCCAAGTGACCAAAGCAGGTCAGACAGAGGACATCTTACCTTGACCCTGTGATGAGCAGGGAGTTGGGCATAGACTAAGCAATGGAGGCATTTAGAACATGTTTCTCATTTTTCTCCCCCGACCAGCAGGCCAGGAGGGAGCCACAGGTGTAGCCAAAGGGAAGAGAGACCAAGGATGTGCTGAGTCAGGGAGGGTGGTGCTGCCTGCCTCCAGCACAGGCTCGCACAGCAGCCACACTAGGGCGCCACCTTAAGGGGCTTGCTGGCCTCCCACGGGGCTTCCAGAGCCAGGACGCTTTGGCAGCTCTAGGTAGTGGTGCCGTCTGTCCCAGGGTTCTGACCAAGTCCAATTAAAGGCTGAAGGTTCTGTCAAACTGTTGCTGGTTCTTGGGCATAGTATGTTGTGACTGTGAAGGACAAGAAGAGGACTGTGGCCCAGTCGGGCAGCAGGGGGAAAAGGAGGACTGCCTGGTGCTCACTGGAGGACCTCCGTCATCTCCACTGCCGGAGTGCTTCCTGTGTGGGTTTTGAAGGGAGGTGATGCCCTTCGTCGTCTCCCTCTCCCAGGAGTCTACATGGCTACTGTGACCCTACAGATGCCACGGTAATAAAGTCACACCTGGAACTGAGCCCTCTGCTCTTTCTGGAGAGAACACCCCTGGGGTTATTTTGAAGTTCTCACCACATCCTGCAGCCCTGGAGCCTGAGGTTCTTAGCTCTGATTCACTGGGCTTCCTTCCCTTCCCTACACCCCACCAGAATACTGCAGGGCACTGCCCAGATCACAAGGAGTAGGAGGCCTGGACAAGGCACCTGGCCAGACCTGGTCCTTTTCTATGCACATCAGAAAATGGAGGAGCCCCCCCTCCCCCATGTGGGGCTAGGAAAAGTGCTCTTCTCCAGCTCTGAGAACAACAGAAGGGCTGATAGAGCCGGCATCGCCTGGCATCTGCTGTTTGGGGGTCCAGGTGTGGCATGGGGAGCTAGGCAGAGGTGCGCCCCGGTGCCTGCTCTCATAGACACCGCAGAGTAGGCCTTCGTTCTGCCTTCATCCCTACTGGGAGAAAGGTCTGAAGGTTGGGAGACCTGTGAGGTAGAGTTCCAGGGGATCAGCCCAAGTCACAGCAGCAGGAGGGGGAAGGGAAATGCTTGTGAGGTGGAAAGCTGCCTCTCTTGCAAGCCTGTCACTGTGAGTCCCAGCTTCTCAGATGTCCTTCCCCTGACTGCAGGCGGAACTTGTGACTTGCTGCTAGCCTATACAGTATGGCAAAGGTGGCAGGAGGTCGCTCGTTTAGCTGAGTCGTGTCATTGGGAAAGGTAGCAGGATAGTTTGTGCCTTGACTATTTCTTTTTATCTATTAAAGTTTATTCTTTGAAAATGTCACACATGTCTACAAGTGTACTTTGACCGTATCCACCCCTATTTCCCCAACTCCAGCTCCCCCAGAGGACACTGCTCTCCACCATATCTTTTGAGACAGGGTCTCCTCAGTGAACCTGGAGCTCACGATTGGCTAGATTAGCTGCTAAGTGAGCCCCAGGGAATTCTCCTTTCTCCACTTCCTGTGCTAAGATTTATAGGCATATGACTTTTCACACAGGCGGTGGGGATCTGAACACACATCCTCATGCTTGCGTGGCAAGCCCTTTACCCACTGAGCCATCTCCTGCGCCCCTCTTGATTGTTGTATTAGAAAGCTGTTCCTCTAGGCCTCAAAGACATAAGCTGCCACACTGTGGAGAAGTGTGTACAGAGAGGAGCTTTGTGGCTGGGAGCTGTGGCTAGCCTCTAAGAGGAAAATACAGCCACCAACCAGCAAGAGAATGAGATTCCAGACCTGCACCCACGGGGACCTGAATTCTGTCTTCAGTTTTCTGAGCTTGGAGGAAGATTTCAGAAGAGAAATGCAGCCCAGCAGACACCTCGTTTGTGACCTTGCGAGACACCAGGAGGAGTCTCCAACCCATACCCATGCCTGGACTCCTAGCCCCCAGGGACTGAGAGATTATAAAGGGGCATTGTTTTAAGCCACGGTGACAATTACTGGTGGTAGATGGTTACACAGCAACAGATAGCTTATGCAGAGGAGAGAAAGATATTAGGGGGAGGAGAGGAGGTGGGATTCTCAGGAACTGCTCTGGGTCAAGCGGCTGCCCAGGCCTGACCTGTGAACCCCCAGTGCGTAATCTTCTTGTGTTCTTCATGTGTTTCCAAAGAAATCCCTTGGTTCCTGGAGTTTTCCCCTGTCACATGTAGGGCTAGAACATTCTATAGGCCCTTCTTGTCAGGCCCTTGGGTGCTGAGGCCACACTGATCGATGACTTTCCCAGGAACCAGGCTACCACACCTTTTTGCCCTTTAAGAGCTGTACTGACCCTTGGCATTCTCCATTGCGTGTTTCCCTCGGGGGTGGGGGTGGGAGTGCAGGTGTCTTAGCAAGTGGAACCTTCCTGGTCTGATGACACATTAGTGACCCTGTGGGTTCATGTCAGCGGTAAGGACGGGAATGAAAGGAACAGCATCTGAGGGCAAGCGCTCATTTGTGCATTGGAAGAGACAGCCTGGCTATGGCTCTGGTGTGTCCCGTTAGGCAGGTGGCCCCTCTTTTCTGGCTTCACGTCTCCCTGAAAATATCAGCTCTAGAATCTTATGTAGCTTCAAACATTATAGGGACGCTTTTGAGAATGGTCTAGGTCTCCTTAGAGACCTAGATCTTACAGAGTCCTGGGGAGACTCTGAATATTTACCTGATTCCCCCTTTCCCCATCCAGTGTGGTGCCTGGCCAGCAACCATCTGTGTTCCACAAAAGCTGGGGTTCCAGATGGCCCTGTCCACTTACAGGCCCACAGTCCTGAGGTCTCCAGTGCGTTTTCCTTCCTCATGGTACTTCAACAGGAGACCTGCCCCTATGCAGGTATCATTACATATGTGTGAGGAGCAGGATGATTGATTTTGGCTGAATGCGTCTACAAGTTTCTCTCTTGCTCTTATGTTCCTGTTTCTATCTGGCTTGAGAGGGACAGGGTTGAGCCACTGTCCATCTTCTCCTGGGCCAGCAGAGTGGTGAGTAGCTCTGTGAGGGTCTGCAGGAGGACAGGAAGAGGGCCTGGGGCTCACAGAGAACATCAGAAGCAGCACCGTATACTCATGGAGACCAAGAGTATCCTGGCTTGCCAGTTGACACCTTGCTACACAGCCCTACAGTTCCTCTAGGAAGGGAGTGGACTTCTGAGAAGATGCTTGCCAACATCAATCATCAGGCCTCTTCCACATTTCCCAGCAAGCTTGGTACCATTGCCATGCCAAAGCTGTGACCCTAGTTTTGTGATTTCTAAGTTACTGCAAGTCTCTGTGACAACTTAGGAACCATAGCCTCTTAGCCCTCTGTCCGCCATCTTGACACCTTACCTTCTTTTTGTATTGCCAAGACTTTTAACATCCACAGCACCAGCCTTGGGAAGAAAAGGATGAACAGGTCCATTACTTTGCCAAACTCATGGCTGGCTGAGCCAAGACATCCTGTTAGATAAGCTATTGTATTAACGGGGACCTTTTCAAGAGATGGGGGAGGGGAGGTTAATGGTGATGCACATCTCCCTTCTCTACAGAATGTTTGTATTCGTGATGGAATAGTTCTGCAACCACTCAGCTGTGTGGACACAGTTGGCTGGTAGGGTCTGGTTGGAGTTGGGCTGAGCCTCAGTGTAAGGGAGTACGCTTGCCCACTCCAGTGGGAGGCCAAGGGTTGCTATGTGTGGTGTGGATGAGCACCTGCCAGTGCAGTGTGTCTGTCATTCTAGGTGTCTTTACTTGGCCCTTCGGGGAAGACGCCATACCTTCCTGAAGTTGCTATGAGTATGTAATGCTGTGAGGCAGAAAGGAGTCAGACTGGGTAGGTTGGCTGGGGTTGGAGTAGTTCAGTAGCCCGCGGTGGGGTGCCAAGGATTCAGGGGTATCTTAGAAACCCTGAAGGTGATGTTCTTGACCGTCAGGCCAAACAGCAAGAAGCCCAGGGAAATGAAGGCGTTTCCACACAGACCTGTTGTACTGACCATGTGTATGTATTATGTACATCTTAGATGTGCCATGTATCAGTGGAGGCCTGTGATAACAACAGCTCAACTCAATCCTCTTCCTCCCTGAGGCTTGAACTCCTGTATAGTAATATTCCCGTTTCTTAGGGAAATTTCACATTAACCAGGAGCTGGCGAGATGCTCAGGCATTAAGAGCAGAATGGCTCAGAAGACCCAAGTTTGATTTCCAGCACCTACATTGGGTGGCTTATGACCATTGCAACTCCAGCTCCAGGGGCTCTGGTACCCTTTTCTGGCTCCTTGGGTACTGCACCCATTATGCACACACATTCTCTTCGAATGCACATAAACACATACTTAAAAATAAAATCTTAAAAAAATTATATTCACCGGCACATTTGTTCAATCAGACAGAATACACCATTTCCTGAATATACCGGATACCTCAGAGACATATATACATATGTACATACGTACAAACATATAAAACTAAAATAACATTTAAACATTTCCCTTTATTTGTCCTTTATTTTGGCATACTTTAGGCTTATAAAAGAGTTACAAAAGTAATATAAAGATTTCCCATTTGCCTTTTATCCCAGGACCCCCAATTTTAAAACTTTTACTACTCCCATAGAATTCTTAAGGCTTCTGTGAGATGGCTATTTCTCTCCCCATGGCATGAACAAGGAGGCTGAACCCCAGAGAGGGTAGTATCCAGCAGACCAGAGGCAGAGCCAAGATCGGAAGGCAGGCCCCTTGGTCCTCACAGCAGCTATGCTGATGACAAGGCTTTGCGAATCTCTGGATGTCCCTCTTCTGCCCTTAGTTTCTTTTCTTGTGCACTAGATCTCCAAGCAGTGAATTGCCTCAGCATTCGTTTATCTTTATTTCACTTTACTTTTGAAATCTTTTTCTGGAAATAGAACTTGGAGCTGACGATGCTGTTTCAAAGATGTCACTTACTCATCCTGGCCTAGAGTCCTAGGCCAGAGGCCTAACTCCGAGGGTTCCAACATGTCAGGTCATTTAACTCCAAAGAAAGCAGGGATAATGGCAGAAAGGCGGGGAGGGAATTTAATCACCAGAGCTAACTGGGATGGGACGCAAACTCCATTAAGCATTTGCAGTCCACCCTCTGGGAACTGGCTCAAGCTTTGGTTTTAAATAGAGGGAAGTAAGAGGCATGCCGTGCACAGTCTCGGCTGAGCCGGTCTAGGCGGTTATCATGTGAGTTCCGGCTCTGCTAGGTACCGAAGTGCTTGCTTGAGGTGTGCAGGCCAATTCCCTTCAAGACAGTTGCTTCTGTGGGGAAGTGATACTCAAGATAGGCATTCTACCCATGAGGACTTTCTGCTGCTGGTATCCAGGTAGGTGCAAAGCAATGAATAGCTACTCCCTGGAACTTCGTGCTCCCATTTGTTTTGTTTGGAGGGGAGAGTGTGTTGAGCAGAACATTGTCTACATACTTTCAGACTTGAAGGGGAGTGAGATAAGCCACTGATTTTTGCACGGACCTTCCTTGAATGACTAACACGCCTGTGTGCAGTTAAGCAGAGTTGGAACCTACATTTGAGACAGGGTCTCACTATGTAGGAGACCAGCCTGCTTCTGCCTCCTGAGTGTTGGGATTAAAGGGGGGCACCAGGACACCCAGCTCTGACCCTAAGTTGAAGACCAAAGAGAAAGATGTGGGAGTTTTAGTTACCTTGTGGGCCCAGTGAAGAGCCATGTTTTTTAGTGAAGGAAATTTCCATATGCCTGTTGCCTCATTCCAGAGTAACAAGGATTTTTTTTCTCATAATTCTCTCGAGCTTATTGTCATTTTTGTTTAAACAAGTCAGTTGTCTTCAAAGGGACCTGTATGGCAAAAGTCTTGGTATTTGCCCATGTCCTGTTCATGTCTATCATTCTCTTGTGTCAGGCCACATTTTCACCCAGTACCATTTCCCATATTCCTGAAGAATTTCCATTAACGTTTTTGTCATGAGGATCTGCTAGTGATAAATTCTGTTAGTTTTGTATGTATGTAGATATAGATAGATAGATAGATAGATAGATAGATAGATAGATAGATAGATAGATAGAATGAACCTCTTTAGCTTGCTTTTAAAGATATTGTCTGTGGGTATATAATTCTAAACTAATACTTAGTGTAAGTTTTTACTTTCAGAACTTTGTAGATGTTATGGCAGTGTTTTGTTTGTTTTGTTTTGTGTTTTTGCCTTAGGGCTGGGAATTGAACCAGGGCCTAGTGTGTGCTGAGCACTCCACTGTCTTCTTGCTACATTGCTTTAGGGAAGAGCTCTGCTGCCCCTTATTTTCCCTTCTTGGTGCATAAAGTGTCCCTCACTCCTCCACCCCCACCTCATGTATCCTTTTAGACTTTTCTGATAACCACTGACTACATGCAGCCTGACATTGAACTAACTTTTCTTTCTTTCTTTCTTTCTTTCTTTCTTTCTTTCTTTCTTTCTTTCTTTCTTTCTTTCTTTCTCTTTCCCCTTCTACCTTCTCACCCTCTGCTTCAGTCTCCCTCTTCAGCCTTTGAGAACTCAAGTCACGTATATAGAAGACACTTGACATTACCCTACAGCTCACTGGTATTCTGCTCACTTTTACTCTTTTTTTTCTCCCCACTGTTTCATCTTAGATACTATTTATCACTGTTCTCAAGTTCATTGCTGTTTTCTTCTGTGATGTGTAATAATCTCTGACAATGTAGTTTTCTTGCTGGAATCTTGATTTGTATCTTTAAAAACATATTCCTTGTCTCTATTTAATTTTTTGAACATATGGAATGCAGTTATAATAACAGTCTCATAATGTCTTTCTCTGCTAACTCTAGTGTGTCAGTTTTAGTTTGGTTCCAGCTGATTCTCTCTCTCTGTTTTTTTTGAGGCAGGGTTTCTCTGTATAGCATTGGCTGTCCTAGACTTCCTTTTGTAGACCAAGGTGGTCTCGAACTCACAGAGATCTGCCTCTCCCTCCCTGAGTGCTGGGATTGCAGGCATGCATCATTGTGCCCAGCTCTTCCCCCCTCCCCTTTTTATGTTCTCATTTAGGCTTCTTTGCATGCCTGATGATTTTTTTTTAAGGTTTTTATTTTTTATGTGTATGGGTAGTTTGCCTGCCTGTATGTCTTTGCCACATGTGTGCCCAGTGCCCAGAAAGCCCAGAAGATGGCATGGAATCCCCTAGAACTAGAGTTACAGATAGTTGTGAGCTACCTATGCATGCTGGAAATTGACCCCAGGGCCCCTGGAAGAGCAGCCAGTACTCTTAACCTGGGACTCATCTCTCCTGATGACAGTTTAGGAATTGGCTATCAGATATTGTGAACGAGGCGTTCTTGTATACTGCAGTTTCACATTGCTGTAACTATTCTGAAGATCTGTTAGCTGGAGCCTAAGCAACATTTCAGTGAATTGCAACACACTTTGAGCACGGCCATTCTGAGAACTCCCTCAGTTCCTTTTGAGTGATGAGCAACACCACAATGATTGGTGGGGACAGGGACTATCACCAGCCCTGTGTAGGTACCAAGCATGGCTTCCTCTGATCCAACTGGTGTGTTCCAACTAGTTTCTCTATCTACTGGCTGCTCAGCGCTCAGCTTGAGATTTGAGAGAGACCCTCATAGATGCTAGTTTTCTGCCTGGGTCTCCTCTCTGGAACTCTCTCTTGTTTACAGGAGTTGTTTCACATCCTCTAAGCTCTCAGTTCCATCTCCTCCGCCTAGGGGTGCACCAAGTTTTCCCGACTTCCAAGGCATCATCTTGAGTACAAGGGCACATGCCATTTGTTCCATGACTCTCTGGGACCACCATTGCCTAGAAGCCATTGCTTTAAATTGCTGTTCTCTCTATTTTTTTTTTTTTTTTCTGTCATTTGGATGAGACGATGCACCTGGTCTCTGTTACTTCAGCTTGGCCAGAAGCTAAAGTCGCTGGATCTTGTGAGTCCCGTGTCTCCACCTGTTTGTCAGGACACTGAGCTGAGCCTGTATTTCTGAGTGCTGACTTGGCCTCGTCATCGTTGTTGTTGTCAGCCTTGGTGGCAGTAACGATGGCATGCAGTCAGCTGTGTGAGTATGGATTGGCCCTTCGAGTGGTTCTATAATTTCTGCACCCCAGACCCTTTTCTAAAAAAAGGTTTTCGGAACTCAGCTCATATAACCATGTCCATGTCGGCAGCTGGTTTGCTTTTTATCATGTGAGTGCTGTGGTACCTCTTTATCTGTCTCGCTTCTACTGCTTCAGTTACCCGTGGCCAGCTGGAAGAAGTCTGGTTAACACAGTATAATAATAGGGTTCTTTGAGGGCGGGTCGGGGGATAGTCACATAACTTTAGTAACAGTGGATGGTTATGCTTCTAATATTATGCTATGATCGTTACCAATCTCCTACGCTAATTTAGAAATTAAACTCCATCCTGAGTGTGTAGACATAAGATGCAGCATGGTGTATTGAGGACTCTGTACTGTCTGTGGCTACAGGCATACTCAGGTCTTAGAATGAGTTCCCTGTGGATAAATGAGGGCTGCTACACCATGACTTATAAATGGGCCTGCTGTGGGATTTCAGCTTTGACTGCAAGGGAAGATGAGGAGGCTGCCTTCTGGGCAAGCTGTTGCAAAATATATTCCGATAAACAAACTTTGCCCATGCATTCTCTTTTTACTGGCTTACCCTTTGCCTTCCTGAATGTGTCACTGTAAGCAAGGGACCTAGTGTCACCATCCAGCTGACTTGAGCACTGGACTTAATCATTGGACAGACAGTTCAGAAAGGAAGGTCGAAGACTCAGACCTTGAGCAGTAGCCCAAGTCCCATGGGACTGATGCTGGGGAGACACAGTTTGAATGCTGGGTACATACCAATACTACTTCCGATGCTAGGTTCACACCAGTCCTCTGCTAGAGTCTTGTGTGAGTGTCTGAAGGAAAGAAGGCACTGTGTGCCTTTGTGCATGGCAAAGGAGGCTTCTCCATTGGAGAGGTAAGTTGGCGCTTCCCCAAACAGTGGCCATTTCAAGGGAACTGGGAAGTTGTTCAGTTTTAGTAATGTGAAGACTCCATATTCTGACACTGTCTTCAACAATTACATGTCCAAATCTTAGTTTTGAGAATTATGAACGATCTTTTTGGCATAGTGAAAGAATTACCTGAGTAATTAAATAAGGGCAGGTACTCCTGGCACATAGTGAGCCTGAGCCAGAGAACACAACTTCTGGCCCCATGCTAGCTCCCCTACCTCCCATCTGCCTTCCCACCACAGTGAACAGCCAGACCTCAGTCCCCTCCTTTGGTTTCAGGGCTCTGGGCTGGATAAGGGGAAGTGGGAAGGAAGCTAAGGTTAGGAAGGTAAGGTTAGGTAGGAGGATCCGCCCACAGCAGTAAAGGAGCCCTACCAGAACTTCCATCCTGTAGTATATCAGAGTAGATTTAGGACTTAAAGCCCATTTGGCTCAGCCTCATTGGAATGCCAATGAGCCTAGGCAAAGCCAGAGCATGTGTTGATGGGCACATTGGCAAACTTGTTGGTCACCTAGAGGGATAACCCCTTTAGGCCTCCATCCTTCGACCAGCAGCTCTGGATACTGGCCCTGGCTGGGTCTTGATGATTGGGCCACGTGTCAATGTTCTGGTCACTGTTCTGTCAGTGGACACTTCTCTCATGAACAATGCCTTTCTCAGTTCCAGACTGTTGTCCCAAATGTCTGTTCTGGGACACAGTGTCTTTATTGCAGTGACCTGAGGCCTTACGCTGCAGAGCCACCTTCGGGCAAACCTGTCCTGTATTTCCAGTTCATGGCTCCCCTTCTTTCCCCCCTGGCAGCCTGATTTCCCCTTTCCCTTTTGTTGCCCATGTCTTCCATTAGCTGAGTCCTATACCTACCATCCTTTCTGCCCAAATTTGGTGCCCTCATGACTTCAGGTGACAGAAGTAGGAGCCAGGGGCTCCATGTCATTCCCTGGTCTTGAACTGAGAAAGCCAAGGGTCAGAGCTCAAGACTGCTTCCTGATCCTGGCCTGAGGTTGGCTTTGGCTTAGTTTTAATGTGTCTCGGAGTTATGGAGTAGGACAGTCCTATGGCTGATACATCCGAAATGATTCATTCTCACAGTGGAATTGGCCAGAACAAATACCCTAAGGCTCTGCTTGGGACTAGGGAGGGGAAGAGGAAATCTCAGTCAGGTCTGGCTGGACGGGGATGATTCCAGTGTCCTGGAATCTCATGAGGCTGTGAGGAAAGAGGGGCGGAGGCCAAGACTAAAGTGCAAGCTCCCAGCAGGCTCTGAGAGTGAAGAAGGGAAATGTGAGGCACTGCGGGCTGTGCTCAACCCGCTGGATACTCGGTCTCCAGCACTCACCTCCAGTCTATACCTTTGACTGACCTCTCCCCACTTCCTGAGCTACCCCGTGGGCCCCAGCAACCGCCTGCTACTCTTTGTACTCTATCCTGTAGGTTGAACATACAGGTGAGACCCCGTGGCTGTGTTGTCCTTACAAATCTGTGAGGCTGGCAAGATGACTCGGTGGGTAAAATACCCGCAGTGCAAGCGTGAGGATTGACATTCTGGTCCCCAGCATCTACATAAATGCCAGAAGGTCAAACCCACCTCGTAGCCCTTAGGAGGTAGACTCAGGGCATCCCTGGAGCAAGCTGGCTAGACTCGCTGAGTCAAAGAACCCTGGGTTCAGTTGAGAATCCCTGTTTCAATATATACGGTGAGAAACATTCAAAGAAGATATCTGACATCAACCTCTGGGGGCCACAAGCACCCATGCACATACACAGCAGGTGCGCGCGCTACGCCACAGGCACATACACACATGTGGCTCAAAGGTAACTGTGCTGTGATGAACACGTTAGACCAACTGCCATATCTCCTCTCTCTGTAACTATACATAGAAGGAGCTCTATCAAAGCTCCTCACTGTATACCGTATCTATCTATCTATCTATCTATCTATCTATCTATCTATCTATCTATCTATAGCTTTCATTGGTCAGTTGTGCCTCAGTAAACCTGGGGGTGGAGAACGAAAGGAAGTTGGAGAACAAATGGAAACTAAAGCTGAGAGTAAAGCAGGGAGGTAGCAGAGCCCTCCCTCTGGGCAGCCAGAGGCCACAGCTGGGCACCTTTGGAGGGGTCTTAGTAAGCCCATCCCTGTGGGCAGCTCTTCCCTCTGCTTACCTTTCTACTGAAGGAGGAGCCACTGGAAAAGAAGCCAGACAGCCAAGAGTGTTTGTGTAGAAAGGGAAACTGAGGCTGGGCCTCCCAAGGCACTGTCCTATGGCTGTGTGACAGCCTAGCCATCCATTGTGTCCCTGATGGGCACGGGGCTTTGATGAAGGTGTCTGGAAGACTAACCATCTTCCTATCTGAGTGCTCCTGGAGGAGGGAGCATGCTTGTGTGTAGTATTTGGCTTCGCGGGGAACAAGGAACCTCCATTTTGCTCTTTTGGTTTCTGCCCTTATTCTTTAGACATGGTTAAAATGTGAGCTTCTTCTTCTACTTCTCCTCTTCCCTCTTCTCCTCCTCCTCTTCTTCTTCATTATTATTATTACTGAAATTATATATGTGACCAAGATGGCCAGAGGTATTGGATCCCCTGGAGCTGGAACCGGAATTAGCGGTAGTTGTGAGCCACCAGACATGGGTGCTGGAAACTGAACTCCACCTCCTAAACCACGGAGCTGTCTTTCTAGTCCCTGAGGTGTGGACTTCTGTGTTGCCAAGGTTTCTCTGGATCCCCTGATCCTGCTCTTTCTTGCTCTTGACAGGAGGACTGCGACTATCAGGGAGCTATAAATGACTTCAAGGTCTTTAGCCAATCAGGGCCACATAGGAGGCCAGAACTCCCTTCTGTACCCCTGGATGCCCACTTTTCCAGCAAGTGCAGAGGGTGGCAGTGAAGTGGCACTCTCCAGCTGAATCATCACAGTCTTCCAGGGACCCTGGGCTCACATAGAGGAAGTGGGCCTATGGGAGGGTAGTGAGACAGGGAGGCCTGGGGGTCAGGCATGGTCAGCCTCCTGACTGGTACCTAAAGGCTTGAACCACACCAGCCCGCCCCTGGCCTTGCTGCCTTCAGCCTCCCTCTCCTTCCTGCCCTCCATCCTCCTGTTCCACTGTCACTGGCCCCTTAGTGAGGCCCAGACAGCTGAGCATCCACTGGCAGAGGGAATTATCACACTTAATTAAAGTGTCCAATGAAGAGCTTTGCATATTTCTTAATTACTGGCTGAATCTGTGGGGGGAAGGTTTGGAATGGGATTTTTTTTTTCACCTGTTTCCTCATTTAGCCTTCATGAGCCAGCAGGGGCCCCTGAGGGTTCAGGTGGGAACTGTCAAAGCTGCTTTGAGCACAGGGTGGCAGAGTAAGGGCGGGGGGGGGGGGGGGGGGCTGGCCCCAGGCGCATTTGCCTTTCACAGTCAGAGAAGGCCAGGTTTTCTGTTTCTTTAACACAAAGCAAAGGGAAAGCAGACTTGGATAAAGGATAAAGGTAGCTGGTATCTTCCTGTTTCTCGACTCCTCATAGGGCCTGGCTGTCATGCACGCCACAGCCAGGCCAGTCACAGGGGACCTGGCGTACAGAGGCTGCAAAGGATGTCTTGTCCTCCTTTCAGTTTCAGGCCCAGGGTTCAGCCCCTTCATAGTCCCTTGCCAGCATCTCAATGGCATTCCCCATCTGTGTCTTAAAAACTGAGTGGTTGGGACAGCTGAGTGGGCGGGTCCCATTCCAGGCCTGGAAGGAAGCAGATTTGAAGCTCCCCCAACGGCCAGCTTCTCAGAGCTGCACATCTGCTTTGATGAGGGCTGGAGACAGGGTGCAGAGACCTGGTGTCTGATACAGGGCCTGTTCTCCTAAAAAACACCAACATCTGAGGCAGACAGTCCACCGTGGCTATAACCAGGAGCTATATGCCTCCTGCCACCCAGGACATGAGCTCTGTCTGGACCATCAGGAGGTCTAGGCTGGACTGCATCTCTGTCCAGGAGTGTTGCAGAGTAGTTAGGGACAGTAATGTGAGCTTCAGCTGAGAGCAGGTTGCAGGCCGAGGCTCTGTAGGTGGTACAGCTTTTGCCAGGCCTTAGCAGACCCTCCTCCAAGTCTGCCGATGATTTCTTGTGCTCCATCTCACTGCCAACTAACTTTCCAGCCCACATTCGCACTCACCGTGGAGATGAGGATGAGGAGGAGAAGTGTCTCCTTCACAAAGGGAGACAGTAGCAGAGGGTGAGTCTGGAAACGCACCATCCATTCAGATCTCATCCTGCGGCCTGGGCCCAAGTCACACCCAGCATTGTGGGAGGATGATGTGTGAAGGATAGCCCCATCACTCAGCCCTAAGATCTTTGTCTTCACTCCTCCCAACCTAACCAGGCACCACCTCCCCTCCCCTTCCAAGAGGATGGATGCTAGCACCTCCGGGAATCTTGGTTGTCTTACGTATGCATGGTGGGGTCTAGCTCTGACATGGCCAGCATTCAGTCTCTCCAGCAGTTGGTGGCGTTGTTATGGTATGTGGGACCAAGCACCTCACAGACTGTGGGTATTCGTGAACCTTGTCCAGCAGCTCAGGAGAGAAGAAAATAAAGGTTTCATGGAAAATAGGCATAGATCCGTTGCTCATGAGATTGAATATGGTTGCTCTAATATTTGCTCTAATATTTCTGGAAATAGTACTTACATGCTTGCCCTGGTCTGGTCATTACTATACTTTCACGGTGCTCAGAATCCAAACCCTTTACCTCATCTCTTGCAGGGATTCAAGGATTCATCTGCTGGTCACAAAGCCAGGAGACTGGTATCATTCTGGGCTCTCAACTGACTCTGAATTGCTGTGGGTTCCTGTCACCTCCTCTCTTTTTTCACCCCCACTGCCTCTGTATCCTTCCAGATGGCCCACATCTCACCAGACTTCAGTCTCATCTCCTGGGTGGCTTCTGTAGCCAGTCTCCCGGAGCAGCGTGAGAGTTCTTTTTAAAGCTCAGAATCATCTCTGAGCATCTTGTGCCATGGGATCAAACCACCCAAAACTCAGCTGCCCGAGGCAAAGGGGGATATTTACTTGGCTCTCAGGTTCATAATTGGAGCAGGACAGAACAGAGCACGCGTACGTTAATTCTGAGCACGCAGCGTTAAAAGCGCTAGAGTCTTTGGAATGAGAAGGTTTGTCCACTCACAGGTCACCCGGGATGGGGGTGGTGGTGTCTCCGTTATTTTGTCACATGAGTACTCCAGAGCGATCTTACCCAGGTGGGCTGGCCTGGGAATCTCTCAAAACCTGAAAAGTAGGTTCTAGGGTATGTAGGCAGGAGCACGCTCCAGGCAGGGCAGCTGCCCTTCTTCCCTGGTGTTGGGAGACACACAGCACTATTTCGGTCATCAGTAGGACTGTCTGGACTCAGCTCCTTACGGAAAGCTTGCATTGTGAGAGCATATGAATGGGGACCTTTCCCTGTTGTGGCAATGTTGAATCACCCTCACTGTGGGCATTCATACCCTTCTCCCGAAGAGTCTTCTGTGGCTCTCACTGCCTAGGAAGCTTCACATATGGCTGCCATGCCCCTGGCAACCTACCCTTCCCATCTGCCCCCTGTAGCTCTCCACACCTGGCCCCAAAGGTGAGTTTTGGTTTAAATCAACCCCGCAGCCTCATGGAGCTTGCAACATTCCTTCATGGGAGAACAGTGTTTTCTGTTCATTTCTCTCTTCACAAATTGTGTCTGGCTCCATTCTTCTGTAGGGCAGGGTTAAGGTCGAGGGACCTCCACATAGATCCCCATGACAACTTGGCCCACTACCCTCCTTTCTTAGTGGACATTTTCTCTTCTGCCTCTGCATTTGCTCACGGCATTCTTCCTGCCCCGGGGTCCTGGTGCCCACCCCACCCTTCCACCGGCAGCTTTGCTGGCAGACCCCAGAATCTGCTACTTGTCAGACCTCTCTACATGAAGCATCTTAAGAGGAGTAGCTGAGGCGAAGGTGCTAGCGGCAGATCTGTGCTCCCATGACAGCTGCACTGCTCGCTCATCGGTGACCTTGGGTATCTTAATGGATAGCGTGGAAGGGAGGATTCCTGAGGGAGCCCAAGGAAAATGGCAGCTCCCCTGCCAGGCTTAAATGGAGGCTCCTGGTCAGTGCCTAGGAACAAATTTCCTCACCTTCATTTGGTTGAAAGGAAGAAAACGCACCACCCTGTTTAATCCCGTGGGGCTGTACACCCAGGAGACGGCAAGAGTGTTGCCGAGCCCTAAGCTGAGAGTAAAAAGAGCCCAGTAATGATTGCACCTGCTTGTTTCTAATAAAGTCCTGCTCTGCTCTGCTGCAGTGTATCCGTGAGCCATTGTTGGCAGCGCACAGGGTGACCTTGAGGATGGAGCAGGGTGGGAGGCGGGCTCTCTAAAAGGTTCCTGCAGGGATTAAAGGCTGAGGTTCACCAGCATTTCTTGCCCCATCTCCTCCTGCCTTCCTGGTGCACGCTGAGCACTGCCACCCCTCTCGGCACCCTGCGCCACCCCCACCCTGCTATGACCTGTCGTATTGCCTAGTCAGGTCTATCCCCGGGCTCCAGCATCTTCTACTCGGAGCTGTTGTAAAGGGCAAGAAAGGGACAGGGAAGGACTTTCTGCCCTTCAGGGCTAGATGAGCTTGTCTGAGAACACCCCAAGCACAAGCCACGGGGTTCTTTCATGAGATGCCATGGTAGGGACCAGTGTGGGTGGACAGGGGGAATGCCTCTTACTCTGCTAAGACCTCCTGGACATCCCAGGAGACAGCTATGGAGGGGGCCTTTCTCTGCAGTTTCTGGTGTCTGGTAGCATTTGTCATGCGTTGTGTCCAGAGCAAGACTGTCCAGTCCCCTACAGACTGGTGAGCCTAGGGACTTCAGAAGCCAGGGTCAGGGCAGAGACCCTGCAGTGCTATACTTGGCCCAGGTGGGGCTGAGACAAAACAAATTGATCAGAAATAAAGAGCAGAGACAAATGCTACGGAAAACATGGTGACCCCGGGGAAGGATGAGGTGTGCCAGGAACTGTCTTCAAGTGGAGACACCGGAAAATGTTTAGGGGTCCCCAAGACATTTATACTTCTGACCAACTAATTGTAAATCCAGGGGTTCCCCCAGTGCCCCTCAGGTTCAACAACAGACACTCAGGAAAGCACACTTAAGATTGCAGCAGCAGGGGTGAGGGGCAGTGGAGAGAGAGCTCCCTAGCACCCACATTAAAAGCTGGTTGTGGTGGTGCTGCACATCTGTAATCACAGCTCCGGGATGGGGGTGGAGGGGCACAGAGACAGGAGGATCCCTGGAGCTAGCCAGCCTCGCCAATCAGTGAGCTCTACCAGTGTTCTGCTACAGCATGGCTGTGCCCTCTCCCCACAGAATCACAGCCTGGCCACACTCAAGGTACATCTGTGTGTTCACAACCCCAGAGGCACCATGCAGCCGTGGATTTTGTCATATACACAGAGCAGGTTGAGTGTTGTGCATGTGAGCTCATTCTCTGGCCTTCATCCCTTCCCTGGAGGTTGGACTGTCTCTGGGCCCCAGTCCTGTGGTGTTAGGACTGAGCCCCATCCCGAGCCACCAAGGGAGCCACCACCTCATTAATCCAGGCTCGGGGTGTAGTGACTAGGGCTTAGGGAAAGCAAAGATACTCCTGTTACCCCCAAAATCCAATCCAAGCATGCAGCATCTCCACCCACGAGGAGGAATCAGTGTTTTCCTTATTCAGCCTTAGCTCTGGGGCTTTGTTTTTCTCACGTGTCATTTCTGAAACGTACCTCGGCTATCTTAAGTGACCTGACACCTCCTACTGCTCAGCATTTCCCATGTACCTTTTCCTTTATTACACTACTTCTTATAACATCCTCTGACATCTTTGATATGTCATAAGGAAGAACTGAGGTCCAGAGGAGTGACAGTGGCTAAAAAAATGTGTCCCAGTGGGATTTGACCTCAGCTGGGTCAGACTTGGTGTCTTTTGGCCGCGCCGAAAACCTAGTCTATCAGAAGTTGCTGGGCAGATGACTACCTCTCTTTGGCTGGTGCTGGCTGTCAGGAACGATAGCACTCATTTGTTACTGTACATAGTAGGTTCAGACCCAAGCAAAGAGCCTTTGAGTCCCAGGATCCCATTGGGTTGCCCTGCCCCACCCTGCCCTGCCCAGGCAGTGACTAGCTATTCCATCAGGCCCAGCCTGGGATGGCCTGCTGGATGTGGAGACCTGGTGGCCTTAGGGACCTCTGCCTTCCCTGTCTGGAATCTCCTGAAGTTCCCTTCTGAACCTCTCCAGACTGTGGCAGAGTCCCAGAGGGGCAGAGGAGAGAAGTTTTTCATGTAGTGACTTAACAGATGTTCCTGTGTTATCCCCCCCCCCCCAGATGGCTAGAAGCCCAGCAGTTGGCATCCCTGTCACTGCCATGTCCCAGGGGACCAACACGGGCTTGTGTCACAAGTCAATGCCTGCAGTTTGGGAAATTAGCAGCATTTATGGGTCTCCCAAGAGACCCTTGGCTTTTCAGCCAGTACTAGCAGTTTTCATTTGGGGACATTTCTGTCCCGTTTAGGGAGTTTGCCGGCGTGTGGGTAAGCCTGCAGCTGTCGAAGTGTTTTGAAATCCTCTTGTCATTTACACAGTGGGATCTAGGGATGCTAAAGACCCAGTGTTGAGCTGGACAGTCAGGTACACTCCATGGGGAACAGGCATGCCCTTGAGAGACACTCAGAAACACTGCTGCCTTCACTGCTGCAGATGACCCATGGTGAAGTCCAGGGGAACACAGGCGGCTGTGAGAACAGTACCCTGTGAGCATCTCATGTCAACCGGTGCCCAGGTCCAGGGCAGACCTGGACTCGAGGGGTAGACACTGGGAAAGGGGTGGACCTCCTTCTCCATGGCAGCCTCGCATCTGACAAGTGTGCCCTTAGAGCACTGGTGAAGACCCCTGGCGCCTTGACTTGGGGCCTTTTTCCTTCTCTGTTCCTAGTGGGTGTGTTTGCAAGACCCTGGCAGTCGGGCTCATCTTCCAGCTGAACCTCTCTCTCCTTTTTTTGCCTTGCAGTCGGAAAGACGTCCCTGATCACGAGGTTCATGTACGACAGCTTCGACAACACATACCAGGTGAGAGCCCCCGATTCCCACGCTCCACCCTCCCCCTCCCCTGCTTCCCGTCTCTGCCTGTGGCACCTGCCTGGGGACCGCTGCCAGCCTGCCTGCAGGGATTGTGGAGATGAGAGTGCGGCAACCTCAGGTTTCCAAGGCGTCTTCCTGCTTTGAAGGATACTGCAGGAAAGGATCTCAGACATTGGAAAGGAAACTTGTGTTTTAGGGAAAAAAAACCCTAAAAGCAGAGAGGGGATCTCTTGCTCTTTGCAGGCAGGTTGGAACCATTGCAATGCCCTGTGTGGTCAGGAGACTGGACGTAAGGACCTTGGTAGATCCTGGTTTAGGAATGGTGGTCTGGGCTCAGACACAGACCTGTAGGTGACCCTAAACCGAATTCAAGGTGGGCAGAGACATATCTGTTTGGCATCAGTGGTGGTGGAGGGGGTTATGCAAGTGAGCTTTCCTCACACAGAAAGCGTTTTGCCAAAGTTGTAACACTTGGACATTTCAACTACTCTTACATTATTTTTAAAGTATTGTTCCCCTCCCCCCTTAGGATATAGATAGTTAGTTCTCCAATTCATTTCTCTAGGCTGTGAGCCCTGTGGGATAAGGGTTCCCAGACATGTTAGTAGGCATTACTTGGAAAAGTGGGGTAGGGGGTGTGATTTCAAACAGCACTGGGCTGTTTAGACAGGAGAGTGCTCTCGGCAGAACTTTTCAGGGACCTTTCCCCAGCCCCGAGGGGTTTCAGTCTGCAGAGAGCAAATACAGCGTGTGTTTGAACGCGGACTCCCTTTGTCATCACATTGTCAAGGACAAGTATTTATAGCTTCGCTGGGGCAGCTGTGCCAGGACGTGGCTCCCCACTGCTGGGTGGGGAACAGCTCACTCTGCTCGCAGTTCTGTTTTCTTGTCAGTGTGTCCTAGCCCTGGATCAGTCACCCTTGTCTCAGATGCCCTCCAGGGACCCCCTGTAGTTTCCCCCACGTTCCCATAGCTCCACTCTGCAATGGGTGGACTGAAATCCTTTATCATGTGGACTCCAGAGGGATTGATTTTTGTGGGGAAGGGCAGGAGCCACTGGGTGTGTCTCAGTGGTGCGAAGGCACAGGGCTTCGGGACATTGGTGTTGACCGTGCTGTTACGTCCTCCCCCTAGCCAGGACTTTGCATCATTTTGGTATCACTGTGGGCAGAGGTGTGGCCACCCTAACAGGCTCCCTTCCTAAAGCCTTCCTTTGTGTTCTGTGTGTGTGCGCCCGTGCACATGCGCAACAGACTCATGTGGCTCCAGCTGGCCTTAGATCTTCTGAGTAGCTAAGGATGACCTTGACCTCTAGATCTTTCTGCCTGCACCACACCTGGCTACTACTTGATTATTTCTCCTTCTCCTTCTCCTTCTCCTTCTCCTTCTCCTTCTCCTTCTCCTTCTTCTTCTTCTTCTTCTTCTTCTTCTTCTTCTTCTTCTTCTTCTTCTTCTTCCTCTTTTCTGTTGACATCACATTGAAAGACACACTGACATTTTTAACAGTAGTCGACAGGTCACCTTTGAAAATTTGCCTCCCATGCTCCCTGCCGTCACTGTCATTGCCAACCCCTTGTCACTCAAGTCAGCCTTTACTCCCTCTGTGGTGGCACTGGCACAGCCTGAGCCCTGGCTCCTGGCATTCTCCCCACCCTGCTCTGCTGTGCTCTGCTCCAAAAATTCTTTCAATGCTCAAAGCTTGGGCCAAGTGTTTGCCCTGAGTACAGAGGCCCTGCCACTCGCATGAGCTCCTCCATGGCCTTTTGCCGGTAGCATGTTGTCCCTAAGGCTAGGTAGGCCCCTCAAATCTAGGGCTACTCCTCTGCCCTTCTGGTTTTTCACCTGTGTTTTGGGATGTGCCAAGCCCAGGATCTTGCCGGAGCCATCACTGTACAAGGCCTGGCCACAGATGGTGTCGCAGATGCCCACTGGCACGGTAGTGGCTGCTTGCTTCTAGTTCATTGGTGCCATCGGACTGAGAGCCTTCCAGCTCCATGTCATGCCGATTTGAGAGGGTTCACGGAACAAACCCTGCTCTCCCCATGCAAGACAGAATTGTTTTGCTTTGGTGTTTTGCAGATTCAGGTGGAAGTCCTTTTCATAAGCCTTTTAGAGTAGTAATGAGAGGCTGGGCTCCACTTTACAAGCATACACACACACACACACACACACACACACTCTCACATGCACACGCACTCGCGCACACACATGCGCACACATCTGTTTTCATGAATCCCCTGGAGACAGAAGAGGACATACTTTGTTATTTTGTTTTTCTTAGCATAGCAGCAGAGGTGTATGGGAAGTGGACAAAGCCCCCAGGGGCTCTAGGGGATAAAGTTTACTTCCTCGAAGGTTGCCCTACTGCACAGTGGCCATGCCAGTCACCCTCCCACCGATTTCCTCCCTGTTGCAGTAACCACTACAGCATGGCAGAGTCTAGATCCACTCAGTTCCCATGACAGTGCTCCCTCCTTCCCACCCATGTCTCCAGGCCCCCGAACTCTCCTACCATTCATTCGTTCTGACAATAGATAGTTGTGTGGTGTGGTGTATGGTCTGTTGAAAGGCAGCAGAAGAAAGCAGCCTAGCCAAAGAGCCTGGCCCACCTTCCTCAGGGCACATAGGGCGAGGGCCCACTCTCAGCCAGTTCCACCCTGGTCTGGAGCTGAGCTTGTGCAAGAGGCCCTGAAGGGCCACAATAAGGCCCTGAGTATGGGAGGTTGGGAGTCTTCCTCTGGGTTTCTCAGAAGATTCTGTCTGTGAGTCCAGGTGAGCTGCCGCTTTGCCAGCCCCGGGGACCATTGAGGAGTACATCTTCTTCCTCTGTTTACCTGGCAATTTTATACACACACACACACACACACACACACACACACACACACACACACACAAGAAAGCCCTGTAGGCCTTAGGAGGGTCAGCTGTGTGGAAGAGCCCTGATAACAGGAGGTGTGGTCTTCTGGAGGACTGCTGTCTAAGGTTAGAAAATCAACGCCTTGTGGGGCCTCTCGCTGCAAACTATTAGGGCATGGCCGGGAGCTCAGGGCTCAGCATTTCACAAAACTGAATCATGATGAGACCGAACTTAAGTCTGAGAGTGAGTAGCCCCGCCTAGAATTCACACCAGGGTACAAGTTAGAGAACAGCAGATCTAATGGGCTGGTCTCAGAGGACAGCTTCTGTGGTGGGAAAGTGTTTCAGACCCTGAAGGGGGTTCTTAGGAAGCTCTGGTCCTTTCTGCAGGCTCAGATCTCCTGAGGTCTCTTGCCTGCAGCTGATCCTCAAGCCTTGCCAGTCTGTTCTGCCCTAAGGCTTCCCATACTCACTTCTTGGAGCTGCCATAACAAATTACCACAAACTGAGTAGCTTCAAACAAAAGGAGTGTGTTTTGTCATCACTTTCCTGGGGGCCTGAGAGTTAAACAAATACAAGAGGGCTGTGCTGTTTTTAGAGATGCTAGGGCGGAATCTCCCCCTGCCTCGGGCAGCTCCTGGTGGCCTTACACGGCTTTGTTGTAGGGCTGCTAGAGTCCCATCTGGCCTTCCTCTTCCCAGGTCTGAGTAGGTATGGCCGAAGGGTCATGGATTGGTGTGGACACTCCTCTGGGCCCTTGAGGGGGATGCAGCATGCATCTCGACACTGGGGAGGAGTCTCTAGACACCTCACAGGATTGTATTCCTGTGTCCTGCCTTTTCCTGACTGTGTGCCCTCTCTGTGGCCACAGAGACTTCTCCCTGACACAGTCAGTAACTGGCCTCTTATCTGACAAGCTTTGCTTCCTCTTCAAGGTGAGTACACACACACACACACAGGCACACACAGGCACACACACACACAGGCACACATGCATGCACATACACACATACCACAACATACTATGAACATGCGTGCACACAGGTACACATACACAAATGCATACACACATATACGTATACACATGTACATAAACACATGCATACAAGCACACACACATGCATACACACGCACATACATACACACACACAATCCCTACGCCTCAGTCTTTGCTGGAAACCTGGGCACCCCCGAATACCTGCCCTACTTCTGCATGCACTCACTGCCCCCTCCATTGCGGCGGCATCGAATTCTCCTCATCTCCCATGAGCCCCACTCGTTTCTCCAGGAAGCCTCTCTGCCCACCCCCAGCAGCCATCCATCCCTGGCTTGTCTGGGCCCACACACCCAAGGGACCCCACCACTAACGCCCACCCCTTTCGCCATTGCTCACGGGCTCAGCCAGGGATGCAGCAGAGGAGGGGTAAACAGGCGAGGACTTGGACGACAGATGTGAAATTTGTTGTGATGCGAGAGCGCCATGACCACCCAGGGACAGGGTGGCTAGCTGCTTTCTGTGTTAGCGTTCTGAGGAACAGAGCCAATAAAATGTACACATAGTCATATATCTAATTACAGACCGCCAGCCATTCTTTATAGGGAGGAAAGTAACCACCGGATTGTGACAGTGAAAGGCCAAGTGACCTTGTGACCTGTGACCTTGGGAACCAGCATCGCCTCCTCCGGGGCACTAACTGGCCTTGATTGGCAGTGACCTGGCTCAGGATGTTTCCCAAAGGCTGTGGGATCCTCCCCAACAAAGCACCTACTTACAGGTCTGAATCTCTAGGTTTACCAGGCTCATTTGCATGTCAATTTGCATGACTTTACCCAGATACTTTCATCTGATGGTTGGTTATGCAAAGAGAGAACAGCAGAGCCATTGTCAAGGGCTTGTCATGCCCAGCTGCTTTCTGCCATTCAAGGCTGCTTCTCTCCAGCCCTGGGCTCAGGCCTGGCCAAGGCTCAGAGAAGATACACACAACTTGCCTTTTCATTCTCTTCCCCAGAAGAAATGCTGGAGTCAATTTATGCAAATTGCCATGCAGATTTCCTCAGTAGACTTTATTGCTGTATCTTGTCAGAATGTGGATGCAAAATTATATTTCATAATAAATGCACAGAGCCAAGAAGATTTCAACAAGTGCCATAGGGAACATCTTGCTTGGAGATGTCTGTGCCAGTGGAAGTTCTGTGCAGAGGAATGCACGAAACACGCCGTTATTTGAACCCCTGTTGATACTGTTTAGTACCACACTCCGAGGAAGATAAACGGGGGTTGGGGGGAAGAAATCTGTGCTTGTTAATATTCCTTGCATGTGTAAAAATAAAGCAGCTGCCATTTTTCACAGGCTGTGCTGCTTACAATCGCAAAGGAATAAATTAGCATTGCCAGGTTTGGCGGGGGTGGGGGAGTTCGTGTGTATCACAATACAGTACACCGTAGCCTTCTTCACCGGAGACACATCTGGAAATACAGGCAGAGTAGGCACAGCCTTTCCAGAGGATCACGGGGGTTTCTAGGCTGGCGGGAGACTCCCCAAGCACAGGTCTGTTGTTGCCTGTCTTGCTATTCCACCCCCTGTGGAGCAGCTGCCATCAGAAATGATTTATTCTATACCTCACAAGATTAAACAATGAGCAGGAAAGCTCCTAGACCATACAGTGGAAGAGGGGCGTTGCCTCTTCTCAGATCCACCTTGCTGAAGCCCTGGAGACACCAGTTCTTTGGGATGTTGATAAAGATGAGAGCTGAGGTTCCTAGGGGGAGGGCAGTTCGGTGGATGAGGAAAAATTCAGTTCCTTTTTCTCCAGTGCAGGACCTAACAGAGCCTCTAATGAGCCACTAGAGGCAGGGGAAGGAATTGTTTCTCCAGAGTACTAGCTCACACTTCACCTTCATCCTGAGCATAGACTCTGAGGGCCACATCACACACACAGACAGACACTGGACAGTCTCCATGGCTTGGCTCTGCGGGTTTGCTTGGAAGGCCCTGGGTCAATTGGTTGCTGGTAGCAATTGCTCATTTTCATTTATGTAGCGTAGAACAGAATAAAGTGCCCTCACAGAGTCTAACTCATTTGATCCAACAGTCCTTAAAGAGAACCCTGGTGTCTTCATTTGAGAGATGACCTGGTTGAGGCCTAGGGAAGCGATTCAGACTCCTTAGCTCAGTTTGTGGAGTCCAGTCTAAACCTTGGGTCCTCAGTATGGGACATGAGGGCACACACCTGTAATCCCTGGGAGGTAGGAACAGGAGGATGAGAAGTTCAAAGCCATCCTCGGCAACAAGTTAAAGGCCAGCTTGAGAGCAGGAGATATAACGGATCATTTCTCAATACAAGCAAACACAGTAACAACCATGAAAATCACACTGGTGCCCACTAGACACATGACCTGTTACCAGTGGCATAGCAGCTTCTCTGTCCTGAGTGGTTCTGATAGGCACACCCTGAGCGTGCTCCCTCTCCAGAGAACCTGTGAGGGCTCCTCATCACCTTGGCCTCAGAGCAGTGTGAAAACAAAACAAAACAAACAAAAAGCTCCGTGAGTGAAGTTACCAGGCTAAGTGTGGCAGAAACACTGCTTGGCGCTCTGCATTTGAGCCTGAGTTTCCTGGTGGCCACGGGGAATTGAAAGGAAACTCTCGTGGTTCTTGTAACTAGACGAAGCTTTGAAGTTTGCGTTGTGATCAGATGTTGCCTACCACGTGAACAAACCCGCAGCGCCCACAGGCCCGTGTGTTTGAATGCTTGGTCTCCAGCAGATGGGGATGCTTCAGGAAGAGGTGGGACCTAGCAAGGAGGTGGGTCTCTGTGGGGAAGGCAGCACGCACTGTGGCCTGGCTCCAGTTCCGGCATGAGCTCTCCGCTTCCTGATCCACTGTGGTGGAAACAGCCTCACACTCCCACCTGCCATGAGCGGAGCTGGTCTTACCACCAGGATGGACCGTAGCCCCCAGCAGCCAAAGTAGAACCTTCCTCCGTTGAGTTCTTCCTGTCAGGTGTTCTGTCTCAGCCACGGAAAAGTCGCTAATATTGAGGGTTCCTGGGGCCCGCCTACGGAGACGTACGTGACTTGGCAGGTAGAGTGGCTGGCTGGTAGTGTGAGCATCGAGGCAGAGACTCCTCACGTGGCAGTCTGAGCTTCTGACTTCACAAAGCCTCCAAAGCGTGCTGCCTGTCTGTTTGTCTCACTTCCTGCCAGCAACCATTTTGTAGTGTGTGGACAAACGTCTGAGGGCCATGGTCCCCACGTGGCCTCTGAGGTGACACAGGCCAGAGCCTGTTAGGGCCACACTGAATAGCAATTAAACAGTGCTGTCAGACAGAGCCCAGGAGCCCAACTTGCTGGGCTCTGGTCATGCCAGCTCATGCCCTCTGGGAATGCCCGTCAGTCTGGATCTAGCTCCATGGCTCTCCACTTAGACAACATGGTGGCCAAGCAGCAGAGAGAGAGAGAAAGAGAGAGAGAGAGAGAGGAGACATATAAGCAGGGGCCTGGGAAAGGACACACACCTAGTGACTGCCTTCCTCCAACTAGCCCCATCTCGTACTCCTTACTGTTTTCTAATAATGCCCTGTCTTACGAACCCATCAAAAGGTTGCTCCATTGATCAGGACAGAGCCCCCATTGATCCCCAGCCTGTGGCACTATTTTGAGAGGCATCTTTAAGTGGTGGGGTTCTGTCTGGTAGAGGTAAGTCCCTGGGGGCAGGCCTTTGAAGACTGTACCCAACCCCTACTTCCTGTATTGCTCTCTGCTTCCCCGGCTGCTGTGACATGAGCAGCTTTAGCCACGTTCTGCTACTACCACGATATCCTGCCCAACCAGGTGGGGCCCAGCAACTGTGGACTGAGCTCTTGGAAACTGTAAGCCGGGAGAAAGTCCGCCCATTGTTGAGTTCTTGCTTCTGTTGGGTGTTTTGGTTGCAGTGATCCAAGTGTATACACTAAGGAGTCAACAAACTTAGCCATCACACAGCCCACAAAGCTCGTCTTTATGTCCTCACCCATGTGCTAGCAGCGGAGAAGATGCTAGCTCACTATGACACTCTGGAAAAGTCTCTTCTCCGAACCTCTGGTTCATCACCTGATGAGCAAAGATGTGTTTTCACACACGTAAGCCACTCCACTTGTTAAAACCTTGCCTCCACTAGAGAGGAATTTTAATTCAGAACACGGTTGTTCTGGCAAGAAAGCACATCCAAAAACCTTCTAGGTCTGTGTGATCTGGCTGGAACACAAACAAGCCTTTAGTCCAGAAGATAGGCATGCAGATCTGAGTTCGAGGCCAGCCTGGTATAGCTCAAGTTTCAGGTAAAGAAAAGCTTAGGTCCAGGCATGGTGGTACATGCCTTTAATCCCAAACAATGAAGTTAACTATTAGTTTGTAGAAGGAAGCACCCATGTTTGAAAGTGATGTTTAATTGAGTAGCACAAGAAAGTGATGAATCAGAGAAAGATTTGACAGGATAGGATACACCCAACTCTCACAAAAAGAGAGAGAAAAGGGAAGCTACTTAATGGCAATGCAGAGAGAGAGGAGGCAGTTTTACAAGGAGAGTTTTAGAGAAAGAGGTTGAATGAGAACAAGCTAAACACGGGTGAAGATAAAACAAGCCAGAGAATGAGAAGGAGCCAAATTGGGAAAAATTGCTGAAATTAATTTGATACTAAGCAGAGCAATTCAGAGGCCAAGAGAAAAGCCAGATTCACTAAGTCAGTTGGTAGAGGGGTTTGAGCCAGAACAGCTGAGTTGAACCAGCCAGCCCAGAGCTCAGAAAGAACAAAAAAAGGTGAGCTTATTAAGCAGTAAATCTCAGAGGCTGAAAACATTCTAGACCTAAGTTAGATTGTAGGAGGCTGGAAGCTTCCAGGACTAGGCCTATGTTAGCAGAGGCAATAAGCCTCCCAGACAACTGACACAGGAGAATAAGAGCCCTTTCACACTTCGCCATGCAGCCTCTCTGTACCTCTCAACATCCACCAAGTCCAACCTGTCCTCAAGTGTCACCCACACGTGTCCCTCACTCTGGAGCCTACTCTTTCCCCTTCCCCATATTCCAGACATGCGCAACAAATTTCTGTGCGTCTCTCTTGCATTTGTCCCATCTGCTAACCAGAATGGTTTCTAGAGGGCCGACTATTTAGGAAGTCCTTCTGAGTTCTCACCTCATCCAGTTCCCTGGCTTCACCATTCCTCTTCTGAAGTCGCTACACCAGCCATTGGCCCCAACCAGTCTCCATTTCTGAAGAAATGGTGGCTTCATATTTCAGGATGCTGTCATCTACAACCCTCCCCTACCTTTACCCGTGACTGTGTAGTGACCCTCTCATGTCCCCCTTGGTCCTTCCAGAGGATCCCCAGTTCCTATTAACATCGGTTCCTTACAGGCTGAGGAACTTCTTTTTAACATGGACTCTTTGCTCCCATCCATTTAAAAATGTCTTTAGTTTGTCTGCACTTGAAGGACATTTCTTCTGGATTTGAAATTCCAACTCTACTTGCTATCTGTTGTCATTGTCATCCCTGTTGCTGTGCCCTTGGGTACCATCGTGTCATTTTCCTTCCACTGCCCTCAAGAGTTTATCTTTTGTTTGGTACTCATTGATCTGATTCTGATTTTCAAAAAATTGTGCGCGAGCGAGCGAGCGAGCGCGTGTGTGTGTGTGTGTGTGTGTGTGTGTGTGTGTGTGTGTGTGCCCGTGAGTGTGTTGCATGCCATGGAACCTGTGTGGACATCAGAGGACAACTTATAGAGTTGGTTTTCCCCTTTCCTACCATGGGGGTTCCCGGATCAAACCGAGGTGGTCAGGCATGGTGGCAGGCACCTTTACCTGCTGAGCCATCGTGCTGGTCCAAATCTGTGTCTTTATTATGAACATAATTTTCTTTCTGTATTTCAGCGTGATAATATTGGCTGTTTTAAAATATTTCTTCCTGCTTTTAACGTCTTGAACCAACTCGACTGATCTTCATTTATTTATTTTTCTCATGGATGGCTTACATTTTCCTCTCGCCTCATCGGTCTACTCGCCTGGGATTGTAGCATGCACGCACGTTTTGTGCCTGAACGCTCTGCGGCACTGAGCACTGCTGGTTCTTTGTTTCCACAGTTGTATGGACCCTGATTCTCGGCTCTGTCCTTCCGTGCCGGGCAGCAACGACATGTCTGTCTGGACTTGTGTTTGTTCTGTCTTGTTTCCGACCTCAAGCAGGTTGCTTGGGGTCTTCTGGGGCCATTCAGAGTTGGACAGCGTTTATATGCAGACTTCACAGACCTGTTTCTATGGCTTTCCTATGTCTAGGATTTTCTAAACTTCTTGTCAGCTGTGGTGGCTTTGCATTCTGCCCTCTAAGTTTCCAGTCAGTGTGACTGTGGGTTTCTTTACCCCTCGACTGCAGCTGGCGCCACCACTGGTGAGAAGTCATAAAGCAATAAGAAACTCACTCAGTGCGCCTCTTTAGGTGAGTGCTGACTCATTCTAGCTTTTGCCTGCACTTCCCTGTGCCTTCACTCATCTGTTTGTTCCAGTCGGTTCAGAGTTAGTAATAGTAATCGTCAGGAGGGTTAGACAACTCTGGCATGATGACAACCAGAATTCCCCTTACTCCCTCTGGGGTGTGTCTCCCCAAACCTCCCATCCTCCACTTCTCCCAAGCCTCTGCCTACTGGAAAGGCTCTGTGCACTAAGAGCTTACATATTCACTCTGCATTTCCATAAGACACCAAGCAAGCGTCCTGCTGCTCTGGACCCTCAGAGCCCTTCTGCGCTCGCCCTTCCTCGCTGTGACTGACAATTTTTGTGAGCACCCTCTCCACAAAGTCGGGAGCTCTTTAGGGGCAGGGATCAGGGGTTCATACAACACACAGTAGGCACTCAAGAGTGAAGTGGCTTGATTGTTAATTATCGACACTATCTGCCACAAAGAAGCTACCCAGGGAAGACCAAGGCCACCTTTTCTGAGAAGCCTGGACTTCCTGGGAGAGACAGGCTCCAGCTGACAGTGGTGTGGGGCCAGCAGCTGTGACTTGTGCCTAGAAAATAGACAGTGCCCAGGAGCTAGAAATGTTCTGGTCATGGAGACCCAGGCAAGTCTGTCTTTCAAGCCCTTTCCCTTCTGTATTTGAGGGCTTGCTTTATTTACTTCTATTAAAATGCAAATGAACTCCCTCTTAAGTGGGCTCTGCTGAGCTGTTATGGCAGTGATTACCACTGTCTGACAGTAGGGAGCCAGACAGAATGTGACACCAGGGAAAGGCAGTGACAGCTTCAAGGCACAGCGACAGCTTCGGAAATGGACTTCTGGAAGCAGAAGTATAGCTCAATAGCCCGTAGCAGAGACTTTGATATCATGGAGACCTAGATTCAGATCCCAACTCCGCTGCCCAGCTCGTGTGTCCTTGCTTCTGAGTGAACCTGATTTTTTTTTTCCCCTGTGCATCACAACTCCACAACTAGTGTCATCCCCTCTCCCTCACCCCCCATTTTCAATCTGTGGCCCCTGGAGTTCACAGCCTCCTCAGGCCTGGATCACAGCACAGAATAGTCATTTACACATGTCACTGAGCACGCGAACGATCTGAGAGCTTGTCTGAAGTTCAGATTCCCAGATTGACACCAGAGCCTATGTTTGTGCCTACCTGAGTAGGTTCAGGAATCTCTGTTCTTTTTGGGTTTTTCGAGACAGAGTTTCTCTGTGTGTAGTCTTGGCTGTCCTGGAACTCACTCTGTAGACCAGGCTAGCCTCAAACTCATGGAGATCCAACTGCCTCTGCCTCCAGAGTGCTGGGGTTAAAAGCGTGCACCGCCACCACCAGCTAGGAATCTCAATGTTTAAAAGCTAAAGTGCGTGATCAGCAGACCATATGCTGACAATTCCCATATCATTGACCAGTGGCAGAGATTAGTCAGTCCTAGACCTTTCCAGTTTGGCAGAGAAAGTATTGAATAATCTTTGTGCCGGCCTGAGAGCTCAGAATGTGATTTGCAGAGGAGAAGCATCTCAAATTCTGAAGAAACACTGGCCATAGAGGAGCATGTCATGGGAGAGACAGCATCTGAAAAGAGACACACAAAGTGCCAACGGAGGGGCCTGCAAGCTGACTCAGTGGGTAAAGATGCTTGCTGCGAAGCCTGATGACCTGAGTTCAATCCCCAGACACACATGGTGGAAGGAGAGAACCAGCTCCTGCAAATTGTCCTGTGACCTCCACACAAAATCCATGGCATGCATGCACGCATGCACGGATGCACAAACACGTACAAAATAAATTAAATAAATAAAGGCAAAGTAACATGTGAATTCAAAACAGCACTATTCCTTGGTATGAAGTCAATCTTTGGAAGAGGAATATGAGGCCACGAAAAGCCAGCGGTGGGCCCTGAACAGTCAGCCGCAAGCTTTTAGACTTTCCTTAGAGCAGCAGGGAGGAATGGAGTCAGGAGGACATTAGATCCTCTGGAAGAAGAGCACCCTATGGGTGCTAGGAACTGAACCTGGGTCCTCTGCAAGAGCAGTGAGTGCTCCTAACTGTGGAGCCACCTCTCCACACCCCTAACGTTCCTAGTTTTAAACTCAGAAAAATAACCTCGCCCGTTGCATAAAGATCACCTATGAGTGTTGCAGACAGCGAGGCTAGGGACGATGCTGTTGAGGTTACTCGCGTGAGAAGGTCAGTCTGAACTAGGAAGTGGTGGTAAGAAGGGGATGGAGACAGGGCCAGGTAACACTGCAAGAGACAGCACCGTGTAGTCTGTTGTCTCTGCCTTTCCCCATCCCTGTCTTGATATTCAGAGTGTCCTCAGATTTGTTGAAACTCATCTACACATGTATTTCTGTTTCATTTTGTTTTTTCCCTTTTCTTTTGAAGCATACCTCCTTGTATCATCTGGGGGTCTATTCCTGTTGAGGTCCCCCCCCCGATTATGATTCAGATTTCTTCCTTACATACCTTGTCTAGTTTTATGGGCACCATGACTTAAAATGCAGGTTCTGCCCAGTTCTCTTTGCTTCCCCCAGAGACTGTAATCCCTCCGTCACTCACCAGTTCGTGGTCACTCTCCAGTGCTTACAGGTTGTCATTTCTTGAATTTTTCTATAAGTCAGAATAGTCTGATACGGTCTGCTCAGCTATTAACAAAGGCAAAACTTTGAAATAGGAGTCCAAGAGAAATGATGGCTCAGACACCCAGAGGCGACACCTGCACCTTGTCGCCGTCATGCTCGCTCTGAGAAAGTAGGCAGTAGCTAAGCGGCCTGGCTGGTTGGAGAATTCTATTTTTTTTTCTTATGTTTTTGCAATCAAGTTACCTGACAGAAGTGATTTACGGAACGAAAGATTTATTTTGACTCACAGTTTCAGAAGAATCCAGCCCTTCGTGGCAGGGAGCGCACGGCAGAGTTCGAGGCTGTGCCAGCACATGGTGGCCGCCCCTCACATCACAGCAGGCCATGAAGCAGAGAGAGCAAGGACCACGTGTGACCCAGTGTACATGCCAAACACCCACCTAAGTGTCCTGTCTCCACTACCTCCCAGAGGTCCCAAACCCTCTCCAAGTAGTACCACCAGCTGGGGAAACAGATATTCAAAACCTAAGCCTGTGAGAGATGCTGTAATATCCCATCCTGGTTGCCAGAGGCTCATGGCCATCTTGTAATACAAAGACACATTCATTCCAACCTCAGGAGGCCTCCTAGTCTCAGTGTTGACCAAAAGTCTAAGTCCTAAGTCTGAGTCTCTCCTGAGACTCGAAACGGCCTCTCAGTTGCAGGCCCCTGTAAAGTAAGAAGAATGCTTTCAAGGTTAGACAAAAGCAGTACCAGCACCCAGCAGGGAAAACATTAAATCTTGTAGCTCCAGGTCCAGAATCTGGGGCACGTTGTTCAGTCTCACTTTAAGGCGTGCTTTAAAAACCTAGGTGGAAGTCTCTGTGGTCCCTTTCTGCTTTCTGCTCTTGCTTTCTGCCCACCTGAAAAACAGCAGCAGGTGGAGAAGCCCAAAGTCTGCTGCCAGCTTAGATCATGGCTGCCTTGACCTCTTGAGTACCCCAGTGGCTGAAATCAGAACCCAGAAGACCATTTCCTTCGGTGACCCTTTTCCATCAGACACCCCGGCGACTCTTCAAAACGCAGTCTCCTTTCGCAGGAAACTGTTTCAGGCGAGTCTCCAGTTGTTTTACACCCTGGAGCCTTCGGAGGATGGGGACAGGTTCTCAGGGCGCCTGTTCTGCTGTCCCCAGTGTCAGCTGTGTGGCTCCTCAAGATGCTGATGACTTTACCAGCAGTACCCTGCCTTGCCTACAACCTCCCGCATCCACAGCCTCAAACATCTTCACCTTCGTCTCAGGGACCAGTCCTACATCTTAAAAATGCTTCTCTTCATTTTGCTCCTGAGTCTCAGCCATAAACCTAGTTAAATTAAGGAGCTGAGTACAACCATGCCGCAGGCTGAACACCAAGCTGCCTTGCATTTTCTCCATTCCGTTTGAAATCCACCCCACTTAAAATTCCAGGTAATGGGTAGAATGTAAATAAAATTCTTTATCAGTGGCCTCTAGAGTCCAAATTGAAGTCAGGTCCTTGTCCCTACCTGAGACCCCATGACTAGAGTCTCTGCCGGCATGTGATTCTTGCCAGCATTCCGATCCCCCCAAGTTCTCACCAAAGTGCTGAGTCTAGAGCCTCAGAGTCCACATCTTTAGACTCTTCCAAATTCTTCTCGCAAGCCAGTTTCAAAGGCTTATAAACCACCCAGTCAGATCACCTATAGGAATGTTGCCCCTTGGCTGGGGCAAAGTTCTGTACTTGTTACTTCTGCATTGTTCCAGTAGAAACAACCTAAAGGAAGAAAGACGTATTTTTCCTATGTTTTTCAGAAGGCTTCAAGTCTATTCCAGCAATAGCAGTATGCGGCAGTGGCACCCCACATCGCTGAGGCTTCTCAGGAAGGAGGGGGGCAGAGTCTGTGTGTAATCTTCAAAGCCCACCCCTACCCAACTACTTCCACCAGGCAGACCCCATTCGGAGAGGTTCCACGGCCTTCCAAGTTAACGCCGCCGCCGCCAGCCGGAGAGCAAGCATTCAAAGCGTGAACCTCTAGGTTCAGATTCTTAATAAGTGGCCAGAGCAGGTCTTAGAGAGTGACAGCTACAAGATTAGGGCCTGCTCTTACATAGTAGCTTGAAGATCAGGCGGAGTGGGAGAGAGCTTGGTCCCTCTCAGCGTTGATTTTTCTCATTGCCATCTCTTTGGCCAGGCTGTTGCTGTGAGGCTTAATAGAGACACAGTATGTAGTCCAGCGAGTGTCTGCGATGATGGAAACCACTGGGCTGTGCATTGCTGTGGCTTGATCCAGTGGCACGACGCCTTGTTGTTATCTGATGACCTCTCTCCGCTCCAAAGCAGCGAAGTGTCTTACATGGGCGCTCAAGGAGGGAAAAAGGATTGTCACCTTCACAGTTATTATGAGTAACATCCCTGTCACCACCCAGGTGCCGACCTTTGGGGGATATGATTTTCCACGGCCCTTCACTCTGTTGATTAAGGTTAGTTCCGCTGCGTGGACAGAAGCGGCTTGAACAAAATAGAAAATGAAGTCTCTCTTGCACAGAAGGGCAGGTGTAGGCAGGCCAAGTGCTGACGAGGTGCCTCTTCACAGTCAGGGAGTCGGCTCTGGTGAGCCATTATCACCCTCCCCACCAGTCTGCCTCCCAAGCAGTGGGAAAGGGGCCGGGTGGCGTGCACCAACCCACAAAGGATTCACCTCAGATGGTCATCACCTTCACATCTTTAGATCAGAACTCAGCCACCCTGCAGCCGAGGATGCTGGGAAACATGGCCTTCCACTGGGGCAGCCACAAGCTCAACTGCATTTTTCTAATTCTGTATTAGGGAATGCTCTGACCCTGAGCCCAGGCATCTGGTTTTGGTTCAGGGGTCTCACTAAAGGAGTCTGGTGCCCCCGGTGGCACATGGAGAAGTTGGAATTTACACCTGCTTGGCACACTTCTTAAGGTTCTGAGTAAACATGGAGCTGTCAGTCCACTCACTGAGATGAAAATGTGCGCTCTCTTGGGAATGAGGCCTTGTCTGAAAACACGCATCGGTTTTAGACTTGGCCTCCATGCTATGCTGGACAGGATACTGCATAGCTGAGCTAGTGATGCCAGCTTTTCAGCATGGATTCTTCCAGCTCTGAAAGGACTGGCAAGGTCACAGGACGTGAGCCACTCTTGTCTTCTTATTCCCACAGTCATGACCAGATTGGGATGCCTCTGTAGGGTGTGTGTGTAGAGCTCTTGAGTTGTGGAGTGAGTTGCACATTCATTCTAGAATGAGATGGCATTTGACACTTTTTGAATTCCTGGGACCAGATACCTGGGAAGCAGCAACAAGAAAGAAAGGACTTGTGTTGGTTCAGTCTGAGAAGGGCTTACCGTCATCATGGTGAAGATCAGGAGCATAAGGCTGCTGGTTATGCTATAGCCACAGTCTGGAAGGAGAGAGTATTGAACGTAGTTTGTTTTTGGTTGCTGTGATAAAAATGTCAACCAGAACCAACTTGGTAGGAAAAGGTTTATTTGGCTTATGCTTCTACGTCATAGTCCCGTCATAGTCCGTCACTAACGGAAGTCAGCCAAGAACTCAGGCAGGAACCTGGAGGCAGGAGCTGATGCACTGCAATGGAGGACCATTGCTTACTGTCGTTCTCCTCCTGGCTTGCTCAGCCTGCTTTCTTACAGCACTTAGGACCACATTCCCAGAGAAAACATCACCCACAGTGGGCTGGGCCTTCCCACATCAGCCATGAATCAAGAAAATGCCCCTCCCCCCAAAACATGTCCGCAGGCCAGTCTAGTCTGGGGGAGGTCGTTGAGATTCCCTCCTCCCAGGTGACTCTAGTTCATACCAAGTTGACAAAAACAAACAAACCAAAAAACCTAACCAACACAAAGAGGAAAAAGGTGTGTGTTGAAGGGAGAGTAGGGAGTAGAGGAGGGAAGGGAAGGGAATTCTGGGTGTCTCAGTTTCTCCATTTCATTCAGTCTGGGACCCCAGCCTGTGGTCTGGGTGCTGCTCACATTCCGAGCAGGTCTTCCCTGCTCACTTAGCTTCTCTAGACTTGCCCTCACAGACAGCCCAAAGTTGTGTCTCCCGGGTGATACTAAATCAGGTTGACAGAGATCTCTGTATTTACACTGAAGTCTTTCCTTGGTGTCTCTTTTGTATTCACTGCAGTTCTTCACATGATGGAACATTTTGAACTTTTTTCTTTCAAAGATTTTTTTTTTTTCTTAAATAAAGTCTCATACTCACGGTCCTCATTCCCCTACCTCAACAATGCTGGTACTACAGGCATGCCATCATGCATATCGATCTCAAAGAGTTCTTTCTTCTAAGTTCGTAACTGTTAACAGTTTATTATACAAAATATAAGCACATGTACTAGAGAAAGCAAAAATTGCCCATGGTACAACTGTTCAATCAGATATCAGTATATAACGTATTCTCTTCATCTTAGACTCTGAGAAAACATGAACCCATCTAGCTACTTCAGTTGGTCAAGTTGGGAATCCAGCTACACACAAAATGCTTTATACGGAGCCTTTTTCACTGGTTGAAGGTTCCCGCAAACCTTTACGTATTTTACAAGAAGGTGACTCTGGGCAGGGGTAGAGCACACGGCTGAAGCCATGCCCTGGGTGTCTAGCTGTGCCTGAGGCTTTGTTATTACTTAGTGGTGTGAGCTTCATAGTCATACTGACAGTATCGTGGCTCTTGCTTACAGACACTATGTGCAGGTAAGGACCAGAAAAGTGGGGGTTGCCTGCCAGGACAGAAGAGGCACTGAGGTGGTACAGGGCATGTGTGGCAGCCCTTGACTTGGCAGGAGGAGGAGAAAAAGCTCTTTGGGTTTTCTGATAGGACATTACCGAGGCTGGTCCACAGTACGCCCACCCAAGGCGAGCCACCACAGTGCGATCTGTTCCCATGCAGTGGCAAGCTCCACCTCTTCCCCAGCCTCCCCACTCCAAGAACAATGGTGAACCCAAGTTCAAGTTCAAGGATGAGGCCGTGGAGGCTCAGGGGATGCTGGGGAACTCCACTTGGGGGTTGTTCCTGGGGAGTCTCTCTTGCCGGCCCCGTGCTCTCTCGCTCTTCCTGGAGCATTTTTCTATAGAATGTTCTCTGAAAACAGAAACAAACCCATAGTTCGCTCAAGCTCCTTCCTCAAAGAAGAATGTTGGCGGCCAGCAGGAGGAGAGGCTTGGCTTGAGTGTCCCCTCTTCTGTCTGTGCCACTCCCTGGGACCCCTGGCCTTTCGGCTCCTTTGTACGAGTCCTTTCCGTTTTGACCTCCCTGTGCTTGCTGTTCTTTAACAGGCCACCATCGGGATTGACTTTTTGTCAAAAACCATGTACTTGGAAGACCGTACGGTGAGTACCTTGCTCTTAGAACTGGAAGGACAAGGAGGGCGTTGTCGGGCTTATCCCCTGGGGCCCTCAGTTGGACACCCTTAGGAGTCTCTGCCCAGACCAGGATGGAGCTGGCAGTGCCAGCATCAGAAGGTCTGGGCCTCCAACTCCCTCCACCAGGAGGGCTCCGCTCCTCTGCTGATGCCTTTGTCCTGGCCCTGTAGGTTCGACTGCAACTCTGGGACACTGCCGGGCAAGAGAGGTTCCGCAGTCTGATCCCCAGCTACATCCGAGACTCCACAGTGGCTGTGGTGGTATATGACATCACTAGTAAGTAGGGGTCTGTGTTGGAAGGAGGGGGCTCTTGGGGCCCAGCGTGACCCTAACCAGACCTGTGTGTGTGTGTGGATATGTGCACAGGTATGAGCTCAGTATGTGTGTGTTGGACCATAGTGTCATCAGTGTCCTTCAGACTCCTGTGACAGATATGACTGCACAAGACAGGGTTGGTCCTGCTCAGGGCAGGGTCCATCTGTATAGAGGGGACTCAGATGCTCACAAGGTCAGCTGTCTGTATCCTGCCTGGCTGTCATGTGTGGTGCCATCTCTCTTCAGGGATGCCTTGTGGGCAACCCCTCTTGCATACAAGGTTCTTTAAAGGGCTGCACAGACTCAGTGGGGCCCCGGAGGTTAGGGCAGGCCTTATGCAGAAGTTCCATCTAAGACCACCCCCCAAATCTAAAGCAATGGTTTTCAACCTGTGGGTGGTGACCTTTTGGGAACCAAATGACCTTTTCACAGTGATCACACATCAGATACCCTGTCTATCAGATATTTACATTAATAACAGTAGCAAAATTAATTACAGCGATGAATTTGTTACTGTGGCAACAGAATAATTTTAATGGTTGGACATCTGGCTGATCTTGTTAGAGGGTCACAGCATTAGGAAGGTTTTAGTCATATAAGATGCTACGAGGATCCTGAAATCACACAGGGTAGGGGCACGGCTCACTCATTGCTCTCTTCTGCCCTGCCCTCCTGTCTGCCTCTTCCCTGACTACATGTACCCCCCAGTGAGGTGGGAGCTACATCCTAAAGGAGCTGTGTCAGGCTGGGGAGAGCAGTCACCTGGCCCCCTCTAGGTGCTGAGCTTGGGTGTCACGGTGTGTGTGAGTCTTCTGAGGGAGCTGCCGCCGCCCACAGATGACTTGCTTCTGGATTTATGTGCCTCTGAGGTGCCCCCCCCCCCGCAGGGTTACAGGTTCTCTTCCCAAGCCCACCTGGGCTTCCTCAGACTCCCTTGAACATCCCTTCGGTGGGACTCCATTTCCTAGGGACCAATGTGTCCTCCCTTCACTGGTCCGTAGCTCAGCCAGGCCCTGAATTCTTTCTTTCCGCCCTCTGCCGTGAGCTTCAGATCAGCTCTGACTCCTGTCTGGCCTCCGCAGACACTGTTCTGTGAAGAAAGTGCGACAACCTACCTTTCCAGATACGGTGACTTCTCTCCCTAGGGTGGCCGAGCAGTGCTGGTGGCTCTTTAGGACCGCAGGGCAGGACTGGCTTCCCTGTATAGCCCCAGCCTAACTGGTATGTGGAGATTGGCATCTAGGTGCACGGCCTCCTGAGGGGGCCTTCATTCACACTCTGCCCCTACTTTCTGCCTCCAGATCTGAATTCCTTCCAGCAGACTTCTAAATGGATTGATGACGTCAGGACAGAGAGGGGCAGTGACGTGATCATCATGCTTGTGGGCAACAAGACGGATCTGGCTGACAAGAGGTAGGCGGGCTCCGGACCGTGGAGGCACTACGACTAGCAGGACCATGCTTCCTTGCCCCTCCGTGGCTACTCCTGCCCAGGAGGCCGGAAAGGAAAGGAACGGCAACGCTTGCCTCCATAGGCTCAGGAGCACCAACATGCCTGACAGACTCCATTCTGGGGAGGCAGACTCAGGAGGATCAGAAGTTCAATGTCATTCTTTGCTACATCACAAATTCAAGGACAGCCTGGGCTACATAGGACCTGCCTTAAAAAGTGTGTGTGTATGTGTGTGTGGGGGGTGCCTTGCTTCCTAGTTCAGAAGACATGGAAGAAATATGGAAAGGGGTTAGGGTCCTCTGTGCCCAGGTGCCACCTTTTTACTAGGCAGACTATGGCTGGCACCCTGGCAAGGACCCCTGGGCAGGAAGCCTGTCTTCAGGGCTGACCAATGGGCCACTGGCAGGCTCCTTCTGCCCTGCCCCCGGTTCTTTATCTCGGGTGGCCTCCTCCATTCCTGCCAGGCGTTGCCTCCCTGCCACCTGACCTTTCCCGCTCTCCTTCACTTGCAGGCAGATAACCATCGAGGAAGGGGAACAGCGGGCCAAAGAACTGAGCGTTATGTTCATTGAGACCAGCGCGAAGACCGGCTACAACGTGAAGCAGGTGAGGACACACCTGGCCCGCTCAGGGCTGGAAGCCCTCGCCTGGGACCTTCCATGTTCCGGGTGGGCCACTGATTAGGTTGGGGCAGCCAACGGGTACATAAGCCTATAACTCCAAGCAGCAGGGATGGCTGCTCAAGCAGGTGGCATGAAGGGAGCACACAGCTTGGGAGCCACGCAGACACTGTCGGTCACTAGTCTCCACAGCCATGATCAGGTGTGGGTCCCGATAGCAGCGTGTGTGAAGGAAGGCCCAGCCTGGCTGAGAAGACTGCGGTTCCTAGCATCTCACTTCGCTTCGAATGAGAATGCAAGCTATTGAATCTGATCAGCATGTTTCCGTCTTGTGTTTGGCGAGACCTCAGGGCCATGAAGGGCAGTTCAGAAACGGAGCGGAGAGGCTCCCCTTGGCAGTTGGGAATCGTGGGAGGGAGGAGGGGCAGAACTGGGGCTGGAGTAGTCGTGTTTCGCTGCGATCCACGGAGCCGGGGTAGTTCATGGGCAGAGCTTGGCAGCTCAGCCGTCCCGGGCTTAAGGCAATGTCGCCCGTATTCTGACTGCTCACTCATCTGTAGCCTGATCCTCAGCGATGGGCACGGTCAGCCAGGCTCAGTGTCAGCAGTGAGTGCTGTGACTCTCCCACTGACAGCACTTCACACGGTGTGACAGGCATCCTGAACGTCACAGGGCCGACCTCAGCTTCCCACTGGCTGGTAGACTCACCGCTAATCCTGCTGCTTAGTATGTTCGTAAGGAGACACGGGTGTCAGCATGGCACAGATGTATGATCCTTTTCTATTTGGGAAGCTTCACCCAGGACCGGAAGGTTTCCTTTATGATCCCTGTAACTGGCTTCGTACCTGAATGAGTCCACAGGTTTCAGCACACTGGGAAAGGGATCCGAGGCTCACGCAGGGCCAAGAGCCCCTTACCTTGGAGCAGGAAGGGGGCGGAGGCAAGGAAGGAGGGCATTGTAGGCAGGGCTGATGGGAGGAGAGGCCTGGCAGCAGGGTGCCTGCAGGAAGGGACTCTGAGCAAGGGGCGCGGCTTGATGTGGCATCTCCCGTGACCTTCAATTTCCCAGGCACACCAGGCAAACCTGAGCACCTGTTGGCCTTTGGGAGATAGTGATGGCTCGCGCCATGTTGATGGTGCTGTTGGCTGCAGTCTGTGACAGGAGCTAGAAGGGACAGAGTAGTAGGGGCACTGTGGCCATATTAGAGAGACCCCACAGTGCCCAACTGGAGGGCCATCAACTCCATTCCTCCCAGCCCTGTTTTGGCCTCCATGAGTATCAGATGGGAGCCTAACGCCCTCCCCTCAGGATGTCTCGGGGATGAAGAGAGGAGGAGGATAGGGCTGCTGTTCTTTGGGTCTGATGACATCATAGGAAATGGAAGCAGAGGACAACATCAGGCATCCATAGAGCAGGAGGCCAAGGACAGGCTGGTCCCCTCTGCCATCCTGGAATGATCCGGAATCAGGGTTTGAGCAGGAGTTAAAGGTGGCCAGTTTGAGCCACTATCACAAATAACCACAGGTAGCTTACAGACAACAGAAAATGGATTTCTCCTTGCTCGGAAGGCTGAGGAGTCCAAGATGAAGGTGCTGGTGGATTCACTGTCTCGTGGCCTCTGTTCCCGTGTAATTGGCACCTTCTAGGCGTTTCTTCACACGAAAGGAACTCGAGGGCTCCCTCAGCTTCGCTGTAAATGTGTTAGTCCCCGTCAGGAGGGCTCCTCAAGGCAACATCCCCTTACACCACTTTTCTGGGAGTTAGTCTCTGTTCTTGGTTTGTTTGTTTGGTCTGGTTTTTGGTTTTTCAAGACAGGGTTTCTCAGTATAGCCCTGGCCGACCTGGGACTCGCTCTGTAGACCAGGCTGGCCTCGAACTCACAGAGATCCACCTGCCTCTGTCTCTCAAGTGTTGGTATTGAAGGTGTGTACCACCACTGCCCAGCCAGGAGTTAGGTTTTAACATATGAGCTTGGGGAGACCCAGACATCCAGCCTGGAATCTTCTGTGCCCCTGGCTTCTGCCTGCCTCGTTACTTGTAAGATGTCACCTCTGCCAGTGTCCGCCTGTTAGGTGCCCGCTGCTGCCTCCTGTTCTCCTGCACTCTCACTAACACAAGAACTTACGCTCCGCACGCTTCCCCTACCCTCGCTTTCTCATAAACACAGAGAATCGTGACATTCACAATACCGCACAAACACCTCTCCACTTGCATGCTTACACATACAGACACGCGCACACACACTTTCTACACCCACTCTACAAACAAAATCACACACCGCACATACCACATCCACACAAACCCACAGTCTCATGGTGGCCTTCTCATATCCCTCACAGTGGCTGTGGTCCTGGCTCCCAGGATCTGGCTGCCTCAGTGTCCTTGGGGAGAGTCATTTATCTTACGTCGAGTCAGAAAGTGGTCTTTTACGCCTAGTCCTCATGTGAGGGTGAGGGACAAAGCCCACTGGAGGGCCTGCTCCCCGAGGCCTACATTATTTCCATACTAGGGTGGGTTCCTTGAAGTCAATGACCCCTGCTGACTTCCCGTGGGCCAGCCTACCTGTTGGAGAAGCCACAGCTTTGCTGTGCGGGTAGGCATGTCATGTGTGTGCATGTGTGGACCTGTATTTGTGTGCTGGCGTTCGTGGGCATGCATGTAGTTACACCTGTGGGGGCCAGAGGTTAACCTCTGATGTCATTTCTCCGCTGTCATCCACCTTGTGTTTTTGAGACAGGGTCTTTCATTTTACCCAGAATGCATCAGTTCAGCCAGGCCGTCTGGCCGGTGAGTCCTTGGGAACCTACCGGTCTCTGTCACCTCACCGCTCAGATTACAAGCGTGTGCGGCTATACCCAGCTTTTTACATGGATTCTGGGGGTTGAAATCGGGCCCTCATGCTTGTGTGGCAAGCACGTTATTGGCAGACCATCTCTCTAGCCCCCGTTCCCTCTACCTGCAAGCATCCTGAGACCCTCTAGGACCAGCATTGTGAGGGGCAATGGTGACAGCAGAGGACGTAGAGCAGGCCTGCCTGCACTCCAGGGCACAGTCGAGGGGCAGACGGGCCGTCGATGCCCACGATCCATACACATGAAGAGAGTGGTGCAGGGGGAGACGAGGAGAGGGAAGGCGGGGGGCTGGGTGGGCCTCACTCTACCTCTCCTGCCTGCAGCTCTTCCGACGTGTGGCATCGGCTCTGCCCGGCATGGAGAATGTCCAGGAGAAAAGCAAAGAAGGGAGTATCCTTTTCCTGTAATACGTGAGTGAGAAAATGGCTCCCCAAGTCCGTGAACCACTTAGTCCTCTATGTCCCCCCTGCTCTATGGAAAAAGCTTGCACAGCACTTCCACCATACAGCTGATAACCTAGCTTACACCGAATGCTGAATGTGGGGTTCACAGAGGTACCCGAAGGCACATTGTATGTAACCTAGGGAATTAGAAATTTGCATTGAGGCCCCCTTCACATATATTCCTGTTCCATCCTGGGGTGTTGTCTCTCAGCGGGCACCTGGGAGAACGAGACAGGAAGCAGGTAGGTGAGTGAGGATGTTGCCCTCAGGCAGGCTTTCTTTGAAGCTAGTCAGATGCCTGAGCAGAAACCGACCTGCGGAGTCAAGAAGAGAGCAATACCAATAGGAAGGCAAGAGGTGTGGTGACCCCCCCCCCCGCTGTGCCCACCCTGAGGGACAGATAGCCTGCCTTTATCCCCACCACTCCAAACGCAAATTCGACCTGCCAGGGTAAGTGGTGGCCATTCATTCGTGTTCTCCCAGAGGCCCAGGTGGGACTCCATGCTGAACCAACAGTCAGGTCACATGACTCCCACTTCAGGGTGATGACTAACCCAGCATCCTGGTGTACCCAGCATCTCGCCCAGCTTTAGGGAGAAGAGCACTGGACAGATAGCAAAGTAGATCCCACGGGGCAATCTGTTAGCCCAGCTGTGGGGTGCCCCCATCTGGCAGATGCAGCCATGGCACTCCCCGGGCGCTCAATGGCTGGAGCCTCCTATGAGGCAAGACTAGAAGAGCCTGGAACGAACCCCCAGACAGCCCAGCGGGGAGCAGGTGGAAGCAGCTGCCACTCAGGCTCAGCTGGGATGTGGAGCTAGCGTTTCTGTTTACTGATGGCTCAAACCCAGATGTTTTGAGGTGTTCCTGGGGTCATGCTTGGGATTGCATTATGATATGATATGTGAAAGGTTCCCACATGGCTTTGCTCCCTCATGGTGACGACCAGGGTAGCTGTGTGGGTATAGAGCTTTCTTCACCTCCACCCTGCACAGGAAGCCTCCCCAGGGCCATTTTAGCAGCTTCCCTAGCTCTCGCTCTCTCAACAGAGTCAGGCTAAGGGACCAGAATGATAGAGGAGCTACATACAGCCCTTTGCTGTTTCCACACACACAGGGCTCTCCTTTCTGGAGCAAGGGTTTCATGTGACAAACAATGGCGGTGATTGGCAGTAACTGTGTGTCCTACAGAGTGTTGGGATTAAGCTTTGGGGTGTGAGCCAAGGTGTACTGCTTGCAACCACGCCACACCACACAACAGATCCCACACAAGAGGTTCATTGGAGAAGGGAGGTGAAAGGCCTTCTTGGCGTGGGGACATGAGAAAGAGACAAAGGGAGGCAGAGAGAGAGAGAGAGAGAGACTAGGAGATGGAGAGAACAAACAACGCCCCCCCTCACCCACACACACAGATTCCGGGGAGGGAATTCCAACCTTAAAATGTGTGTGTGTCACCTAGGGAAGTCATGTATCTCGTAGGAACAGTGGAAATAAATGCACCACACCTGGCGGCAACAGGAGCTAATGTAAGCTGTTGGCACTGAGTCGCTGAAGGGCAGTCTGGTGGAGCACCGGGTTTATAATAGTCCTCCTCTTTGATTATTACAAAAGGTGAGGAATAGGAAGGGGTGATAGGGAGGCAGGAATGAAGGCACTCTTTAAATTGCTTCCTTCTGTCTGGAGACATCAGCGTCCTTGGGAACCCAGGAGAGCTGGAGTGCCGGCCAAGTCCTGGGTGAGCTGGCTGTTCCACTGGCTGTCCATGCTCTGTGGGACCATCTGGGGCTAGGAAAGGGCAGGCCTGGTTGAAGCAGTCTGTGACCACCTGGGGCTAGAGCTGTTTTGAAGCTGCCCTAGTTGCAGAGTTGGAGTTAACACCTGGACCTGACAGGATGCTAGAACAGATATATTATGTATATAATGTTAGGGGCGGGAGATAAAGTTAAGGGGTTGGGGGGAGGAATTTTTCATTTGGTGTAAATTTGAAACCTTTTAGGCCCATGGTCTTGGTAGTTGTGCAAGTGGAGTCCCCAAATACCAAGGGAAAGGGGAGGGATCCTACCCTCAGGATTAAGTGGAATAGGCAGGTGAGAAACAGGCTATGGACTGACAGAACTTATCTGGAGCCCATCTGACCCTTGAGAAGTGGATTTAAGCCTATTCCCTGAAGCTTACAGATTTTTTTAAGCGTCCAAAAAGAGATAAGTTTCAGACCCGTTTGTAATCTGTACTGAAACCCACATTGTAGAGAGGCAGTAAGTAGACTCATACCTTTGGGTCATGGTAGAAGCTTGGGAAATGATTTTGGGTTAAAAGCATGAACGCCGTTTAAGGCGAGCTCAGGGAGGACAGAAACCTCTTGGGGAGCAAAAGGGCAAAAGCTCACTTGATCTTGATTTTCAGTGCGAATACAGAGCATGAAAGCAGGGCCTCTTTCCTCTATCCAGAAGACTGGATGTATATAGATTAGAAAGACATTTTTAGCACAGTAAGAAGCACCTTTAAATCTACACTTAGAAGACAACCAAAGGAAATTTAAAATCTTGAGCTCGTGACTATGATAATAGCATTAGCACTTTACCAGAGCTAAACTAATAGCTTATCAGACCTGCACTGATTAATGTTAAAGCTCTGAACTTTTGAACTCTTTAATTCAACAATAGCATAGTAAGGGAAAGAAATCTGAAGCCTTTTTTATTTTTTTAATACCTTAAGTTACTTTCTTATACCTTTACGCATTGATTCACACACTTTCAAAACTCCTTCTTAGACGCTGAAACGTTTTCTTAGGTCCTCACCAATTAAGCTTTAAACTTTACACCTTTTTTTTTTCTTCTATCCAATATTTTACCGTGAGACACGGGCAGCTGGTGACCAAGAGCAGTCATTGTAGAGTGAGTTCCTTTAAGCCAAGAAATGGTGAAAAGTTACATTGAAATCTGTTTTGTTAGTTTATCTCTTTTCCGAGTCTGGTAACAAGGTAAACTGTGTCTAGACCTAGTAGCCGCAGCTCTAGGAAAGTGAAGCCTGTGGTCTGACTTGTAGTCATGCAGAACTGAAAAGGCAGCTGAAGCCTTGGTTGCTGCTATTAAACTGACAAAGCTATTGTAGCCTTGTCAATCAAGGCTAGAGATCTGAAAAGGATAAAGAGAAAGTACAGACCGAGCAGCTTCTGAATCTATTAAAAATGGCAGAGTTGCCCTAGGTTCCTCCATGGTGGTTGGGGGCAGAGGTCCCAGGGTAGTGTCAGTCTTCGGCCCCTAGGTCGAGATCCCAACAGACTTTCCTATGGAGTAGGAACTTGGGATGACTGGCCTTCCTTGCCTAGGCAAAGCAAGGCGGTCAACTCCCCAGTGTCCTGCTTATCCACATGTTGGACAACACCCTGGCAGCAGTTGAGGTGAGGAGCAGTTTTTGGACTGGTGGTCAGCTTTGCCACATTTAAAGCAAGCTCCATCTTTTTTGGAGGAGATTAGGGGTGCTGCCAGGATTTGAGCATATCTCTTTCCACAAAAAGCTTTTTTATTAAATGTTTTAAATGCCATATTCTGCAGATCTCTGAAGCATTTGAGGACCATCTATTAAGTATATATGATTTAGTAACTTGCTTTAGGCTTAACTTTGAAAACATGTACAGAAGAATAAATAAAGCTTATTCCTGTAATTAATTACATTAGTACTTAGTCTGACTACAAGTATAATTCTGAGCACATTAAAGAATTGACCATTAACCTGCATTTCTTAATTATCCTTAACAGTTTACAGTAAGTTAGTAGCATTTATAAGACTAGGATTTAAATTACATCCCTGTTATATTTCACCTTAAAAATAACACTTTTTGAATTGAAGCTCTTCTAGTGTCAAAATAAAACTTTTGATTAGAGATAGTTCATAGAGAGACTGGCAACTTTACTGATCCTTTTATAGTGCACTATGGTAGAATATTGCAATTGTTTATATGGCTCAGTTTAGCCAAATATCTAAAGCTTAAAAGACAAAGAAGCTGGACAAGTATTACTGTGAATCTGAGTAGACCTTAGGAATTTATAGAGCTTGATTATCAAATATCAAACATATGCTGTTAGTGAGCTAGATTTTCTAGCAGCTTGGTGTTGCTGCTAATTAGCAGAGACATGAAGTAATTAGACATACATCCTAAACCAGCTTGTGTTAATCTGCATAGACCTTTATAACCTCACATTTTTTTCATCATATACAGTATATTCTAGAGTTGAATCACATATGTAGTATGTTGTAGCAAATGTGGTTTTGAGTTTTTATCATCATAAAAAATCCATACCAATCCAGAATATTTGAGTCCCACTGTTGCTGCCTTAATCTGAAAGAAGATACAGTTTATAGGCAGAGAACTCATTAGAACCAAGAAGTTTTACAAATGTTGCCTTATGCCTTGTCGTCATGTTAGATGATGAAGTCACAGAGCATGTACTCTTTTACCTTAGAAAAAGTAATTGCCCATCCATGTGGCTGCTTACATCCTGATGAGGTCACCAGCCAACATGCAGGAGCGCCACATGGTTACTGTTTAAAAACATCTGTTTTCCTAATAGATCTCTCTCTCTCTCTCCCTCTCCATATATATGTGTTACATACTCTGAGTTACATACACATATACACAAAGTTAAATCAAGATTACATACACAGCACATACAGTTGAATCTGAGTTACATACACAAATGAACACAGGCTTGAATCCAAGTTACATGCGCGCGCGCGCGCACACACACACACACACACACACGAATTGTAAACAAGAGTTGACTCTCCTATACCCACATATAGATTTTTAATTATAAGCCTTTTGCTGTAAGTTTAAAGCCAAATTTTGTCACAGATTTTGTAGATTTGAAACCAAAGCCAGTGAACAACTTAGAATTCCTGAGATGTGACTTTACAACATAATCTTAAGAGAATTTTTCTAAGAGCAAAGTGCAAAGAAATCATAGAGGAAAAAAGCATGGGAAGTAGAACCTTAGAGATAAGGAACTTTTGGAAGTGCAGAGCGGATGAGTTCAGATATAAGCTACAGGGGGAGCATTTGTTTGGGGCAGTAGCAGCTGTTAACAATTTGTGAGAGTTTGGCAAGGAAGTTCGCCAACTTTTGGCCATTGATTTATTGTAAGGCCAAGCTGTTGTTGTGAAATCTGAGTTCGTGGAGGAAGAGAGACAGGAAGTTGCAAAGTGGAACACGAAGCAGGTGTGTTCCTATAAGCCCCCAGAGGGAGTTGAGCCCTGAGGCTGGACTGCAGACTGGAGCCAGAGATAGCCAGGAGGGAGCAGGGGCAAAGGGAGCCTCGTAAGTGTCTTTAGCAGAGAGTCCCACAGGGGTGCGGAAGGCCAGAGCTGAGAGAGAAAGTTGCCCACATGGGACAAGAGGAGGAACAGTTAAGGGACAAGGAGGAACAACCAGGAACTGAGGAGCGCATAGGTGTTTGTATGGCGGGTACAGCAGGTCAGAGGGAAGCAGCGGCTGAGAGTCAGATTCTAGGATTTGGAATCAACTTCACTAACAGATGATCCGTACATACCTTAAGAGGGTAGGATCGGCAGCTTGGTTTGAAGCTGACGCTACAGCCGCAGGAGAGGACCAGCCTGTGATGAGAACGCTCCAGCTGGCCTGCTCCTATGCTAGGTCCAGCTCCAACTCCCTACTTTGCAACAAAAACACAGGAAGACCACACAGAAACAAACAGGGCTTGGAGCAAAGAAAAAAGAAACAGGGAGTAGGGGATTTTTTTTTTTACATTTCCCCAAGGTTGGCAGCATTTGGATTGATTATCGAAGGGGTATCGAAGACAGATTCGACTATAAAGGTGGCTGAGTTTAGAGGCTGAGTCAGGCACTAGGGGTAGTGGTTAGAGGTTATCCAGGACACATCCCAAAGGGGAGCAGGAGGTGGATGAGAGAGTTCCCATGGGTAACATAGAGGGGCAAGTCCAAGGCCTAAAGTCCATGATGTCCCAAGGACTTAGGGCAGAGTGAAAAAGGCACAAGTTGAGCGGTGAGTCATCACCTCACAGTTTGGAGGCAGGGCTAAAAGCCCGAGAAGAAAAGGGTGCATGGTACCAGTTCTTCTGAATGAAGCCACAAGGTGAAAACCATGCTCAAAAGTGAAGCCTCACCCAAGGGAAATAGTTGTAGGTGTGTGCATTCGTCAGAGACTCAGCGAAGCATTTACGACAGTTACTCCCAAATAGGGAACACAGAGGCACCTTCACCCGACTCACCCCTGTTTTCTGCAGCAGTGCAGCCGGCATCTGAGCCCAGCCAGCGATGGGGTGCGGCTGTAGAGCATCCAAGGGCTTGGTGCTCAGCAGTGGCGAGATGCTCTGGCTAGATGCCAAGCTGAAGTCTCGTGAGGTTAGTCTGGGTTTGCAGCCAGAGGTAATGGAGGGAATGGGCTGCCCTGCACTTTGAATCCACTCGTCTGCTGGTTCTGGCAAGTGTGATTCAGCCCCCCAGTTCCCAGAATGCCAATAGAAAGGAGCTGTTTAGGCCCCATGGATGCAGCTTCTTGAGAAGTAAGGACCATCTCCTGCTCACCAGGACAACCCCACATCCTCCTGTACTTGATGATATTGACACTGAATTCTGAGCCTGGCCTGAGGGACTCTTCCCTACCAGGGCACTTTGGAGTAGGGTCAGCAGTTACAAGGCTGAGACTATGGCTAGATGCTGGAGTTTGAGCACAGTTCATCAGTCACTGGGGAAAGCTTCCAAGACACACCCTCCCTGGCCTGTGTGATGTGCTGATAGTGATAGCACAGCCCAAGTTTCTCCCTGGGTTGGCAGTTTGGGGGATGTAGGCAGGTGGGGCATAGTGAGTTTGGAGGGGGGCTGCCAGCTCCTTCCCACTCCAGCCGAGCTTGCAGAGGGACAGAGTGGCATCTTGATGACCATGGTCGTCTTCCTTAGCCAGCCTACTACAGTGATTGACATCAAGCTGGACAAGGCCCAGGAGCCCCCAGCCAGCGAGGGCGGCTGCTCCTGTTAATGCAGAGCCCATTCGGCTTCCTCAACACTGCTCACTTGTTTTGCCTCCTATCGGTTAGCTTCCTAACGGGGTGGGAAATGAGTTTATCAAGACGGGAGGATCTTTCTTTTCTCTCTCTCTCTCTCTAGGAGTAGGGTGGGACACGGGGGAGGGAGGCTGGGCATCAGGGACCACGTCACTCTTAACAGCTGTTACCTAAACAACTATTTTTTGGTTTGGTTGTAATATATTGTACTTTATTAAGATTGCCAAAAACTGTTAAAATTTAAAAAAAAAAAATTTAAATCATGTGTATACAACTTTTTGCCAGATAAAAGAAGTAGTCATTTTTATTTGAAAGACGTGCTTTTTTCTTTTTGTTTTTGTTTTTGTATATTTGTAAACTTAACAGAGAACCTCTCCACACACCCCTTCCTTCCTGTTCTCTTGGAACTGTGTGTCACTTCTACCTTCCTCCCATCCCCAGCCCAGTAAATTAAAGCAATTAACTGAACAATAGCAATTAGGTTCCAATCAAGCCCCCTACCTAGGCTCCCCAGTCAAATCAGACTTTAGTTTAACAAAACAGCCTCAAAGGGGGCATTGTTCAGACCTTCCTTGGCAGAGTGGGACACAGCAGCAGGCCTGAGTGGAATGAAGGCCCTGTAGACTGTAGCCTCAGCAGCAGGCCCCGAGGCTGATTTTGCTTCATCTCCTTTCCTGAAAAAAAAAAAATAAATAAATACAGAGACAGAGTGCACAGGCAACCACCGTGTGGTCTCTGTGCTCACACAGTGAGAGAGGTTGCTGGAAGGATGGGGTGCTCTTGGCAGCTGAGGGCTGAGCTCAAACGTTGTAACCTGCCGGCCCAGCGGTTGACACTCGTAGTTAGGCTGACTCGCCAACTCATTGTGTGACGCAGGGTGGCACAGGAAGGCTGAAGCCTGGGGCATGTGCCATCCATCTGCCTGTGATTAGGGAAGTGGGGGGATTTCTGCCCTGACTCTGACCAATACCTGTTCTCAGACCGTTGGTTACTGATCTTGTTGAGTATTGTTCTGGAAAGGTTGATTCCTTGATGTGTTTTCACCTCCTGTCATGGTACATTCGAAACCTTTGTGTGAATACCTTTGGGAGTGTTGTGGCTGCAACCGCAGGCAACTTGGAGTTACTGTGAGGTTCCCAGAAGGCTGCCTGGAGCACTGCAACCTGCCCCCAGCAAGCTGTCCTTCCTATTTCTACTCGTTCCCGAGACTGTTTTAGTCTAGAAGACCTTCAACGTCTCTAATGGAGAGCTCTCCTCAAAGCAAAATAGCTCACCTTCTAAACGCTCCCAGACTCACTAGCCCAGGCCTGCCTAAAGACAGACAGGGGCGGTGACCAAAACATCCCTGCCGCAGTAGCACTGGCTCTTCTTCTACACTCCTGATGAGCAGCGTGAATGCCCCCCCTGGGGGGGGGGGGAGAACTCCAACAGGGGGGTTGGAACGAATTATGGAACTTCTCAGAAATGGGTTCAGAATGGCAGCCTACATGGCAGGGCTGATTTTTGTAAGTGGGTCTGTCATGCTCCTCCATCCTGGGAGATGGTGTCAGAGCCATCTGACACCAGAGTTCTGGTCAAGGAGAGAGGAAGCACGGTCCCCCGGGTACCTCTTCCCAAAGGCAAGGACCAATGTACGAGTGTAACTGAGACGTCATGTGTTTAGTTTTTATATGTGTGTACATAATTATACATAGAGATAGACTTGTGTATACACCCCCCACACACACACATCCTCACATATACATGTGCTCAATGTATATTCTTGTCTCTCCCGCTCTCAAGTTGGAACTTTGCATTGTGATTCCAGTTTTGGAAGTTCAAAAGTATACAGTGTATTGAAATAAGAAATACTCAATATTGTCAAATAACTTGTGGTTGTCTTGCCTTCAATAAAATAGTGCATAGATGTGTTAAACTACGAGCAAAAATAGTCCACGGAACTACCTTCACCACTGCTTTATGTACCTGTGTGCACAGGTGTGCATGCCTTTGTGGGCCAGTGTCCCCCAGTGTGGGCACCCCACCTCCGTGGTGCTTGTTGGAAGAAGGCGTACCTGCCCCGTGAAAACGGCAGCCTGACTGGCAGTGAGGGCCTTCTCCTCGGGCAGAGCCCCACTGACAGCGCTCTGTATCAGGTCTCACTGAATGAATGTAGAATGGATTTTCATCTTCTCAGCACTGAAGGATACCTTTCTGTATTCCTATAACTCGAAGTAGAAACTCGGTTCTCTTCTCTTGTTCACACAGTCTAAGACATCACGGTGCCATGGCAGACGAAACAGCAGGCTCTGTAACAGATGGAGTCGTTTCCAGTTGCTCTGACCTAAGGAGCTCTGCCTTCCTAGCTTGTACACAAAGCCCCTCTGCCCCCACAGGTGGCCTGGCCTCCTTTTCCTCAGCCAGGCTGCCCAGCTCCTTCCCTAAAGACCTTTAAAGCAGCCAGGCCCCACACAGAGTTGTCCTGGGCTTTCCTCTTGGAAAGCCCAGATCCCAGATCCTCCTGCTTGTAGGTAGGATCTGGTCAGGTTCTCTTGAAGATGTCCGGAAATTATCTCAGTTTCCCCATCTTTGCTGAATCCAGTTCAGTCAGAGGACAAAATGGAGGATTCCTCTTAGGGCACGATCTCAACTTAGTAATTCAGTTCCTCTCCCTGGACACTGGTCCTGGCCTGGCAGGTGGACATGGCCCTCTTCCTTTTCTTTAGGAGTCTTGAAAGAGAGCTGTCAGCAAAACTTCTGTGAGCATTGCAGAACCAGTCTGAGGTGGTGTCACTAAACCCAATGCACGCCAGGATGCAGGCCTGACATCAGTGTCCTGAGTGGGGTCAGAGGCTAGAATGCTTGGTGGCTGGAGTCTCACTGCTGTCAGTCACTGCTCCCTTCCTGTCGCCATCCTGAAACATTTTGCAATATCCCGAGATCCGAGGAGAAGCCATGGTCACAGCAGTTAAAAGTCTCAGGCAACAGAGATAATAAGGGTTGCAAGGTGGTAGCCAGGAGTATAGACACCTGGGCATGGTCTCTGTTACCCAGTGGCTAACTAATGTCAGAGCTCTAATCAGTGCCTGTCCTCCAATATCCAGTGTGACAGTATGGGGACAGCACTGCTGCCTTCAGCGTCCTGCTGGTAGAACAGTTTATTCCTTCTCCGTATGGAAGGAGGAGAGGCTCCTTCCTACCCAGGGGAAACTGGATAGCTGAAGATGGTGAGAACTACACGAGAGCCAGCTAGCAGGACTATGTCTGAATGTGTCAAATGCTCAGGGCTCGATGCTCACTAGTGTCCAAACTACCTCTCCCCCAAGACTGGGAGGCACCATCAGCTTGCCACAGCACTGGGAGCCAAGCCCTTCCTATTTCCCGGGTGGGAGAACCAAAACAGACAAGGTCACCTGCAAGCTGGGCATGATCAGAACCGGTGTCAGCATTCTTCATCCATCTCTGACCTTGGGGTACAGGCAGGACTCCGTCCTGCTGTGCTCGTGTCCCTTAAGCCATCTCTGCCCCGTGGCTAGCACATAAGGGTATTCCCAGCCTGAGAAGCTAGAGAAGCTAGGTGCACTGGGCTCCTCCACTGTAAAGGGTGGTCCCCAAATCTACTTGCGTTGTCTTGTATACACATGTGCACTCACAGAGCGGCAGTCAGGGCATCTTTTTGATTTTTGTTTGAAATCAACTTCTTCGGTATTCCAAAATCTTGCAGTTTCAGTGTGCAAACTCCTTGGACTCCAGACCCCATCTGATTGACACTCTCCGCAGGGAACGATTACCAGGAGGCCCTTACAGCGGGAGTTCAGATGGTCCCTCCAGGAGGCAAGAAGCCTCCATAAGCCTGGAAGGCCAGTCTGCCTATTTGTGGTGTGTTGACTCCTCACCTCACCTGTTCATTAAAGTGAGGTACACAGAGGGTGGCATTTCCAGCTGTAATGGGCTCAGAAGGCACAGTGGCCATATTGACTTTACATTCAACTGTGTAATATGTGGAAAAGACTCAGCATGTTGGTCAAACAATAAACTGTCCTAATTCTCAACACAAAGCTTGTCGACTGTGTCTAAATGGTGTAGCTGTATGTAAGAGCTTAAAAAGCATGTTTCCTCAAAGACTCTCTGCTCTCTGGGTGTTGTGTCCCTACACAGCATCCTTGCCTCTTGCTCCTGCTCTCCCGGGCTCTCTACCAGTTCTAAAAGAAAAGTGTGGACTGGTTAAGATTGTGTTCACAAGCCCTCCCAATCCAATCTTTCTGGGAAACTCAAGGTGTATTTACCATCACTCCCAAGCTCAACTTGACACAGCTAGAGGTTAAGGCAGAATGCAGGGAGGGGCTAGGTTTCTTATTCTCTTGATTTCCAGACTATCATTTAAAGGCAAGAATGTAAGGGTAATTATGATCACCTTTTAAATGACACCAGCCATGACCACCCACAGCTTCTCCCCACACCAGTCAGGGAGCAGCCTCTCAGAGGTCCCTCAGGTTGGACCTTCCTCCAACCTAGCATGTGCCCTGAGCCACCTCAAGGCCACTACTGATGAAAAGAGGATGTAAGACCCTGCCCACTGCCTTAGAGGGATTATATAGTCATAAGGTGTGAGGTGTGCAGGTACTGGCAATGATGGCAAAGGGTGGAGGGATAAGAGGTTGAAAACATGATTACATGGGCCAGATGAAGGTGAGAAGAGAGGCAGTCCTTTCCTGCACAGCTGCCCGGCAGTCCCTGAAAGACTGGAGAGGTTCTCCAGGTGTGCACACAGAGGACATTGATTGCTCTGCTTCAGGTGGGCCGTGTAGCATTCTGGATGGCTTTCCTAACCACTGCAAGAGTGGCCACTGTTTGTTAAGCTCAAATTTTATGTCAGGAAAACTTTGCACTCTTGAATATGAATATATGTGTGTGTGTGTGTATCTCATAACCTGAATACACACACACACACACACATTCTTTTTCAGGTCAATAGAACATGGCTAGGTGTTCCACATACTGACTGAGGCTACAGGAAGAGAAATGATGACCTAGGTAGGACCATGTGGCTGGCACAGGGGAGAGAACAAGGGGATGGTGGTGTGCACCACAGAGGCGATTTGCAACAGCATTCGCTGCTTTAGATGAGAATGGGAGTGAACCAGTTTTGAAAATTCTTTAAGAAACAACAAAACAAACAAAAGCACATTCTGGGTGAAAGGATGTCAGTAGAACACCTGATGCCAGGAGGTACTGGAGGCCTTGGGAGGCAGTGGCAGGGTTTCCCCAGCGGTTGCTCCTAAGAGCTGAGGCCCCACCAGAAACAGCGAGAGACAACCACCGTAAATGGATCTGTATGCATGTTCTGTGGACATTCCAGAAGTGGATTTACTCCAGGCCTTAGATGCAACTGCCCCTTTACAGCTGGGATTTACAGCAGCCCATAGCAAAGCCAGGGCCTCATACATTCTAGGCAAGCAACCTACCAACCTAGTTTACAGCTCTGCCCAGCTTACCTTTTGGCCAAAACCAGTCTGGCTATAAATGACACTTACCCTTGCTCTCTGTCCTCATCAATTTATGTACTGATTCTCCCAATAAGTTAAAATCACTTTATTACCCAGAAAAAAGGAAGGCCAGTGCAGTGAACATTGTTCTTTTGCTGAAACATCTGCTTTTTTTTTTTTTTTTCACAAGCATCTACTGTGGTTGAATGTCATTATTCACACTCTTCCCATTTGTTCTTGACAAATATGAAACTCAGTGTTCAAAGGGCAGTAAAAATCCTAGCAGTGATACTGCTTTCCAGTGAGAAGCAACAGGGTCACTGCATGACTCATCCATTTTGTGGTGTATTTGTCTCATATACCATAAGCAAGACCAATGAATGTTTTAGGGAGCCCCCAGTACTTACAATAGGAACAGTGGTCTGGGACTGACTGTCAGCACAAGTGACCCACGGGGAGACCATGTGGTATCAGGCAGAGACCTGGGCTGGACTGCACAGAAAGGACTCTGTGTGTTTACTCTGTGACCCTCACTGGTCCCTCAAGGCCAGCCCCAACACTGTACCTCTTGAGTCATGGCTCTCAGATGGTGTCTCTGAGAGTGAGGAGAATGAAGGGGCTGTGGTTTGTACACATGCAGCAATCTGTGGGCTTGGCAACCTGGAGCTGGGGCTTGAATCCTAGCTCAGGTTCTCATTTGTACTCATTATTTGATTTCATGCTTTCAGTAGACATTATTTATCAAGACACCAGTCATTTATAAAAGCAACAGAAAACACAAATCTTTAACACAGCATTATTTTGAAAAGGCAACTTTTTTTAAAGCATGAACAAATGCGTACTTAAAAGTATACAGTAGATTTTTTAAGTTTGTATTGTGCCACAGCCTTCTAGATGAGGTGAACAACAGGAGCTGATCAAGCAGCACAGCCGACAGCCCGGGCTCACGCACCCCCCGAGGCAGCCGTGTGCTGTCTCCCAGCTGTCCCCAGTGGAGTCTCTACAACATACTAAACCCTGAGTGCCTGAGCACTTGGCTCTTACGTCCCCCAGGCAAGGGTGACTCTAGGGGTTCAGTGGCTATTCCGCCCAAGGTGGAGTGGACACAAGTCACTGCGACCGTGAAGAACACACTCAACTGTGCCCTGTGGTTCTGAAGCTGTCTTCACTGTAACTGCCTTCACACTGGAGACTTTACTAAGAACTGACAGTGTACTATGCCAAAACAACAGGGGCAACTGGGAATTAACTGGTCCATAAATAGGCAGGTATGGTTCCAGGAAAAGGGACCACCGCAGACAGGCAGGAGACAAGACCTTTCAGATGATAAGCCTATCCTCATGTAATGCCCTGTCTGTTCTATCTCACACTAAAGCAATGCTACACCTAACAAAGGAAGAATGAAAGAATTAAATAAAAAGGCCTAGTTGAGAAAGAAGCTGCCGGGGCAGGACTACTCTCAGGCTGGTATAACTGTTTATAGAACGAGGAGATGCTGCAGACACTACTTTTATCAGCTCCTCTTTATCAGCTCCACACCACCACAGCCCTTTCCCAAACTGCCAGTCAGTCACAGATGACCAAGGTTTGCGGCCACGGCTGCCCCTCAGGCGATCTTGGCCAGCCACTTTTCCAAGTCCTGGATGTCAGCAGAGCCGGCGTCCCCTCGTCCACCCTTGGCACTACACTCCAGGAACTCTACTTTGAGGGGCAACTGGGAGAATTCAAACTCTTTGCCTTTCTTTCCCAACTGAGTAGGTGCAGTGCTGGAACTGTCCAGGGTGCTGGGAGCAGCAGACCGTGTCACTCGCAAGGTGTTGCTGTGGGACAAAAGAACAAATCAGAAGCAACAAGCAACAACAATCTATTAGTTCCAAAGTCTGTCAGCACCATTAAAGACTGACAGGAAAACTGTCAAGTCGCTATTGACATTGCTGGCCTGTCCTTTGTATCCATGGATCACTGTTTCAGATAGACAGAGGAGATGGGTCCAACTGCTCTGTTAGCCAGATGTTGGCTGGTTAGGGACTCAGGTCACACCAGCTCTTTTAAGCCTACGCCTACCTCTAAGATCTCCAGATTGACGCCATTGAAAATACAGTTTTAAATGTATGCCATATTATAAAACTTAAGGATTTGTAACTCAGCACAGATAGAGAGTCTTCTTGGATGTGAAGCTCATCAGCCCACAAACTTCTGTCTCATTCATCCTCTCTGTTGTTTTGCTGCCAGCTGCTGGTCCTGTTGGAGCACGCATGCCCACCCACTTCCTGCCAGAGACTAATTCTTATAAAAACCACATCTAACGAAAATCCCAAGCTCCCAGCATTTAGCAGGCAGAAACAGGAGGATCTACATAGGGAGTTCCAGGCCAGTAAGGGCTACCTAATTAAATCCTGTCTCAAAAAAAAAAAAAAAAAAAAAAAAAAAAAAATCCTTTTACAAAAGCAGTGGGAAAATGTAACTGGATTTACTATATTGGTCTTTTCTTCTACTAAACAAGCTTTTGACTAGTTATTGGCACAATACAAAAACATGCTAGATTCCTTATGCTCAGAGTTTATCTTACTCAACTTACAAGTTTTTCTTTTGAAAATATTTATTTATTTATTATGTATACAGTGTTCTGCCTGCAGGCCAGCGAAGGGCACCAGATCTCACGATAGATGGTTGTGAACCACCATGTGGTTGCTGGGAATTGAATTCAGGACTTCTAGAAGAGCAACCAGTGCTCTTAACCTCTGAGCCATCCCTCTAGCCCCCAACTTACAAGTTTTTCACACTAAAAGCACCACCAATAAATAAGATTGCCAATAGCTTGAAAATAATATAAGAAACTACAAAACAGTAAAATAGATTTTTATATCCTTCCTAAGAGTTCTTGTTTTGTCAACAATAATTTCCAGAGGCTCAAATTTTGTCTTCTGGGCCAGGCTCTCAGTGTATGGCTGGGCAGGCCTGGGACTCCCTGCTTCCTGAGTGTGGGGCTGCGACAGCAGCGCCACATCTAGCTTCCAGCGGCTCTCAGCTTTTATGTAATATTTTTTTGTACATGACCTTTTAACATCACTTTACATGCCTTACTGTGAACAATCTTCATTCACTGAAATAAAATTATTCCAAACTTGGAGCTTGTAAGTCTCTAAAACCTTCCAACTGTAAAAGTAACTAATTAAAACAAAATGAGCTAATGGCTTCAATAAGTCATGAAATTTTAAAATAGCTATAAACATCCCATTAGTGTTTCTATAATTCTTTTATAAATTATTTAGCACACATATTCCATACTAATCCTCTGATAATCATATAAAACCAAAGGTTAATTGTGCCTCAACCCTGAACACTGAAGTGTCAGGACACTTTGCCAGGAGCACATGCACACTTACAGTTCCTTTTCAAGCTGCTGCTGAATTAACTTTGCTGATTTTGCCATTGCGATATCTGTGAAGAAATAAGAGCATTGTTCTAGTTTAGATCAGAGTGTGTCTTCTCCCTGGACTTCTAGCACAGAAAATCCCTATTTTATACTAGGGAGTTCACACCCCCCCCCATTTCTTTGTTAAAGCAGTTTTTATCACTATTTATTTGTCAAAGTAAATGCTGTATTTTTGCGTTTTTGAAAAATGCTTTAAAGCATCAAATGCAATAAAACATACTGTTTTAGCACTAATGACCCTAAAACTAATTAGGCTTAAGTTTTCAACACCTTACAAGCCTTTCAGTACTTACACCTGTCCAGTCAGTTCAAAGAAAGAAAGTGTGCCAGCACAGTGACTGACATTTGACGAGAGCTTTCAACACAACACCACCATATTCACCAGTAAAAGTGAACCTCACAGGCAGCCTTCGAGCCCAGGGGGCACAAAGCCCAGGCCAAATCAGTACTGACTGCCTCCTTTTACAACATATGAGAAAGAGGCAAGAGCTGGGGCTACAGAGATGGCTTAGTGATAAGAGTACTGGCTGCTCCTCCAGAGGACCAGGGTTCAAGTCCCAGCACCCACAACTGTTTGTTACTCCAGTCCTAGCAGATCCAACGCTCTCTCTAATCTTCTCAGGCACCGGGTATGCACAATATTCATAGAGATACATGCAGCAAAATGCCCACACCCATAAAAATGCCTTTTAAAAAGAAGCTGAGAGCAGTACCTCTCATCAGGTGTTAGAGTTTTTAAAAACCACTTCTGAAAAATGCTTCAGGCTCCTGAGAAAAATGTACATGGGAAAGAGTTCCAAAAGACCGACTCTTATTTGACAGTTATTTGAACTGTCACAGAGCTAAAGCCCAGCCAACCTGAGTGTGAGCACAGGGATAAAGGGCTGCAGTTTCCTCTGGTAGAACCTGCTCAGTGGTAAAGCCTGTTTGGAAGGAGAGGCCCCAGCAACGCCTCCAGAACTGAAGTCCTCCAGTAAGTGGCCTCAAAACTAACATTTGGCAAAGTATTTATGACCTTTAAAATAAAAAGCACTGTATCACTGTATCATGAAAAAGGGCTATAAAAACCCAGCCCCTCAGCTGCCAGTCCTTAGAACAGCATGATAAAAAGACTAGGAAAGTAACAGAAACATTCTAAGATTTACTCCCTTAATTAATGCTTAATTACAGGCCAGTGACCCCCATGCTCAACAATAACAACTGAATTCTCAGTAGCAATCCTAGAATAACCCGCTGTCATCGCCAGGAAGCACCTTGCTTATTGCAGGCTATTAAGAAGAACGGTGTGTTCTTCAGAGCCATGCTGTCAATGAGGACCTGATACAGAAACTCAGCCACGTCTTTCACCTCCCGCTGGAACGTTGCGCTATCGACCACGAACACCACAGCCCTGCAGGGAAAGTTAAAGGAAAGAGGCTCATGAGCACACAGTAGCAGGCAGGAGCCACGAAACAGGACCCCTGGTGTCCACTCTCCCCTGGAATAAGAGCCCTAATAAAATCTGGGTCAGATTCATCAAACCTCTATGGTGCCAACAGATGGACATAACTCAGTGCTACACACACACACCCACAGAGACCTTGATTTAATAACAATAATAATTTTTAAAAGCTGTGGGAAAGCTAAAAGGACACAAGCAATGATTGATGTCTGCTCTCGAAGGCCAAGAAATCATCCTACAGATCTCCTTGATAGTGCCCACAATGGAGTAAGAACAAAGAGGAAGACACTTGAGTAAGACCAAGTGAAAGACTATAAAGGAAGATGTAAAGCTGAGCAGACAAAGCAAACAAACACCAGGCACAGACTACTGGGGAAAGGTACAAATAAATAAAACACCTTAGAAAGAGTGTGCTTCGGGGGGAAGAGGAGTGAGCATGGGAAAGCTGGGTCAGAGAAAAAAGGTCCATGACACACTGACCTTGAAGCTTGTGCCTTCCTGTCCTACAAAGGCCTAAGTGGAAGAGCACTCTTGGGAGCACTCTTGGGAGGAAAACTCTAGGACTGTAAGCACGTGGGGCCTGACCTCAGGCAACAGGAGTGAAAAATCATCCTGTACCAGAGGTAATGCATGGGAAATACAGACACCAGGTCCTAGGGGCCAGGGTGGAAAGATGTGCAGTGGCTTACAGGCCCTGGGCAACTGGACCAAACACCTTACACAAAGCCTCCAACTCAAAGGCAGTCTAATGGAGGCTGTGATTTGAAAATAATTTCCAAAGAAATTAGCACACATAGTCTTCAATGTCTACGGGGCATTAAATGGACACTCATCCCTGGCATAAGAGCCCTAATAAAAACTGGTCAGATTCATTAAACCTCCATGGCACCAACAGATGGACATAACTCTACCTGGAGTCTGCCTTTCATGTCCTAAAGTAAAAACGCCCACCAACCTCATTCTCTTGAAGGAGGGGTTCTGGATGGAAACATAGATGGAAATGTGCAACTACAGAGAGAATAACCAGCACCCCCACACTGGAGGTCAGAGCAGTCTACAAAGCACGTGTTTATGGGCTGGATATGTAGCTCAGTTGGTAGAGTACTTGCATAGTAAGCACAAAGCCCGATGTCCCATCCCAGGCAGCGTAAAACCAAGCAAAGCACATGCCTGTAACCTAGCACATGGAGGAAGAGGCAGGAGATCAAAATTCAAGGTCATCTTTGGCTAAACTGTGAGTTTAAGGCCAGCCTGAGCTACATGAGATTCTGTCTCCAAAAAAAGTCATAACAAAATATATGCTTAAAATTGTTTTAGAAGAGAATACTAGAAATAGAAATAAAAAGGATACTTTTAAAAGAAACATAAAAATAGTAAATGGAATTGGCAACTAAATGGAAGCCTAAGCAGAGGTTACTTTCAGCTCAAAAGAACACAGCAGATTGGAGAGGATAACACAACCCTCAAGGGAAACGGATTTGTTAGATAAACTAGCAAAGAGATAGGCCAGAGAGAAGGTCCCATGCTCTGACAAGTGAGAGAGTAGACAGTACCATCTGTTGGAATCACAGGGTTTGATGAACTTGGCCCCGTTTTTATGTTACTCTTTCCCTTGGGGCTCTTATACCTGCAGAGTGTCCAGTCATGACCCAAAGCTGTGAGGCATGGAGGCCAGGTGTTTCGATTTCTTTTGGAATTACTTTTAAGACATGGCCTCCAATACACTGCCTTTGAGCGGCAGGCTTTGTGCAGGTCCATGCCCGGGGCCTGTTGGCCATCGCACTTTACAGTTGATAACGTCCTTTGGTGTAGGGTGGTACACTTGAATTCCAAACACCTCAAAGCCAAAGACAGATGGCCCAAAGGGAAATGACTATTACACTGGCAATTGTGCTCTCTGTAAGAGCAGATGTAGAGAGCCAGGAGTCTCCAAGGTAGCTTCAAGTGAAAGGAAGCAATTTCATGAAACATTCACCCTTACAGACACATGTCTAGCAGATACACTGACAAAAACAGAACCTGAAAGGAAGAAGGAGAATTTGGCAAAGAGCAAAGCAATCATAAACATCAGATCCATTTAAGTAACCACTGGATGTCAGAAAGAGGAGCAACTGCTGGCAGTTACAGAGGTGCATACCCAAAATAACAGAAGGTCTGAGGAAGATCAAATCACAGCTGATTCTGCTCATGAAGAGGAACTGGGTACTGACTGGATACTTTTGTTTACTGTTTAAAATGGGGCAGGAGGGACGGGAGAGATTGCCAGGGATTAAGAGCACTGACTGCTCTTCCAGAGAACCAGGTTCAAGTCCCAGCAGCCAAATAACAGCTCACAACTGTCTGTAACCCCAGTCCCAGGGGATCCAACACCCTCCAACAGGCATACATGCAGTCAAAACACCAATGCACACAAAAACTAAAGAGAAATCATTTTTAAAAATTGTTTAAAATGGGGCAGGAATCTACAGAAAGTAAAAGTAACATACTTTTATATCAGTAGATGGGAAATGAATCTTAGGCAAGAAGGTAAAAAAATTTTTTTATTGAGAAATGGATATAATCGAGTCACACTGTGAAACACACAAATACAAAGACATCTCATAAATAGGCATTTCCCTTCCAATTGTCTTTAACCCATTTATGTATTAAAATATTTATACTATTAAATATTGATTTTAGAAAATAGCAGGCTTCATCATGGCTTCAGATACACATGTATCTTCAGTTTTACAAATTGTTTTGAAAATTTGCAGAACAGAATTTTTCATTCTAAAATGTATATATGAACCATTTGAACATCTCAGTAAAACAGATATTCTCTATTAATCAATCTGGCACAGAACGTTAAGAGTTTCCATTTTTTCCTACATAATATTTGATTTGCTGGTCTTGGAGCCATCTTGTAGCAAAGAACTGAGACCCTCAACTTGCTTTAGGATTATTGCCAACTATCCAAAAGAAGAAAAATATCTACGACAGATCCTAAAAAAGAAAAATATCTATGGCAGATCCTATAGCAGATCAACACAGACAAAATGAAATGTAATAATATTTTTTATTTGTTTTTTTTATTAATTACAGTTTATTCACTTTCCAGCTGTAGCCCCCTCCCTCATCCCCTCATAATCCCGCCTTCCCTTTCATGCCCCTCTCCAAGTCCACTGATAAGGGAGGTCCTCTTCCCCTTCCCTCTGACCCCAGCCTATCAGGTCTCATCAGGACTGGCTGCACTGTCTTCCTCAAAGGTAGAATTTTTAAAAATATCAACTGGGGCTCAAGATAAGAGCACTCCAGTCCAGGGGAGACAGCACCATGTTCTGGCCCTTCAGGGACCTGCACCTACATGTGCACAAATAGACACACCGGCACACACACACAAACTTAAAAAAGGAATCTTAAAAAAAAAGAAAAATGTCATATACCATAGTAAAAGTGTTTTCAACGTAACCATGTATTATGAATGAAGTCTCTGTTTTATCTTTATATGCTGAATATTCTATTTATCCAAAATACTTGGATAACAGAGCATAATTACTACAAACTCTAAAATCTTTAAAATAGAAAAAGAAAAAAGGGCTGCTTTTGAGACAGTTTCACTATATTGCTTAGGCAGGTCTCAAAGTTGCAATCCCTCTGCCTCAGTCTCCTAAGTAGTGTGTGCCACAATGCCCAACAGGAGGAAAAAGAACACCCAATTATTGCCAAAATTAGCAGTTCTAGATATGTCTCAATTGTCTGAGAATAAAAATTATATCCTCGTCTATGACAGATTGCTCATCATCATTTTCTTGTGGCAAGAAGCAATGACAAAATCTAAGTCTACACATGTTCAACAAAAAGGAAGCTAGGATGCCATCAGTCAAAAGAAACAGTAATACCCCAGGCACAATACTGTCAATTAAACTATCACAAAATCATCTCCAAGATGCTTTTCAAATTCAGTTATCAAAATATGTCTTCACATCGTTATAATGTATCATACAAATTTATCTCTTTGGTTTTAGATGGCAAACATGAAGAAAGCATTTGTACTTTCTTCATTTGTACTAGAGCGTACAAATTTTAAGAAAGAATTTAAACAATGACATGAGGACTTAACACTAAAGACAGTTCTTTCTTGAGGAATCAATTTAATATAAGAATAGACAAGCTGGGTCACCACACTGCCTCTAGCTTTTGGCTTGGTTTCACAAGGGAGATACACAAGGGAAATAAGAAGGAAGGTCTCTATATTATGAAGTAGACTGCTCCAAACCCACTAGTGGAAAAAACTCCCAGCAAACAACTGGCTACAAAGCTGCTTATAAGAGCACGCTGCTACCGTAGGGGTGAGGAGACCTCATCATTTTATGTGGTCCTATGGTACTCTATGGATCCAGACTCCCATTCAGCATTTGGTGCAGGAACTGCAGGGAGTTCAGAGCTACACTTCCGGAGTACAGGCTTTACAGGACTCAAGCCAGGCCTCTCTGGATGGCCTTTTTAAGGATACTAGCTGTGTGCTATCCATGCAAATAACAGTTATGCCAAGGATCTCCAGCCACTATACATGTGGAGAACATGTTTAAGAATCTAAAATGAGAGCCAAGCATGGCAGGGCATGCCTTTGGTTCCAGCACTTAGGAGGCAACAGCAGACAGATCTCTGAGTTGGAGGCTAGCCTGATCTATAGAGTGAGTTCCAGGACAGCCAGAGCTACACAGAGAAGACCTGTTTCAAACCCCAACCCCCAAAAAGAATCTACTATGAGGGAAATGTTTTGTTCTTTAAAACAAAGCAAAGCAAAACATAAAACCCTCTTTGTCCTGTTATCACTAATTCTGAATGTGTATTAGTCCCCTATGGTGTCAAAAGGTTATGATTATGAATAGAAAAACAGGTGACAGAAATCAGGTGCTGGCAGTCTTTCCATTTTCATTTTTCTGTGATTTCCAATATAAATATGGGAGTGGCCCAATGGAGCCAAACTGGGCAAGTTCTGGCAGCTCAACTCCAAGACAATTAGAAATAAACCGCTTACACTTTTCCGGACAATGCTAGCATTTGTAGCATTTCTATGCTTAAAAAACACACAAGGGAATTTCTTATTAATGATTTTTTAAAAAAGAAAGAAGAATCAAAAAGAAAAAAAAAAAAAAAAGACTTGCTAGGTCTGGTGACACACATCTGTAATCCTAGCACTTGGGAGGATGATCAGAAATTCAAGGTCATCCTTGGTTGGATACATAGCAAGTTCAAGGTCAGCCTGAACTACATGAGACCCTATCTCAAAAAGCCAAAACCAAGCAGGCAGGCAGGAAGGAAAGGGAACTTAGTTTATACAAGCCCAACACCTGGGAGGCTGAGGAAGAAAGAGCTTACAGTTGAGGGCCAGCCTGGGCTACCAGGGCTCAAGAGATACTGTCACCTTATCAAAACAAAGACAACAAACAAAATGAGTAATGTTTTGAGTTTAGTATCTTCTAGGATCCATCGGAGCCTTTAAAATTCCTTTTCCAGATTCCAAAAGCCTTAACATAGCATTAGATCTGTCTTCAGAGTTAGGGGCTGGAGAGATGGCTTAACAGTTTAAACTGTGCTCTGCTCTTGTAGAGGAATTAAGTTTAGTTCCCAGTACCCATGTTGGTAAGCTCACAACTACCTGTAACCCCAGCACCAGGGGACCCAACACCCTTCCTCCTCTGACCTTCACATGGACCTGCACACAAGTGCACATAACCCTGCCCCACATACATACAGTTAAAAGGAAACAACATTTTAAAAAGGTGTCTTCAGAGTTACCATGAAATTTAATCACGCTAAGTGGAAGTAACACGTCCTGAGCAATCCAAAAACAATCCTCAAGCAGTCTCCCAAGTCTTCACAGCCCCAGCACCCGAGACATGGCCACTGCAAGGCGCACCGCAGGGCACCAGTGTCAGACTCTTAGCAGAGGAAACAGTGAATGTATGCCATACACAGGAGGGACTGGAACAAACCCATGTCACTTCCTCCCTAACTTACCTGGCTGAAGACTTAAAGCGATCTAAGAACTGAAGTCTCAAGCTCTCGTGCCCCGGGAGGTCAATCAAAGTCAGGCTATTGCCCTGAGGACAGCAAGAGTGACATGAAATCAGCAAGTGGTCCATCCAGTTCCAGGTTAACAAGACAAATCTTCACCTTCAGATCTCGAGCAGCACACTGGTGCTGAGCTAATGAGTCAAGCAAATGTTGACTGCAGGTAGTAGGTCAGAGGGATGTCTTCGGAGCACTTCCTTAGCAAGCACTGGCGAGGAACAGGGTGCTTGCTTAGACGGCATGAGGCACAGGAAAAAATTGCAAAGATAGGGGCTGGGAAGATAGGTCAGTTGGTAAAAAGATCTCTCCAAAAACCTGTATTAAAAAAAAAAAATCCCAGTGTTGGGGGGCCACTTTTCACCCCAGTACTGGGGAAGCAGAGACAGGAAGATCCCGGAAGGTTTCTGGTCAGCCAGCCTAACCTACTTTGCGACTTCTGGGACAGTGAGAGACCCTGTCTCAAAAACCAATGTGCATCCTGAGGAAGAACACTCCCAAGCTTGCAGATGTATGTGTGTACATATGTACATATGTATATATGTGTACATACATACATACATATGTACGCACACACATACATCTGCACCCACCATGTTACCCTCCACACACACTAAATAAATAAAACAATGCCCAAAGCTCTGGCAACGAAACAGGAAGCATGGTTCCTGACATAACATGAACTAGGAGGGAATATGTGATGTAAAAACTATTTAAGATGTATAAAATTACAAGGTTAATAAATGTTAAAGAGAATGGGGACACCTTACTGCCTGAAGGAATCACAGAAGCCTGGTCTATATAAGGCTTAGGAAATACACCAATATGAGTATAAGCAGGCCACATGAAAACTGGTAAATATTCACAAATAATGTAAAGTTACAGTATGTATTACAATTCATGAGATTCTCAAACTTCTTACTGAAACATCCATAATTTTGACTTTTGAATTTTAACTATTTGTATATTAGATACACCATTTATTTGTTCCAACTCTGTCAATTTTTATTCCAATTCCTGGTCCCCTACTGGGCAAATTCCCTATACAACCTAACAGGTGCTAGTCACCATGGCAGGACCTCATCATTGAACACATGTTATTGTAGGCAGAGATGGCAAGACTATCAGGTGTAGTCCGGTTCGGGTATCAGAACCATCCATCATTTCTCACACTGACCTCATCTTCAACTACGACCACGGTGTCTGCAGAAGGAAGTCAGTACCACAGACTGGCCACAACCCTCTGGATTGGTTATGCCCTTTTGGGTAACCTGCCCAGGCCTTCATCAACAAAGTGATTACTAGTTCTGCTGCTTTGCACGCTGGCAAGAGCCTGGAGAGCCCATGCTGGGGTCTACTGTTCTGTTTCTGCAGCAGCACTAGCACTAGACCACAGTGTGAACAATACAGAGACATGACTGGGTACATTACTGCTCAGACCAGAGCAGGAGTGGGACAGGAAACAATGAGAAAGGATGAGTGTTCCTTTATGTTCAACAAAGCACAGTGCAGGCTCATACGCCAAAGGGAACACAATCTAATATTTAAGTCCCCCCACCTCCAAGACAGGGTTTCTGTGTAGCCTTGGCTGTGTGGGACTTGCTTTGGAGACTCATTGGACGACACACATGGGCCACTGTGATGCCTGGCTGACGACTACTCGTTTGTCTATCTGACTATATATCTGGAATTAATCAAAACACAAGCTGCTAGGTTCACCTGTGAGGGGTTTTTCTTAAATGGATCATCATTTCAGATGGGAAGACCCACCTTAAATCTGAACCACTTCTTTTTGGTGGCAGCCCATACACAGGATATGGAAGAAGGACGCTCTTGCTCTTTGCCTGCTTGCCCTTGCTCTTATGACAAGTGTAGTCCTTCACTGGCATTAGAGTCTACCTTTTCAGGATTCCAACTCATACCAAAGACCAGTTGAGACATCCAGCCTCATGGACTACACAACTATTGGATTCTTGGACTCTCCATTGGTAGACAGCCATTGTTGGACCACCTAGACCATAGCCTGTAAGTCATCCTAGCAAACTCCCCTTATATATAGGTAGATTCATTTTATCATTTTCTCTGTTCCTTTTATTTGCTGACAATACTTAATTCTGAAGTCACCAGAAAGGGGAAGAACAAGGTCTCTAAAATCAAAACCCTAATTCACCCCTCCATCACCTATCCTCTCATCCCTAATCAGCCACGAGCCCTCACAATACACTCACCAAAGCTCAGATAGCATTGTAAACAGCTTGGCAGTTACCACCTGTATCCTGCAGCTACACAGGTACGCAACAAGTTATTTTTCTGGTTCTTCATGGATGTTTTTGAAATGTACAATATAGAGACATTAAGAAATCACAACAATGCTCATAAAAGCAAAAGACTGTAACAACATTAAATATTAACAATGCTCTGATTAAATAAATTCTATGAGACAGCTTCTAAAAAAGTCTGGTTATCAGGGAAAGAAAACTACATTTAAGCAAATGACTGACCTATGTCTACATATTGCCTACTTATAACAAAATAAGACTCAGTGATCACTGAAGCTCACGGGGTCATGTTGGACAGACAGAACCTAGGAAGAATGAAATGTGCTGTAACCCTGTACATTAAGTTGCAAGGACAGGTGGGCAAGACTAAATCTGCTATTGAGGTTGCCAAGGGCAGACCTGTTATACAGAATACATTCTTCATAAAAGTAAGCTACAAATGACACCTATACCTTCAGACTACATCGTTCAGGAAGGTACTTCCTTGACATGCCAGTGTCCCAGTTAGCTTTGTCAACTTGACACAGCTTACAGCCATCTGAGAGGAGAAACCTCAACAAGGAAGTGCCTCCCTTAGACTGGCCTGCGGGCATGCCTGTGGGGTCATTTTCTTGATTTCGAATTGGAAGAAGGGGGCTCAGCGGATGTGGGAGAGGCCATCTCTAGGCAGGTGGTCCAGGGCTATGAAGAAATCTAGCCAAGGAAACTAAAGAGTGAGTAAGCAAGCCGCTTTTCTGCATGGCTCCTGCTTCCAGGCTCTTCCCCTTCTTTCCCTCAACAATGGATGATGACCCAGGAATGTGACCCAGATTGAATGTTCTTCTCACGTGCTTCTGTCCAGACTATTTTCTCACAACCACAGAAATGAAATAAGAACTCATGGTAAGGAAGAGTATCGGAGTCCAGAACATTCCACGGATATCTTACCCTGTTATTGTTGACTTTGTAAGCAGCAGAACTGTCGGTAATAGAAGTCTGTGTGTCTCTGTAGTGGCCAGTTAGCAACTGTAAAAAAAAAACCAAGATGGACGCAATCAGGCTGAGCACACTACAATAACACCAAACCCAATTTAAAGAATATCATTCTAATTTTCTCAAACGGAAAGTCAAACAAATGAATGCTGCTTGAAATAGCTAAAAAGGATCACACTGGTTTGTTTTTAACCTTAGAAAAATATAATTAATTAAAAGCTTCATTCCTCTTTTTTTGCAATGCTGGTGAACTAACTCAAAACCTTGGACTTGCTTCAAAAGCAACTCTACCACTGAGGGATACCCTTGGTCAAACTTTTTTTTTTTTTTTTTTTTTTTTTTTTTTTTAATGGCAAGGGGCTAAATAGAGTGACCTGTAAACATTTTAACCACCAACTCCAATTCAGGGCCTCAGGAGATGTTTCAGCAGATGACACACTTGCTCTGCAACCCTGACATTGACAGCCTGAGTTCATATAAGCCCATATAAAAGCAGATCTAGGAGTGCACACATTCATAGCCACAGTACTCAGATGGGAAATGGGAGGAGCCAGGAGGAGCTCCAAAAATTCAGAGAAGCTATCCTGACACAGCAATGAGAGAAGACCAATACCTGTGGTCCTCTGACCTCTGTGCCAGGGCACACAAGTACTAGCACTCACACACACATGGTTAATAATAATAATAATAATAATAATAATAATAATAATAATAATAATAATAATAATAATAAAAAATGTATACCCTCCAAAGGAAGAGTGTAAATTCTCCATAGTAAAACATGCTTCATTAGAAAAGACTGGCTAGTCAGGTGGTGATGGAGCACACCTTTAATCCCAGCTGACAGATCTTAGAGTTCAAGGCCAGCCTGGTCTACAGAGCGAGTTCCGCAACAGCCAAGGCTACACACAAAAAACCCTGCCTCATAACAAACAAACAAAAAACAAACCAAAACAAACAAACAAAAAAACCTGGTTGCATAAAACTAAATATTAGTAAAAGGGAGCCTCACTAGTGTAAACTATCAGAGGAGGTTCATTTTCTTTGATAATGCTGGATTGCTTAGAACTGGCAATGATGGGACTATTTTATGTCACAAGACTCAGCAGCAAAAGTTATTGGACTTCCTTTTTTTATTATTGATTATTTAGACTGAAGAAAGAGTAATAAAGCAGGCCACACTTAAAGGTGTATGTCTATAGCCCTTATATTCTGGCTAGCGCAAGCATGCACGTGTGTGTGTGTGTGTGTGTGTGTGTGTGTGTGTGTATACACTAGAGGTATACCTACTTTATTTTTTGAGGCTGTGTCTCTCGCTGAACCTGGAGCTCACACCTAGCAAGGCTGGCCAGCTAAGAAATTCCAGGGATCCCTTGCATTTCTACCTCCTCAGCACTGGAATTACTGATAGGCACCTCTGGGCCTGGCTTTACGTGAGTTTCAGGGATCCAAACTCTGGTCCTCATTTTCATCAGGCGAGCACTAAACTCCTCAGCCCCAGACCATGTATTCTAACAGTATCATCCGCCTCAGCAAAGAAGCTGTCCATGCCACTGATGAATAAAGTCTGGTGGACATCTTCAATGTTCCACTGTCCTCTCTTAAACTAAAAAGCCTATAAGCCAACATTCATGTCCTGTATCACAGGTAGCAACAGTGAAATTACTGACAAATCGATCGACAGACTGGGACACAAATGTCTTTGCCCAATCTTGGTCCAACTGCAACCACGATGTGGCTGCTGACACAAAGCATATTCTCTAAAAAACAATGCGCTATACAGAATTCACAACACGGTTTACAATGAGTGAAATATATTGTTTCGAATTTCGGAGCATTTTTCGGCTTAAGGATGCTAAAGTGATAAAAATGTATGCAAATTTCCACAGTTCAAAACATCCAAAAATCTGAAAGTCTCTGAGGAGCTATTAGAAGGGTTTATTACCCAAAAACAACTCTTTTGCCATCCTCACCCACAGAAATACAGAAGTCTCTCTGTATTCCCAGGTAAGTCAAGAATTGACTCCCAGGGCTGAAGAGTCATCTACGTTGGCTAAGAACACATACTGTTCTTGCAAGGGACCAGAGTTCAATTCCCAGCACCCGCAGGAGGCAGCTCATAGCAGCCTGTAACTCCAGCTCCATGCAACCTGATACCTCTGGCCTCTCCAAGCACAGGTACTTAATGTGCACATACCCATACACATTAATTTAAAAGAAAATAATTTAAAATATATATATATATAAACCTTAAATTATTTTTAAACACTTCTCCCAAAGTTGCTGACACAGTTTCCTGTACCAAAGAAACCGAAAGATGACAGACATAGTGAAATGCCATGACAGTTCTATTGAGGTTAACAGGGGTAGTCGTCAAAGCATTACCCTGACAAACAGCAACGTTTTCCCAGAGTCACAGAGGCCAACGAAGAGAACAGCTCTCTGACTGCTCTTTCGGCTCCAGATAAACTTCCAGAGCACTGCAGATAAGAGAAAAACAGAACCTTCATTTTCAAGGGAATTAATTGGCATTTACGACAAAGTACGTTCATCTGGACTACTTTCATTGTTAAACCCCATTAGAGTCAGTACTGTAACAGTTCGGAGCCCATTGAGTACCAGCCAGTACTGACTGTCAGCTTTTCCACGCCTCATGTCCCTCATCTCTTCAGTGGAGACTTGATCCACAGAACCATGAATTTGAGAAAAACTGGTGGCTGGCTTAATTTGATTGGCGGGTTTCTACTCTCCCTTAGTATCTGAGTAGCCCAGATCCCAGCTCACAGATAATAAACGCATCTCAAAGTTGGTGTGAGCAATGGCGGCCTAAGCGTCCTGCGCTAAGGCACACAGGGGCGCCTTACGTACTCCTGTCTCGACACCAGGTCACTTCGGAGTCGCCTTTCGATACTGCTCGGGTCTGGAGGGTGGGTGGCCCTGGCCTGCAGCGCCGGGGCCCAACTCCGCCACCCCGCCCTTGCCACGACCGCCTGCTCCTCACCCAGCGTCAGGAGTACCGCGAGCAGCGCCACCGACACCGACACCAGCGTGGGATCCCTCTGCTGCAGTTCCTGCCGCAAGGAATCCAGGTAAGGCTGGAAGGCGCCCTCGGCGCCATCCCCAACACGCCGGGTGTTCGCGGAAGCCATGGAGGAGTTGCTTGATCTTCCCGGACCGCCTAAGCGACGTGGCCCTAGGCTCCGCGCCGCGGAGCATCTCGGGAGTGGTAGTTCCTAAAGGGTATTCTCGTCTACAGGCCGAGGGGAGCGCCAAGTGCCTGATGGGAGTTGAAGTTTTTTGGTTTCTACAACCCACTTAACTAATCTAGGGATACTGTCCTGCTTTAGAATGTGTATATATTGTCTCTATCTCCTTTGTGGGGTTTTTTTCCATACACTTAAATTTTTATCTTTGGAGAATTTCATACATGAGTATGTGTTTTGGTCAAATCCACCCTTCTACTTCCATTACTTTTCGATTGTTGAAAGAACAATGATTTTGAGCAAAATTAATGGCTGCCAAATTCCATTTGAGGATTTCTACTCTGACTGTACATGAGACGAGACTTATGAAACATTTTACCAGAGTATAAGGTGGCAAGAGATATGACAGAAGGAATAGCAGTGAAGAATGGGAATCCACAAAGACACACAGGGCCCTTTATAAGATGAGAGAAAAGTAGCTACAGATGGAACTGAATCTTGAAGGACAGGTAAACCTATGGTGGCAGCTAAAAAAAAAAAAAAAAAAAAAAGATGCACCGAAGGGAAAAATAAGTAAAAGCCAATGAATGACCCTTGGGAAACTCTGTAAACTGTCTCCTGCATTGAACATGCCCACCATGGAAAACTCAAATGACTATATTTTAAAATACAATCAGGGAAATCGTGCTCAGAAGGGCTGGGGGTGGGGGGTGTCACAATAGATTGCTTATTTTCACCCATAGGAAACAGGCCCCACTCAACCAGTTAGGCCATTTGATTGAGAGCTGAGGTAGACCAGTTTTCCAGTTTCTCAAGAGAACTTATTTATAAAAGATTTTCATGGGAACTCTACATGAGATTTCAGGTACTCGAAAACATTCAAATATGTGTGCTCCGATTCAAAATCACATCTGCTGATCAGAAGTGGCCAAGCCTAGAGGGCTTTGCACATGTGTGTGCGCACGCACACAACACACACAACTTTTCTTCTTCTTCAGACATATCACTGTTGACCCGTAATCCCAGCACTCAAGAGACTAATTCAAGATGGCAGCCATGAATTTGAGAACAGCCTGTCTTAGTTACCTTTCTATTGCTGTGAACAGATGCCTTGGCAAAGAGAGTTTGTAAAAGAAAACATCTATTTGGGATTCATGGTACCAGAGAGAAATAGAGTCCGTGACCCTCATGGTGGGGAGCGTGAGAGCAGGCAGACAGACATGGCACTGGAACGGTAGCTGAGAGTTCCCATGCGGAGATAAAGAGATCTAACTGGAAATGATGTGGACTTTTAAAGCTTCAAAGCCTGCCCCTGGGATGTCTTTGTCCTAGTTACTGTTCCATTACTGCAAAGAAACGCCACAACCAAGTCTCCTGCTTGCAGGAGAAAGCATTTAATTGTGAACCTGCTTACAGTTTCAGAGGGTGACCTTACATTTTGATTTTGGAAGCAGAGAGTAAGAAACTAGGCCTTTTAAAACCTCAAAGCCCACCCCCAGTGACACACCTCCTCCAACAAGGCCAACCTCCTAATCCTTCCCAAACAGTGTCACCAACTGGGGACCAAACATTCAAATATATGAACTTATGGGCTCATTTTCATTCAAAACCACCACACAGCCTGACCTACACAGTAAATTCCACACCAACCTCAGTTACATAATGTGAGGTTTTATATCATCCTCTCTTTGAAAAAAAAAATCACTGTTCAAATATTATTAGATAAAAGATTGTTGCGATCATATGGTAGAAAAGTGTGTTCATGCATGTGCATTGGTATGTGTGTGTGTGTGTGCGCGCACGCGCGCACGTCCAGGATGGCCTCAAATTTGCTATGCAGCTAATGATGACCTTGAAGTCCTGATCCTTCTGCCTTCACCTCCCGAGTGCTTCGATTGTAGGTGTTCCCCACTGTACCTGGATCAACTGTTCTTTCTTTCTTTATTTTTTTCTTTTGACTTCTTAAGAAACCTTTATGCTGTCTCCCATAGTGGCTGTACCAAACTACATTTCCACCAACAGTGTATCAGAGTTTCCGTTCTCCACAATCTCACCACTGTTTGATACATTTTGACTTTTCAATAGTAACTGTCTCAGTGAGTGTAAGGTAGTATCTCACAGGGATTTGGGTTTTCCTTTTCCTAATGGCTAATGATGTTTAGCACATTGGCGGTGGCCATGCAGCATCTACAGGAACAGTACATGAGTGCTTCACTGTTGGGACACTATCGGGGCAAGGCCCATGGAAACCCCTTCCCACTTGACAAAGACCTGAACTGAATTTTGATGGCCTCTATGCTTATTACCTAGATCATGTGTGCTGCAAGCTCTCCTTGCTTTCACTGTGCTGTTTATACTCATAGCAATGTTTAGTTACACCTTGTCGGTCACAGGCAAGGTCGGCATCATGCAGGCTGAAAGCCCTGACAGTTCTGCTTTTCTCAGAACTCTTTCAAGAGGTAAAACCCTCCTCTCTTCTCTCTACCTCTATTGATCCTCCAAATGTGGGCCATTAATCCTGAGTATTTGGGGACATATAATCATGTCCCTAGAGAAACAGCTACAGTCACACTGAGGAAGCCTGTGGCAGCTGTGGAGAGCAATGGGTCCTGCTTGCATAACTGTTGTGAGAAAGCTGTGCCTAATCAAAAGAGACTTGGAAAATGGGGAAGTTGTGCCTGATCAATAGAGACTTAAAACATGCGGAAGTCGTGTTTGATAAATAGAGACTTAAAAAATGCTTCCTGGAAGGATGGTATCAGAAATTGCTAGGCACCTGTCAGGAAAGGTTGCTTGGTACAATGGACATGTCTCTGTCTACATTTTCAAAAGTCTTGTGACAGAGGGGTCCTATTTGATGACTGGACTTATACCCACAAATGGCTAATCTGTCTCTCACCTTGCATAACTGTGTAACTGCATTTGCTGCCAGCTTGGTATGTGCTCATGTCCAGAGGACATGCCTAGCTAGACATTATTTTTGGCTTACTGAAACTGTGCTTTGTAGTGAAAAATATGGTTGGAGCAGGTGTGTGACCCAGTGAGAGTGGGACAAGGAGGATGGGGAAGTGGGGACTTTCTGTAATGATCGGGCTTATGTAATGCTGGTGTTATGATTCCTTTAGATAAAATAACCAACGATGTCTCTGATCAGACAGGCAGGCTTGTTATTGTATTAATAAAGACAGCTCGAGCTATTCGGGGCCACCTGCTTGAACATCCACAGGTGGTCAGCGTCCTCACTTTTGCCAACACCACACGTCTGTCCTCAGATTCCAGAACCCCATCAGTGCAGGCCGCTGGCAGACCATTTCATATTCCTATTGATAATTTGTCGTGTGTGGGAGAAAGTCTCTGCCAGTCATTTTTTAAATACTTATATTTTGTGTATGTGTGTGTGTATGTATATATATATATATCTGTTTGTATGCACGCCCTACATGGGTTCAGGAACCTGAAAAGGTCAGAAGAGGCATTGGATTCCCTGGAGATGGAGTAACAGAGTTATTTTTAAATATTTTATCTTAATTATGCTTGTATGTACAAGCATGTGTGTCTGGGTGTAGGTTTGTACACATGAGCCCAGTTCCCCAGGGGTTGTGGATGCTGAGCTCTGTCAATGGTCTCAAGTGCTGAGCCACTTCTCTAGCCCCTCATTGGGTCTTTTGATAATTTTTTTTAAAGATGTAACTTAATTACTTTTAAGTATTTTGTTTTAAGTATGCATGTGTGTATAGGCGTGCGTGAGTTTGTGCATATGAGTGTGGTACCCACAGAGTCCAGAAGAGGGCATTGGATCCACTGGAGCTTGAGTTACAGGTGTGGGTGCTGGATGGGGACAGAACCCACACCCTCTACAAGAGCAGCATCTGCTCATAATCACTGAGCCGTCTCTCCAGTCCCATCTCCACCTCCAAATGCTCTCTCTCTCTGTTGACACGGTGTAGCGACTTGAATAAGAATGGCCCCTATAGGCTCATAGGTTTGAGTACTTGCTCCCCAGTTGATTGAACTGTTTGGGAAAGATTAGGAGGTGTGGCCTTGTTGGAGGAGGTGTGCCACTGGGGCCTTGCTTTGAGGTTTCAAAAGACTTGTGCTCTCACTCTTTCTCTGCCCCGCAATTGTGGATGTAGACATTAGCTCCTGGCTGTTCCTATCACCATGCCTTTGCTTTGACATCATGGACTCCAACCCTCCAAAACCATAAGCCAAATTAAACACTTTCTCTTATAAGTTGCCTTGGTCATGGTGTTTTATCACAGCCTAGGGGAGCGTAGGATGATTCCCTCAGGTTTTATTTGTTGGTTGGTTGATTGGTTGGTTTTGTTTTGTTTTGACACCGGGGATCAAACTTGGAGCAAGTCATCTATCAATAAGCTACACCCCCAGCCTCTGCCTTTGATTTGTTGTGTTTCTGACTGCTGTAAGACTCTATAGATCCAAAGGTGGAAGAGGATGCCGGAGACTTGAGTCACAGCCGTGACTCTGGATGCCCAGAAGTCGTTTGCATTGCTAGAAGGGAATATGAAAAGAGAGGGGAACACTGGGTCAAAAGAAGAATTCTTAAGATACCCAGGCTAATAGGATAAGCTCACAATTCAGACCACAAGTGAACAAAGAGGTGGGAATCCAAGAGAGTGGCAATGTCAGAGAGGGAAAAAAAGTCCAAAGAAAATGTGTGTGTGTGTGGGGGGGGGGCGTTGGATACCTGCATGGAGTGCAGGAAACAGGCTTGAGAATAAAGAAGCAAGTTGGTTTAAGAGTTGGTGGGTGGCAGCGACTTCTGTCAGGGTGGAAATGTACGGCTGGTGACTGGTTGCTATGTGTTCAGCCAACGACTTATTACTCATACATGGGGAAAACAGGAATGAGCCTATACCTTACAGGAAAGCGGGCTGAGAAGGGGAGGAGACAGGGCAGGAATGAGACAGGGGCTGGGTCCCAACCTTCCCTGGGCACTAGGCAGATTGTAAAAATCTGTTAAAAGTTACTGTCGGTGTTAAAATTCTGAGCTCCTGAGCCATTCTTATTTGGAGCACTTCTTTTGATGTTCATTTTGAACAAACAAACCAAGACCTTGGGAGATGGGACGTTTTGATTTTCTAGCATCTTTTGCATGGCCCATTACTGACTTGGCTGTCCAGTAAGGGTGGAAACAAGCAGCCTACAGGAGGACCGGAACGCTAGAGGACGCCATCTGACATGCCTGCCCAGCCCTACCCCACTCCCAACTGCGGAACATCCTATAAGCCAAAGTTCCCAATGACCAGCGTTTGAAGACCTTCTCCTTATCTACCCATCAGTCTAGCTGACTGATGGAAAAGGAACCCCGCCCACTGATAACAGAAATTGCTTGTTATGTTCTCAGGCTCGAAGGAAGAGTTTTAGCAAAAGCTGTTTCAGATTTGCTTTTGGACCATGGCTATTACGTCAAAATGAATTAATAAAAGTAAGTCTTCTATCAACTTATCTGGTACTCACTGGGGCGTTTATTTGTAATAGATTCTTCTTTCTGGCATCACCAGCATACTCATGCGCGCGCACACACACATGTGTGTGGCCATATAGATTTTTATTCTATTAGAATAACCTTGGGGACCCTTTTCAAAAAGGTCTCTCCTGAGCCTTTTTGAACCGAGGAGCTGTGTCTGTGGACCCTACATAGAGCCAAGAGAAAGAAAACTTGAATTTTTTTTTTAAGATTCTTATTTTTAAACATTACTTTTTATCTTTTATTTTTATGTGTGTGTGGTTGTATGCCCTACATGCATGCAGGATTCTGTGCAGCAGAAGAGGCAACTCCCTGGAACTAGAGTTACAGACAGTTTTTCGATGCCATGTAGATGCTAGGAGTTGAACCTGGGTCCTCTAGAAGAGCAGGCAATGCTCTTAACCCCTGAGCTATCTCTCCAGCTCCAACTCCTTGGCTCTTGACCTCAGAAGACACGGTTCAGTGTTTATACAATGTCTAGTCAGTTTGTATAAAAAAGTCCTGGTGAAAACATTAAAAAAAAAAAAAACGGAGTTTGGGGAATATAAAGTCAATAGTCATTTTTATTTTGTGCCCTATGTATATGGTAACACACAGCAGTGAAGGTGGACACAGCCCGAACCCCTCAGGCTGTGGAGGCCAAGGGAGGCCCGTGGATCGTGTGAACATCGGTCTCCATCACAGTGGCAGCCCACCTCTTGGATTTTAATTTTTGTGGAAAGTGCAGGCTTCTAGGAGTCCTGGGGAGAGAAGAGAGACATGGGGCATTCAGAATGTTCTTACGTTTACAGACTTTTTAGGAACTGAAGAGTTCAGCATGACGTGAATGTGCTGGCCCCGTTGTTCTGCAGTTTCTGATGCATGCTGTGACCCAGTGCCACCCAGTCTCTACTTGCCTCTGCAGCTCCTGAGCCTGCCACAGGGAGGACCCCACAGCAAGGATGAAGATACTGCCACATGACTTTCCTGCCCTGGGGCACCCCCCACCTTGTTTTTCATGGGTGAGGCTCTGCACCTGAATTCATATAGCCAGAAGTTACTCAGGAAGACTCTTCCCTGAGATTTTTTTTTAGGCAGATGGTAGCTGGTGGTCCCCAGAAACTTTGGAGCTGGCTCTAGGGATGGGTGGAGAATAGCAAAGCTAGACTGTTCTCTTGGACAGCAGATAGGTCAGAGAAGTATTAACTTGGATTTTGTAACTATGGACCTTGACAAGCACATTGCTTATATTAGAATTACATGTGGCAATTTATAACAAATATGTATTATTATATTATATTATATTATATTATATTATATTATATTATATTATATTATATTATATTATATTATATTATATTATATTATAGTCTCCTTCTACTGTCAGATCTTGGGATCAGACTCAGGTCATCCGGCCTGTACCAGAAGCTCTTTTACCCACTGAGCCATCTTGCCAATCCACCTGTGGAAACCTTGAAGGTGCCATCACCCTGAGCCTGTCAGGCTTTATCTCCAGGACATCAACTTAAATTAAGGCCAAGACTCACCTACCACCAACTGAAGACTAACCAACTTGCACCACATGATTCTCTTACACTTTCCAAATGCTTTTGAGTGATTTGATTATTCCTCAAACAGATTGCTAATTGGACATACTGGTTGCCATATTGGACAAGGACCTCTAATGAGACTGGGAAGATTTTTTTATCTTCTTGGGAATAAGACGGGATTGCACACGTGTAATAAGTTCACTGCCCTAAGGTCTTGGATCTGTGGTCCCTTTAAAATATGTGCATGTAATCTATCCAGTTGTGTGTGCTAGGTTTCATAGTGCCCATGTGGCTTTTTTTTTTTTTAAGGGTTTGACTTCTTTTAACCACCATTCCAGAACCCCCATCACTGGGCTTTCTTTGCATCTTCTCCACACCGTTTGTTCTACTCACGTGAGGTTGAGCACTTTCTCATGTTACCAACAGCTTGGACATACTCGGCTCCTAAGTAGTCTTCTAATGTGGTACCATCGGGAATCTTAACCAAACATTTGGTGTCATGTCTGAACAGAAGGTCCGCGGTAGAAGACTCTAACTTGCAGGCATTTTTAGTGCAGTTAAATGCAAGTAATTTCTGTCAAATGAACAGAAAATATATGTGAACCGATGTCCCCGTGTGGGAAACATCTGCATTGCAGGAGGCTGAATGCCCCAAGCCAGCCCTGGGAACAAAAGAAAGCTACAGAGTATGCCTTGGGAAATTTTTGTTTCCTTCATCTGCCTTCTACCCACTTGAAGCCTGAACTGCATGCTTCCACAACACCCCCAAAGTTCTCTGTACGATCCCGTGTCTTACTGTCCTGAGGTTTCCCACTCCCTCAACCGTCCATTCCCACCTTCTCTGAACTCTTCCACTTCATCACCTTCAAGTACCTTGGAAGTGGTTATAGGAAGTGAAAAGTACTAACCCCAGGAAGACATCAGGTATGAACCCTCTAGAGAAATGGAAGAAAGGAAGAAAGGAAGGAAGGAAGGAAGGAAGGAAGGAAGAAAGAAAGAAAGAAAGAAAGAAAGAAAGAAAGAAAGAAAGAAAGAAAGAAAGAAGTTTCTGTTTGGATAAATTTTAAATTTGTCTTAGGCCAGCAACTTAGCTTCCGCATCCTCTCAAGGTTGTAAATGATGATGCTAAGAAGGATAGCATTCCCATCATGCATGAGAAATAGTCTTTTACAGATTTATTTATTTATTTTATGTATGTGAGTGCTCTATCTGCATGTACACTGCACACCAGAAGAGGGCATCAGGTCAAATTATAGATGGTTGTGAGCCACCATGTGGTTGCTGGGAATTGAAGTCAGGAACTCTGGAAGAGCACACAGTGTTCTTAACCTCTGAGCCATCTCTCTAGCCCATAAGGAATATTTTAAATGCTCATTATCATCATCAGGTACTCTCTTTTAAATTTTAAACTCTTTATAACTGACACAGAATTTTTAAAAATCAAGCAAGAAGCATAGGTTTAAAACACTGTAAAAATGTTCAAGAATTTTACATTGAGTCGAAAAATAAGGCCCATCTCTTTAAACACTGGTAATACTGACATGAAATGCTGTTAGCTATTAAAAGATTGTTTGATGCAAATCTAATGTCAAATCAGAAGCATCACTTGATATTATCATCACTGTTCTTAAAGGGGCTTTTGAAGGTATGCTATCCTGTTTTGCTTTCTTCTCTTTTAAAACTAATGACAAGGGCTGGAGAGATGGCTCAGAGGTTAAGAGCACTGGTTGCTCTTCCAGAGGTCCTGATTTTAATTCACAGCAACCACGTGGTAGCTCCCATAATGAGATCTGGTGCCCTCTTCTGGCATATCGGCACACATTCAGGCAGCACATTGTATACATAATAAAAATAAATAAATCTTAAAAAAAAAAAAAAAAAAAAGAACTAATAGCAAATTAAGGAAGCTATACCAGAAGGTAGGGTGATGTTTGTGTGTGGAGGAGCCCCACGGATTAAAGTACTCAGGTGGCCCCTTTACCCCCCCCCCCACCAAGGCTGTCCCTGGCAGGGTTCTTCTGAGCATAAGAGTACTGTGTTTTCCAGACTGTTAAGAACATGGTGTAATCGACCTAAGCACAAGAAAGAGAAATAATTTCCAGCATGAAGACTTGTCTGAAGGAACAGTAAGAAAAAGCATCGGTCATCTTCATTTTCAGATGAAAATGAAAAACATAGATGAGGAAAATAAAAAAATCCATCAGTCAAGGTCCAAAGGAGCTGGAAGTCACACTCTAGGGGGCTCATGGGTTAGACGAGAGCTTGTCTCTAGTGACTAGGAGTTCCACAAAAGCAGAACCAGGTCTGAGAGATTCAGTCCTAGCTAACACACTATGAACCCTTCCAGGAGACACACATTTTCTAAGCCTTTGGTATGCATTACTTCACTTAATATTGTTCATTAACTTAGAAATGGGTGTATGTATTTTTGTTTCCATTTCAAATGTGAAGAAACTGAGCATGGAAATCTTAAGCCATACACCTAGAATGGCATGGATAGAAAGCTGCCAAACTGAGATTTGCACTCGGATATTCTGACCCATGATCTGTAGACTCCAGATTCTAGTTTTCAGAAAGGAAATGCCCATTCCGAAGCTTCGCTTGGCTCCAAACTCCAAAACTACCTTCCCCTACTAGGAATAAATAATGGAGACCCTGGGGGGTCCATACCTGCTGATTAAACACTATGGTCTTAACTCGGGCTGCTATCTCTTTCCGAGTGACCACAACATGGTTCGGAGCTTGGGCCAGGTGACAGTTGGCAAACTCGTTCACAGGCTTCTTGGTGCCATCGGGGCACAGCAGCTTGAAGTCTTTCTCCTTCAGATTCTTAGCCCATGGAGCAGAGTTTTTTCCTGGGTAGAGAAAAGGGTGGATCAGCTAGATCTGACCATTTATTAGTCATTTGGCTGTCACTGACCCACCAGTGAATGGAGGGTCTGTGCCTTCTGGCCATCAGAAGCACATGTTCAAGGTTATGGCAGTGTTGGGAGAAAGAGACACTCATGTGCATTGCAGGCGATACACAACTCACAAGAGATGACTAGTGACCACTCCTCCTCCCCCTCAGCCAAATGAAAACGAGCCATGTTCTATGGGTATTATGAGAGAGAAACAGAGAGAGAGAGAGATCTTCATTTCTATTAAATTCCAATGCTAAACAACAAATCTTTTTTTTTTTTTTTTAAGCCAGGCACGGTGGTGCACTCCTTCAGTCATATCTTTTGGGAGGCAGAGACATATGGAACTCTGTGAGTCTGGAACCAGCCTTGTCTACATAGTGAGTTCTAGGCCAGCCAGAGCTACACAGTGAGGCTTGTCTCAGACAACAAAATCCCAAAGCCTTTGCACTTCTGGCTCCAGCAAAGGAAGAATGTGGTGCTCCAGGCCAGTTTCCCTATCTCCGTGCTGTCTCATCATGTCTCCAAAAGAGCTGCCCCTGCAGATGCTTTTATTTCTGCATTAGCATTTTCAGTTTGACTTCACGTTAGTCCCAGGTGAAGATGCCCTGTCTCAGGTGCTTGCCTAATCTCGTCTGCATTCTCTTTACAATAATTAATTGCTCAATCGGTCAATTTAAAAACCTTTGCCCTACCTGAGGCTTTCTCTGGTTCCTCCTGACATTTTCTTTTGCTGGTTTTCACTTCTCTCTCATAAAGTAGGATTGCGACCTTTCTCATTTCATTCATTGTTCACTCAATTCTTTTTCCGTAATTCAATAGATACCATGTGAGACCAGGGTTGTCGTATTTTTAAATGTGTTTACTTACTTACAAACTAAAGATCTCCACTCCTGAATTCCTTAAATCCCACTGGTTTCTCTGGCTCCAATCCTTAAAAGCAGTTTGTGTTTCTCTTCATGCCTCTTGTCCTTACTGGCCTACGCATGATTCTAAACAATGGTACACACTTATGTTTTTTTTTTTTTCTTCTTAGCATTATATCTTAACATATATAAACTTCCATAGCTCTTTCTCAGCTACTTATATACCACACAGTTTCTTCTGTCCCATTATGTAAATTAAGGTCATTCTTTTAAACCTTTGGATCATATTCTATAGTGTGTAGTGTTTTTAAGCCAGTCCTCCTTTAATAGCTATTTGGAGTGTTGGTATTTTTTTTCCCACTGCAGTAGTGATGAATTCTGTTGCATGTAAATTTGCTTATATAGATGTGGAACAGTTAACTCAACTTAATTTTAACATAAACAAAATTGCTTCCATCATCCTGTGTGGTAAAGACTTGTTTAAGCATGAACAAAGCCTTGGGTTAATTCCCAAATACTGTAGTTATTGTATGGATGGACAAGACTGGCGGAGGATTATAACCAGATTCTCTATTTAGGGACAGAAACTATGAAAAGAGAACTATGTAGAGGTTACATTTGTGCCAGCTGAGTTTGCAAT
>NW_026596120.1:12850994-12877304 GCF_907164565.1 Psammomys obesus
TGACCTCCCTGAGTAGCTGCTTCCAACAGAAGCTGCTGTCACCTCAGGACAGCAGGGATGTCCTAAAGAACATGTTGCGTCACAAAAGGGACCCAACAGCTGACTCCAGTGAAAAACAGGATGGTCCAGCAGGAAGAAGTTGAAAAGCAAAGTGCTGAGCTCACACGGTACCCTGTGTTTATGGACATATATTTTCATGTTTTTATGTATCTATTTGAAAATAAAATAATGGACTAGGGAGATGGCTTTGTTGGTGAAGTACTTGCCATGTAAGCTGTTCAGTCCCCAGAACCCATATAAAAAAGCCAGGCGTGGCGGCATGTGTGTATAATCTCATTACTAGGAAGATGGGTACAGACAGATTTCTGGGGCTCACTAATAAGCCAGCTTAACTTACTAAAGGGGCTCCATGCCAACAAAAGACCCTGGATCATAAAACAAAAAAAGTGGATGACTTCAGAGAAATGGCATGTGAGGTTGACTTCTGACCTCCATATGTCCCATCACAAACACGCACATGTGCTCACATACACATGTATACCCATAAAATGTGAAAATAAGCGGCAAAAATATTAACACGTGATCACCAGAGAAATGGCTGACACATAGACCTTACCTGAATGCATAAGGTTATTGAAGTTAAAAACCAGTAACTCACTTTCCAAATTATTAAATCATGGAAATGGATACAGAAAAGCTAATGTCACTCTCACATTTTGCATATGAACAAGTACTGGGGTTAATCAGGCCAGACATTCTGATAAGAATGTGGTCTTATACAAGGGTAAACATGAAAAATGAAAACGCCAAGAACAAGCTGGTTGTCATCTTCAGCAGCACAAATGTGCCCGCCATAGGGGCTCGAACCAACCTGTGATTCTGTTTCCTATTTTAATTAATTTAGAATACACTCTCCAACAGAAAGTAATCCTTATCATCCATAGACTAATAATGGCTCCTTCTAGGTATGCTAAGAATTGGGAGGTTGTGTTCAGCTGCAGGGACAGGGCCGGATTTGTACGCTCAAGGTTCCATGGAAAACAACCTAAGGAGACTGAGCAGCGGGCACACTGTCACTTTTGTGTCAGACTTCCCACCCACTTGCTCTTGTGCCCTCTTGTCAGATCCACCCCTAATCAAAGCCCTTGTAAGAGACAGGTTAGTTGGGCTTCCTGGGTCCAGCCTGGCTAGATGGTCAGATAATTCCATTCTCCTCGACATCAACATTTTGAGCTCTCTACGCAATCCTGCAAGGACCACAGAAGCAAGGCCCCGTGCTAACTGTCATCTAAAGCTCTGAAAATCTGGATGTGACTCACAATGGTAAGAAGTGATGGGAAGACCCTAGGTTTGTTTCTGGGACCCTAGACCATTCATAAATTCTGAATCCTTGGATCCTTTCACGAGTCCTTACAGAGGACAAGGCCTACGTTATAACATGAAATGAGAAACCCTGTGTCTCAATTACTACCCTCTCTTCACACTTTGCATTCTAAAATTTGGATCTCTCCACTGACTTAGAAACTTGCCTAACCACTTCTTCCAACAATGAGAGTTTACCTTCCAGTGCCCAGGACTACCAGTTTCAACTCACCTTTCTGTGGTAAGCTTTCTGACTCATTTTTACAGCTCTCTGAAAAGAAAACAGAGAAACCATTAAACATTCCCGTACAGGTTGGAAAATCATGCCTTTCGCATGAGGCCAATAAGAAGAGTGGGTTTGACTGCACACAACACTGATTTACAATAAGGCTAGACTCTCTCCAGATTTCCAGAGTTCACCTGGCTGCTGGCCTCTAGGATTCATTCACAACGTGTCAAGTGTCTTGCTTGCTGTGCACCAAGCTCACAGGGGGATGTATCTGTCCTGCAACAAGGCAGCAGGAACGGCACGAGTTCTCGATATGGCCAGGCTTTCCAGACATCCCACATGTGCTCTGCAGCAGGGTCCCTTTTCTATCTCCCGGCAGGGACTGACAATACCACCCCTCTCATCCTCTAGGATGACTGTGGATTCCAGGTGAAGGGGGTCTCAGGGACTGAGAAGAAGCTCAAGCAGGGAGCACTTCATGGTGGCTGTGAGATAAACTGGGCTGTGGTCCTCCTCTCCCCATGGTCCAGAAAGAAAGCACAAAGGCACTGTGCCCCTGCCCTTACCATAACTCTCTGCCAGGACGGGCACTAGACCACAATGGCCTGCTATGTAGGCATATCCTCCATCCAAGCTCATTGCGTCAGCTTCTCCATTCTGCAAAGACATAGCGAGTCACAGCGGACGAATGGTTGCTATTTCCTGTGCCACTTGCCCCATTAGGCTGTCTCCTTAAAGGCTTTTTCCAGCGTAAGTTATAAATCCAGGGCAACAGTAATGTCGGTTCTGGCTCCCGATGGCCAGTCAGGCAACCCAGATGCCGGCACACCTTTACATAGACTCAGGCTTTGTTAGCTGGCTTTGTATTAATTCGGTTTGATTGTCCTTGCCTTGACTCAGACGAAACAATAAAATGGAACGTAGCTAAAACAATGTATTTTAAAATGTGGATAGAAAAAATGGTACTGGAGGCCTTCTTGCTTTGTGATAGCTAGCTTAGAAAGCACATGGTTATTTTTAAGTGCTCTTAGCAGAGCTGAGAAACTCCAGAAAGATCAGTTGACAGTGGCAAGGAACCCTAGTGTTGTCAATAGGTGTTAAATTTGTGGGTTTGTTTTCAAAGATCCAACTGCAGCTACAGCTCAGCTGATACAGTGCCAGCCTAGCATGCCAGAGGCCCAGGGTTCTGTCCTGAGCATCCCCTTAGCCTTGGTGGTGGCAGAGAGGCACATAATCCCAACCCTCCAGAGGCAGAAGCGGAATGACCAGGTATATCAGCTCAGCCTCAGCCTCTGACAGTAACTGACCAACATCCGCTACGAGACCCTACCTCAAAATAGTGCCCCTGCCACCACCAACAGCAACCACAGCAGTAACTTTCAGCAACAACCAAAGAGTCACCGCACAGAATAGACACATGGAGGGGCTCCGTGGAGCAAGAAAAGGAGGTAGGGGCTTGAGAGCTTAGAGCTTCCTTCCCCTTTCCAGGCATTGCCACCCCTGCAGAACCTCAGTTTGCTCTCTAAGACAGAAATGCCAGGGTTTGAAAGACATATGAAAGGCTCGCAAAACAGGTATGAGGTGGGAGATGCAACCAACCTATATGACACAATCCCAGTAAGAACGTTTGCTCTGAGTTATAGTGATGACCAGGGGCATTTAATTTCTCCTTTCTCAAGCTCAGGACTTTGAAAAATGTCTACAGGCAAATAAAGAATGCTATCTTGATTAATTAAGTGGACATGTACTTGCCTGCAAAATCAAAGCCGAGCCCTTTCACACTCACCAGGGCATATCGTGAGCCCAATGGCACTCTCGCTATGGTCCAGTTTCCCTCAGCAGGACATGGCTCAGATTACCCTCCCACCGTGCTAATGTAAAGAGCAAACTGAGCCCTGGAGGCATCCTTCAGAACCACAAATTTAGGCCTTCTGGGAGGCTAAATTCAAACGAGAAAAACAAAGTTTCTTTCCACACTATTCTAGCTACACTTGACAACTCTGCCTTACAGTGGGCCATGAGGCCACAGTGTTAGGGACACACCCTGGAGAGGCAGGAGAGACATACCATGATCTTGTAAATGCAGTCTTCTGTGGTCTCTGCTGATTCACACTCAATTTTTCCTCCGCTGTTAACGCTCCATTCGTCACACTTGAGTTTCTCATAGTGACTCAGTGCACACCACTTCACTGACTGGCTTTGACTGGAGCTTTCTGGGCCTATAGTACAACAAGAAGAACCAGTGTTCAGGAAGGAGAGGCCCCAGATACTTTCTGGTATCTGTCAGTGCTTCTAACTGTTTCATGCAAATGATGAGAATAACAAACAGCTCCCATTCAAGGAATTCATAACTGTCTAAGAAAGCAGATAGTATACAGTCTAACTTTAGTTTATTTCACTTAAAATTCAGCCCTTCCTCTTTTGTAAGACTTTTTTCTTTCATTTTAATTGTGTGTGTGTGTGTGTGTGTGTGTGTGTGTGTGTGTGTGCATGTGAGTGCAGTACCCACAGAGGCCAGGAGAGAGCATCAGATCCTCTGGGGCTGTAGTTACAGGAAGTCTTGAGCTATCTAATATGGGTGTGGGAAGCAAATTAGAGTCTTCTCAAAAGCCATACTTGTTCTTAACCACTGAGTCCATCTCTCCAGATCCCAGCTTTTTCTTTTGAGAAGCCAACTCTCTAACCCCAAGACATGCTAACATCTGAATTTCCTTCCTTCCTTCCTTCCTTCCTTCCTTCCTTCCTTCCTTCCTTCCTTCCTTCCTTCCTTCCTTCCTTCTTCAAATAACCATTTTAACTATGTTCATTGTTTATCATAGGTTTCCATGTGGGAGAATGTAAGCTCTAAGAAGATGGGAACATGCCCACATCATTCACCAGAGCACCCTCCCATTTAAACAGTGTAATAATCATGGGGTCAGTATAATACATGTCTAGCAAAGACGATAGATGATAGATAGATAGATAGATAGATAGATAGATAGATAGATAGATAGATAGATAGAGTAAATATACATTCACATGCCTATCTTTCAGGCGCAGTCCCCAGATCACTCCTTGAGGGGGGCCTTAGCTCAACCTCTGGCCAGGATCTGCTTGACTTTGCTTTTCACTCTTATAGGACCTTGCTATTTTTATTGTTTTTCATTATCTCCCTTTGTAATTCGCTGCTCAGCAGTGTGACCATCTCTCAAACATTTGTCCTCCCCTTGGCCTGAAAGTCCCAGGACAACAGACTCTAATATGTGTTTGTAATTCTAGCACCTAGCAGAGCCTGTGGCTAGATGTTCAATATATATCCACCAAATGAATAAATTATTAGGCACACCTCCAATGCCCCAGTGAAAGCCAGGGCAAGATCAGCCTCCCTCCAACTCCGGCTTCATTGTGCCCATGTTGACCACAGTATTGGCAAGAGGTGTGCAGTCTGCAGAAACTTCAAGCTATTGACTTTGTAATAGTCTAATCAGCTCCACAGAGGGCATGGGGCTATCCTGATTTATGCATAGGAAAGGATACTAGTACCAACCCAGGTCATTTAAAATGTGACAGCCCTTTAAGGCCATTGGTGACCTCCAGGCCCTCTCCTGACTGGTGCCAGCCAGCCTCAGTCTAGCCCTGGGCTCACAAGCAGGACAGAAATAGGGACATCAGGAGCGGTTGTCAGTCCCCAGAAAGACTATGGCTGCTTCTTGACCTTGCTGGGTTCCACACATCCCTGAGGTCACCTGGTTTTCCTGAGTACTTACACACGCCTTCGCGTTGATTCCGAATGGCAGTGACATATTTATGGCCCAGGTATAGCTTGTAGTCCATCCTTGGGGGAACTCTTAACAGCCCAATAGCAGAATCTTTAAACATCAGGTTTGCCCCATGAGGAGAGCTGAACAGTTGGAAGTCTTTTGTTGTGCCTTTGCCAAAATGTTCCTGTTTCCAGGGGGGGGGGGGAAAGAGCAATGAGCAGCAACAGGAATTAGGGAGGCTAAAAAGCAGGACTGAAGAGAACAAGGAAACTGATTTTAAAAACATGAGAAGCTTGGAGGTGCCAGGAGAAAAGGCATTCAGGCATCACCTAGTCCCTTCTTTGTCTAGTACCCTGTGAGGACCACCCTATAGTCTCCCTCCCTGTGCTTCCAGCTGGTCTCCCTGAGGGGCTGAGAACTAGCCGAAGAGAGTCTGGTGCAGAGGCTGGCACTGGACAGTTGCCGCTTAAACTCTTGATGAATAGATGAGTGGGTTGGACCTGAGGAAGCTGTCTTAGCTAACCCCAGCCAACGAGCATAGAACTGGCAGGCGAAGTCAGTCCCTCTGCAGTCAGGGTTCATGTGTGTGTGGGGGGGGGAGATAGAGCTTCTTTCTCCTTTTGGGGGTCAGGAGAGCCTTCTGGGATTTTCTCTGGGCCTTGAGGGACAACCTTAGATGAAAAGGGTCTCATTGGTCCAAAATGTGCTGGCTGTTGATATCAGAGGAGACACCTCCTGCTCTATGAGGAGTTCTAGCTAGGGATGCTGGAGAGGTTGGTGACACATGACTCCCTCCCCCCCCCCCCGCACACTGTATCCTAAACATACAGGACTGTCTTAGCCTGTCCAGTAGTCAGGAAAATCTCAGCACAGGGTTGTGAGCAGGAGATAAAATGGTGGGTAAAATACCTGGGCCACTTTGAGAATCTCCCAGATCAAATCCTCCTTGCCGTCCACTTTTCGAGCCACAACAGCGTGAGAAGGGATCCGGGCTAGGTAGCAATTCTCATACTGATCCACTGGCTTTCGGCTATTGTCAAGGCAGAGCAGCTCATATTGGTCCCTGTCAGCCTTGTTGGGAAAGAGCTCTGAGGAGGGAAAGTTCGGGTGAGCCTATGGCAGGCTGAGGTCCTCCCCACCTTTCCACTCCTGTTATCATAGAGAGCATGAGCTGAAAGGCCTGGAAGGATCTCTGAGGGCTGAGGAAGATGAAGTAAGATGCACCTGGGTCCAGACAGGCATGGAGGCTTCTATGGGCCAGTCTGAAGCAAGGACTGCCTCCATCCCACGTGCCTGAGCTCAGCAAGACTGCTGACAGGCCAAGATCAGCCAGGCCAACCTCCAAACCCTGGCTCTGACAATTCTGCCCTACAGGTAGGAACATTGTGGGTTCTGAGTGATAGAAAGAGGCCCGTGAGTCCAGGTAGAGATCCCAAGAGTACCTGCCTCTGCACACATAGAAACTCAAGCAATGGTAGAGATGCCTTGCATGCCCATCTGTGACTACTGACTATGAAAAAGGGGACAGGGAACCTGCTAGAGTCTTTCCCAGTCACTTACCAAATGGGGTTGTATGCTTGACAAAGGCCACATCCCCACCTCCATCTCTCAGACACCTGTAGGAAAGAAGCACATGAACAAGATGCCTACAAGGCAGGCCCTGCCCCTGGTCCTGATCACTCTGTCAGCTTGCAGACAAGGACTGTGTCTGAGCAGTCCCCATGGCAGAGGCAGCACTAGGGTGAGGTGCTGACATCCAGAGTACTTCTGAGATGGGGGTGAGCTCACACAAGATGAATGTCCCTCACTTTGTACCCCAACATGGCAAAAAGAAGGTGAAAACATGTTAATGTGAAAAAGCTTCAAGTCCCTAGTACAGAAGAGGATGATATTTCTACCCTGGCTATGTGGACTTCAGGGTCTAAGCAAGGTAAAAAGAGAGAACAAGATGCCAGGCAGTGGTAGCACATGCCTTTAGTCCCAGCACTTGGGAGGCAGAGGCAGGCAGATCTCTTCAAGTTCAAGGCTAGTATGGACTACAAAGAGTTCCAGGACAGCCAAGGCTACATGGAGAAACACTGTCTCAAAAAGCCAAACAAACAAAGCCAAGTAAAACAAAACAACAACAACAACAAAAAAGTGGGAGAACAAGACACATGACACAAAGTCCCTCCTAACCAAGAAGCTACTTGCAGTTGCTGCCTGCCTGGAAAATCAGTTTTCTTCAACCATGTTTCATGGCAGGTCCCATGCCTGGAGTAGCTGGCCAACGCAAAACAAACTTCATGTTTTGTTTTTCCCCTATGTACTTTTTGTTGGTTTGTTTTTGTTTGTTTTTACCTTTGGTGTTGGTGTGTGTGTGTGTAGGCTCAAGGAAGAGTTGGGGAAAAGGAAAGAATATGGTCAAAATGTATTAGATGTAAAAAATAAAATAAAATAAAAACATAAAATAAAATAAAATAAAATAAAATAAAATAAAATAAAATAAAATAAAATAAAAACACCACATGTATTGTTGAGGTGGGGGCAGGGCCGGGTCCCGTCCATTGAGCATAGCCCGCTGCTGTTATGGAGAGCAGGGGCTCTGTCACACACCCCCGGGCACTGGGAATGTGTCGGTCCCTTCAGATGCTGTCCAGTTCAATTAGAGGAGACACCAGCCAGATGATAGGAGAGGACTCCCAGAAAAGGGCATGATCTTTGACATCAGATGAAAGGGAATATGGGCTAGTTTGTCCTGGTACCCCTGCCTCCCTAGGAGGAGTTTAAGCCACCCGGATGCCTCTAGGCAGGTGGGTATCAGCTTTGGGTCAGCAAAGAACCGCCATTTGAGGACTTTCAGCACTGGCCAACACAGAACAGCAATCTTACTCACTTGAGGGCTCCTGTATAGCCAAAGTATGGTTGAAGAGAGGAGCAGCCACAGCCTGGACACAGTTGACACAGTTGGGGGAAGGCCACAGGATCTGCACAGGGGACACAACTACCCGAGAAGAAACTGGCCACACCTGTTCAATACAAAGAATTGGGCAACAAGACATAAGCACAATGCATGAAGCAATGAAGCAAGCAAACAGTCCTGGCTCACGCTTACATGTGCTAAGCTAAACAGGAATAGGTTAACCCCTACCCTGCTGTTACCCACCCGGGGACACCAGCTATACTTCCTTCCAGCTAAGGCTTGCCCTAGACCATTGTCAGCTCACTCTGTTCCCTAGCTTTCAGGGGGAAAAAAAAGTTCCTCTGGGCGCCGTAAAACAACTTAGAGACGTGCAAGACAACTTATGACCAGCAGGTGGCACCAAACCATCCTTTGGCGGTGGGCGGGGCGGGGCGGGGCGGGGCGGGGAGTAGGCAGGTCCAGCCACTACAGTGAATCTGGAAATCCACACCTGCCCTTTCGTTCCCTCCTCAAGACAGCCTCTCTTGGCTTGTTGAGAGCTTACAACAACAAAGAAAAAGCCTCAGCTGCCGCCTCCCATGGGCAGCTGGTGCTACAAACCTGGCACTCTCTAGGTGCTTCGCTCTCCCTCCAGCACCTTGGAGTTCAGCCCACCCGTCTGACTAATCATGACTGTGTGACCCCCCAGCAGGACATCCAGAATAGAGATGACGGCTTACCTTTCTCAAGAGGCTTGCGGGGCTCCGGCAGCTTACAGTAAAGTAAGCCAATGGGGATGTTCCATCCTGCAGACCTGCCCAGGCCCGTGTGGCAGGACTTCTTGCCTTGGAGCTCTTCAAACAGGAAGCCCGAACCCTTCTTTACCACGGCCACAGCCCAGTAGAAGGTTTGTGGTTCTGAAACGGGACAGTGTGGGTGGAGAGCTTTGACACACTACAGAACAGCACTGCTTATCAATGCTTGACCCTGAGTGAGGGAAGAGAGGCCCAGGGGTAGCTTAAGTGGAGTTGGGTTGTAGGGAGCCAGAGAAACCTCTGTAGGCTTAAAGGCGGATGGTCCATTTGTGGCCTCTTTCCAGGAAAACAAAGGCTCAAAGAGCACCTGCACGTGGGGCAAGGTTGCTTTGTTGACCTTACTCTTAACAACCCAAGACCTCCAGGAAGGTGGAACCACAGCAACGGAGGCTCTCATTGGCAATAGGGATGGTAAGAGCAATCTCGGACCACTTCTTAGTCTATTTGGCTCCCCGGTGTGTGCCCGAAGACGGGTTCTCCCTCATACATGCACCCGGGGCCGCAGGGAGCTTGGACAGTTCACCAGATCGTCGACACCCCTCCTGGGTCCTGTGGGAGAACTTACTCTCAGGTGACCCATAAATCTCGGCTGCTACCGGCTTCAGGTTGTTGGGAGTCAGGCCTGCATCATACACCCAGCCAGCATCCAAGGTCACAGCATCTGCTTCACCCCCCTAAAAGAGAATAAGCTCCTGTGAAGTCCTTGCTTCCAAGGAAGGCCTCCCTAAGCCAGAACAGATAGAAAGGGACTAGCCACGCTCCATGGGTCTAGGGCCAGAAAACCACCACAAGTCTGTCTAAAACACACCCAACCCTGCTGGCTTGGGTTGATTCCATTTCTGTCAAAAGACTGCTTGGCCGCTGTCCACATTTGTTCTGCGTGGAGAAAGGAATGGAGAGGTTTTGCTTCTGTTTGCTTCTGTTTTGTTTTTCTCTTTTCCCTGATTTACCCTCAGCAACTGTACAGGCTTGGTCCGGCAGGTTTGGTGGGGGAGAGGGTCGGCCTACTCCTCTTCAGAGGTGGGCAGAGCCAGTGTCCTGCAGGCACTGAGGGGTTGTAGTTGAGAACACAGGGGCCTGTGGACGGCATGGCTCTTACATCTGTTTCCATGCTTGGCCACACAGAGGGCTCCTTCATTCAGAGAGTTCCCGAGAGCTCCTCTGCTGGCACTCGCCTTTCCATTGACTTTTCCTACAGTCCTGGGCCCATGAAACAGTAGGAGCCAGCATGCCATGGCCACACACACCTGTTATCCCAGAATTTGGTACACACAGGGCAAGAGGACTCAAGGTTTGAGGCCATCCTCTTATTTTCATTTTTTGGTTTGATTGTCTACCTGGATACCTGAAAACACCTATCCCCCCCCACCCAAGTTCAGTTTTTACAAATGAGCAAAATCCAAGGCATATAAAGGTTAAGCCACTTTGGTATGCCATGTAGCTGCTAAGACATGAAGCCGGGATTTGGGGCCAGAGAGTGGGGTTTATTGCTTATCATCGTTACTTCGACACTGCTTGTTTAGTTTACTTCGTGCTTTTGTGAATGTTCAACTTTTCTTTGGTATTTTTGTTTGTTTTAAGGCCATCTGTAGCCGGGTGCAGTGGCGCATGCCTGTAATCCCAGCACTTGGGGAGACAGAGGTAGGCTGATCTCTGAGTTCAAGGCCAGCCTGGTCTGCAAAGCAAGTCCAGGACAGCCAAGGCTATACAGAGAAACTTTGTCTCAAAAAAAAAAAAAATCAGCGGGGGTAGGGGGAGGCAGTTTATCTATTCATGCTGATTCTAAACTCATGATCCTCCTGCCTCACCACAAAGTGCAGAATTACAAGAACACACCACCGTGCCCCACCACACTCTTGTGTTTAAATCAATAAGCCCCTTGGAGTATTCCAACTATATCTACAGCCTATCTTCTCTTTACTTGAAGTCTTTTTCTTTTTTTCTTTTTTTTTTTTTTTAAATCTAGTAAGGCTTATTGAAAAGTAGCTCACTCCCCGCCAGTGGGAGGAGTCCACCAAATGGGTCGCCCTTCATTAAAGTCTTAAAATGAACCCACTGCCTTTAATGTGGAGCAGAGGTTCTCAACGTCCCCAATGCTGCAACCCTTTAGTGCACTTCCTCACTGTTGTGGTGGACTGCCCCCACAGGACAAGTCCATCCCAGCTCCTGCCTCTGGAGACTTGACCTTACTCCAGTGTGAGGCTGGGCCCCCAGGATAACCTAGCCGTCTCGTGTGCCTGCCCATGGAAGCACACCACCTTCAGGAAAATATCCGCTTCCTTTGGTCCAACACAACCAAAGACAGGCCTTCGCCTTCCTTTCCACGAGCAAAATTAAGGCTCAGGTGTGAACATGCATTTCTTGTAACTCAGAAGTGGCTCTCGGGGGCTGGAGAGATGGCTCAGTGGTTAAAGAGCTCTGACTGCTCTTCCTAGAGGTCCTGAGTTCAATTTCCAGCAACCACATGGTGGTTCACAACCATCTATCTATACCTTCTACTGCTGTCTTCTGGCATGCAGGTGTACATACAGATAGAACATTCAAAATAAATAAGCAAAATCTTTAAAAAAAAAAAAAAGAAGTGTTTCTCCCCAGGATCTGGAAGATGCGTATATGTGAGTGAGTGAGTGTGTGTATACATATCTTTTTTTAATGATTTTTTTATTATTATTTTTACAGTATTCTGCCTGCATGTATACTTGCCTGCCAGAAGAGGGCACCAGATCTCGTTATAGATGGCTATGAGCGACCGTGTGGTTGCTGGGAATTGAACCTTTGAGAGAGCAGCCAGTGCTCTTAACGGCTGAACCATCTCTCCAGCCCGTAAATATCTCTCTATATAAATATATACATCAGGAAGGACAAGGGACCTATGTCCTCACCTCGGTGAAGACGGAACCCTAAATATCTAAGCACCAGTCAGCTACACGGCTGCGCTGGTTCATTTTGAGCAATCCCCGGCTACTCATTTCCCTGACTCTGTTGAGTTCCCACACTCTCCCTCCCTTAAGCTCTTTTCTAAGACGTCCACTTTACTTTTCTACACACTAGAATGGAGCTCAGCTCTCCCCAAACCGACAGTAATCACAACTACAAATCTTGTTCGTCCTGCTCTACCTGCTAGCTAGCTCTCGCTTCTCTGGTTTCCTGCTGCCAACTTACACCAGTGTGCCTCTGCCTTTGCGCGCGCTGTTCATCCCTGCTGTGGTTATCCACAGCTCTTAGGGGAGAGCCCTCCCCAGGGCCATCTGTTCAATTTTAGCTTCACTGATTCCTTCTCCAAGAGATTGGTGGTGACTATGGAGGCCAAAGACGTTTTCTCTGAGTCCCTGCTGGAACACTGTTCTTTCCCTTTGCTGAATAGTTTACTCGCTTGCAAGCATTTCTCCTCTCCTTACTAGGTTGTGGACACCATGAAGGTAAAGACAGTCAGTGTTTAACCCCTGCATCTCCGCGAGCTAGTAGAGAGACTGACACTCTCAGATGTTCAAGAGCAGTGCTGAAGGAGTAAAGATTGGAAAATAAAGGGATCAACTGCCATCTGCAGTCGCCACTCTTAATTCTTTCCCCCTAAATTTACCCATCTTCCCAAATATGTGTCTAGGACCTACATGGTGGAGGATGTAATACATACTGGAGCATGTGTCTAGTATTTCCAAAGCTCTGGGTTCAATCCCTAGCAACACACACACATACACACGAGAGAGAGAGACAGAGAGAGAGACAGAGAGTCAGAGGGAGAGAGAGAAGGAAAAGGGAGAAAGGAAGAGAGAAAAAGACAGAGAAGGGGAGGAAGGAGAAGAGAGAGAGAGAGAAAGTGAGACAGAGAGAGAGATACATACATACACACATAGAAGAACAGAGATGGGGGGACAGAAAGAAAGAGGGAGGGAGGAGGAGAAAAGGAAGGAGTGAGGAAAGAAGATAGTATGAGAGAGAAAAGAGAGCGTCCCAGCAGAGCTGGACAATAATTATTGACGTCACAGACATCCCGATTTTCCTCTGAGTTCGCAGAACTTAAGTGGCTCAGCACAGCCACCTTTCAGAGAGCACCTTTCTCTTGCCTCATGGACGGTAAGCATGCCCTCTTCTGCTTCCATTTTGGAAGTAGATTTGAAGAGCAGCAGGGTTTGACCACCCGGCACATAAGCCCCCTACCTGTGAGTAAAGAGTTACCCCCAAAACACCGAGAAAACAAACCCGGCAGCCTCCTACCGTGCTGGGCAGCAGGACTTACTGAAATGGCCTTGATGCAATCAGGGTAGGAGGTTTTCTTCACACAGGCGAGCCTGGGACCATCAGCTGGAAGGACGGTTTTCATGTGGTCACGGAAGCTGATGCACTTGGCGTTTTCATGCTCTGACACTGCGCACCATTTTACAGTTTTCTCAGGGACAGCCAGACATAGTCCTGTAGGAGAGAAGGCAGAGGCATAAGAGACCCACTCCCCGCGCCTGGGGAGAGAAAGCACCACTCCCTGAAAGGTCCTGTTGGCCTCCTCCCCATTCCAGCCTCTTCTCACTCCCGTTGGCCGTCATGACAGAGGAGAGGGTGTTTGCTGCTGCACCCTGATACTGAGAGCAGAGAAATTAGTTCACCCCAGTGGCCTCCCGTTTGGCTGCTTGGAGGGATGCCGGGATAGCTGATGATGGCAACCCGCTCTCCTCCTGCCTCTTTGCCTCGTTGTCATGGCTGAAGGTCCGCATCAAGAGCTTCAGTGGACAAGTGCCATTCTCAGCCATCTTGACACAAGGCTCTCAGGTTCTCTGTGTCTCTGTGCGTAGCAGTTAGCGTGCGAATTCACCTGAGTTACTTTTCAGCTATCTAGAAACTCCCTTCTACTCGACAGGCTTCTGTTTCTGCCCCCCTCCCCTCAATGCTTCACCCCCTTTTGGCCGCCATTTAGAGGAACAGCTGGAGACAACCGTGTGTGTATGTGTTTGTATAAATGGACACATGTGAATGTGTGTGTGCAGCTGGGTACGCATGGAGGCCAGAGGGCAACATGGGGTGTCTTCTGCTAATACTCTGCCTGATTTTTTTTTTTTTTTGGGACGGTGTCTCTCACTGAATCTGAGCCTTGCTGGTTCCACTAGACTGGCTGGCCAGTAGGTCCCTGGGATCTGCCCATCTGCTTCCCCAGAGCGTTGCTGTCCCCAGCTGTTTACCTGGGTGCTGGGGTTCTGAACTGAGGTCCTCCTGCTTACAAGGCAATAATCTCCCCAGCTAAAACATCTTCCCCAACTGTGTCACTGTTAAAATCCATGTGGTGGGGAGGTGCCATCCATGAGACCCAGCACTCCCAGCTTTCACCACATCTGTTCCCTTTTGGGTAACTCAGCAGGGCCGACACACTGACTCAGCAAGGTCCGAAAAGCACTAATGAGCATGGCATGGAGAGGGCAAGGCCAACGGTCCTTTAGGATGGATAAAGAAGGATGATAGGGAGGCGGAGGGCTCCAGCTCCTGCCCTTTATAGCACCCCGACCATGGGGAACCCAAATGGTAGGCTCTTTAGCCTCTTCAGACTAGTTCAAACTAGTTCATCTAAAGTGTATTCAAGTTGACAGCAAATAACTCAAACATTGTCCCAACGATGTGACAAATGCCACCGACAGTCTAATTAGGGCAGATGCTTGGGTCTTTGAGACCCCTTTGGGGGAGAAATCAGCAGGATGTGTGACTGGCACCTCTGACCCCACCCTCACCTCACCCTCCAAGGCAGGTGCTGTAATACAGGGGAATTACAGGCACAGTTTGAATTCAAGACTTCTGGCTTCAAGTCCCACACTCTGGTCTAAGCCACCAGCGCCAAAAGCATCCAAAGGGATATCAGACAATGAAAAGACAGCAGGGTTAGAGCCCAGGAAGTTCTAACTACCACACCAAGCTGTTTGAACTATACTGAAAGGCTCAGTGTGGAGCCTGGGTAAATTGCTTAAAGGTTTTCTGACATTTTATAACACGCCTGCAAATTACTGTCCATAGCATGAGGAGCACATAATAAAAGGTAAAGACTGAATCAGGGCCCCGGATGCCTGAGGATGGAGGTTATTCCTAAGCTATTGAAGAAGATGGAGACGTGACAGGGAGGAAGCACAGGGCAGGCTCTTAGGGCTTCCAGCCTTTAGCTTGTAAGGGATGCCTAAGAGCCCACAAGTACTCTGCAGCCCTTTCCTGCGCCCACACTCACCCAGGGCTGCACAGGCCAGCAGGGCGCCCACGGCGAACCTCATCCTCCCGGTGTGTGTGTGTGTGGCGAGGAGCGGGGAGCACAGACCAACCCGCTTCTGCACCGCCTGCCTGTGACCCGCTCCCCTTTATGCCCGGAGGGGGCCGGCCGGGTGCAATCTTTGACCTCCTGTGTTTGCGCAGCCCAATTGCCCAATCGTCCTGCGTCCACCCCCTTCCTTTCTGGCCCTGATGATCACCTCATTTCCTGAGCTGTGGGACAGAGCTGCGCGTGGAATCCACCACAAGGAGAAAAAAAAAAAAAGGCTGTTTAGAAGGAAGCTAAACCAAATCCAGTCTTTGTTATCACCGCTCTCTCGGTGTCAGGAACGGCATGGTAGAGCCGGTTGGGCGGGAATGGCTTACTCCAGAAGCCCAGAAGCCCGGCTGTCAGAGCGTCTGCTTGCCAGCAGCTTTATCAGCCTTACATAGGGGAGACTGAGGCTGGAGAGGAAAGGGAACTGCCCTGGACCCCGGACTAGAACCCGAGAAGGAACATACAGAGAGGAAAATTGGGCTCCAGTCAGAGAGGCAGCGCTAGCTTCTGGTGATCCTGGGAATGCTCCCAAGGCAGCGGCAGCTCTCTCTGCCCCTGCTCTGGGGCTGAAAGCATCTTACCCCTGAGATTCTGATGGGACAGTCCAGGCTAGGAACAGTCACAGGGTGGGGTGGGGGACTTCTCTCCCACAGTCAGGAAGTGGTCACACCATAAGACTCAGAACAAAGGGCCTGGGAGGATGTTCCCCGTCCATCCCTACACACCTCCGATTAAGTAGTGACCAAACCACTTTGACTGCTTGCTTTTACCACAAAAACATCATGTGCTGTTTTAACTGGAACTGCAACTGTGCATTTCATCCCCAACCATGGACTGGAAAGGTGTGAAACAATGAAGTAAAAACAAAATAGGCATTTGGAAATGTCCCTCAGGGTGTGTTACCTCGTATTCTATCTCCATGCATGTGAGACAGGGATACTGAAGCCCAGTGTCAGACTGTGGGAGGAGCCCGATGAGCGCTCAGCAAGTCTCAGCCACTGTCAAGGTGTTCAAGAGGGACACGAGTGTCCAGAGGGGGCTCTGTTGTAGAATTAAACACATAACTGAGGACCCAAACACAAATGTCTGGGGCCACCAAGAGCACAGAGCCTCCCCGCACACCCCGATAGACATCCACGGGCCTGGGCCTCCCACACAACCACCCAGCATATGTATTCCCACGGCTAGCCGTGTCTTGTCAATCCCTTTGGAGAAAGGCAGACACAGGGCTCTGTTGCTGACCTTCTGTGCAAATACCAGTAGCCTGGACCTCTGTACCAGGCATGAGTTTGCTTCATAGTTTAGCCAACAGAGAGGAGCTCATGCCAGGCCCAGTCAACATGGTAATTTGGCTGCTTTGGTTTGTGCACTGGTGTTTGAACACAAACAAGGGTGTCTTTTCCATTGTTAATTCCGGTCTCTGACAAGAATGCTTTGAAGGCACAGGTATGTCTTGTGAGGGTTACAGAGAAAGTTGTACTGCTTTTGGTTTTTTTATTTTTTTATTTTTTTAAACTTTACTTATTGTGCATGTTATGTCTGTGTGTGTGTCCAAGCAACAAGCACACGTATCTCATATGTCACAGTTCGAAGGTCAGAGGTCAACTTTCAGGAGTCAGTTCCATTCTTCCAATCATGGAGGTTCTGGAGACCAAATTCAAGTTGTCAGATTGAAATCTGCTTTGCCTACTGAGTCAGCTCATCAGCCCAAAGGTCAGATGTTCTAACTTAACACATCCTTGTAACCCGGACACACATAAAACCCTAAAGATGGAAGCAAAACTGTCAAAAGGTGAAAGACAGGGACAGGGTGCCGCAAGCATCCAGCACTCCTTTCCTTTGCCCATCATTTGTTCCCCGTTTTCCCTCAGGGTACCTCAGAGGTCCACATATTACTGTCTGACCTGTGGACCCAGGTAAGGAAACAGGGCCAACTGACACACTGAGCACAAATGCTGGTTTGCTCATCTTTTGCAATAGCAGTAAGTTATCACTAAACCATCCCAACAGATGGTATCCTGGAGAAAGGATGCTGCTGCTGCTGGCCACTTTAGAGACCATTGGTTTACCAAGGGATTTTTGCAGGGACATGAGGCAAACATGCTGGCTGCTGTTCTGTGTTCTGCCCCCTGACCTTCTCATGGGTCCTTATGCAGGAGGTCTATATTCCCACAGCAGGCAGTAGGATATAGTCTAGATTCACTTGACACCTGGAGGAAGGGACATGACGACGGGAGTGGAGGGACAACAGGTATGCTTCCAGCTGATATCTTAGCTAGGCCCTGGAGCAAGCTTGCAGGGGCTGCTGGGATGCAGGAAGGGAATTGTGAGGTGTTGAACTTATGACACAAACTCAGGGAAGTTCGGAGCAAGGCACGCAAGACAGATTGAAAATTACTCTCCCTGCCTCTCCTTCTCCTATGCACACATAATGAGCCTACGTCAAGCTACAGCTACAGCCACTGGCTTACAGCCTTGCTTTATCAAAATCTCTGGTCTCACTGGGTCCTCAACAAACCAGCCAACTGGAATCCCTGCTTCAGAGGGATCCCCTGAATCCAAGCCCAAAGAGGTACACAGGACATGGAGAAAATTTCAGTTTGCCATGGGTACCTAGAGCTATCGTGCCATCCACATACACCTGGTAGAGAGGTCCAGGCCATTGGTTCTTGCTCAGGAGAAGCCCTCTGTCTGCCGTTCTCCAAAGGGTAAATGGGACAAAGGCTGCTTTTGGGGTGCACGTGTGGGTGCAATCCTGGTTATATTGGTACCCAAGCCTATAGGGGAGTCTATTGCAGAGTGTGGGGATAAGATGTGAGCATCATAGTGCTCAGTGTTCTTGGTGGCCGCAGACATCTGTCTGTGTCCTCCCTTGTGTTTTTAATACCTGAGTCCCTCTAAACACTCACTTTTCCCCTGAACACCCAAACAATGGCTGGGACTTTTGCAGACTACAGCCCCTTGCATTGGTGCTTGAGAATCCCCATCTAGATGTGACAAGGAAACCGGGGGAAACAGAACCTTGCCAAAGGTCGATGGTGACGCCAAGATACAAAATCAGACAGACTGGTTGGATGTGAACTCATCAACGAGGAGTTTCCTTCTTCCAGGAAAGCAGGACTTACTCAGGCCGAGAAGGCTCATCTGGAGTCACACTGAGGCGGTAACGGGCGCGGACGGACGCCAGCCCTGCCTTTTTCCCATTGGCATTCTGTCACCTCACCTCACCTCTGCTGCCAGTTCTGCCGTCTGAGGACCTGGTCCGCCTGGGGGAGGAATGAGTGCCCGGCTGCAGAATCTGGGATGGGGCTGCGGAGACTGGGCCCAGGGGGAAGGAAAACAAAGTTTTAGCCCCTTGCATCTTCCAGGTTCTGCTCTGGGATCAACAGCCCCACAGATAAAGTCGGCATAAAATGAGGATATTTTGGGAATGGAACTCGAACTTCTAATGCTAGCCTTCTCTGGACCACAGCTGGTTTCTTAAATATTTGATCTCTCTGTTTAAGAAAGAGTGAGAAAAACAAGAGAAGCAGGTGAGTAGTTTGTGGTTTCAGACCAACCAGCACATGACCCGAATCATGGACCACAAACAGAGTGAAAACCCTTACATCCCAGCCACGGAGCTGTCTTTCTGGTAGAAGCAACTGAACTTGCGTAAGTGCCGGGGAGCTTGGGGTGCTGCCCAGAGGGGGTGGGCAGGAAGGCAGTGGGCCTCTGGACCAATATTTGCTGTTTACAAATGTTGCCCAACCTTCATAGAAACTGAGCAAACAAAGAGCCTCTGTCTGCTTCAAGCATTCCTCCCAGTCCCCTCCACTCCCCCACCACCCACCCCCGCAGTGTCCTCTGCCCCAGCCAGAGCCTTCCTTCTCTGAAATCTCAGGTCTGGGTCATCTTGGGGAGGGAGTAACCTGGGAAGCTGAGGAGGGAAAGCCACAGGCCAGTCACTGCCAGCCTGCTGGGTCAGGGAGAGTATGTGAGAAAGGTGGGAACTGGGACAGGGCCTTATGGCATTCAGATATGTCATGTGGCGCCTTCTCCCTGTCTCTTCCTCCCTCTGTCTATTGGCCCTTTCAGAAGTCCTAAGACAATGGGAGGTTTTTATTCTTTTCACAGCAGAGATCACAAAAAAATAGCATTTTCATAAGAAGCAACCGACCAGGGCCAGGTGGACTGAATTCAACCAACATTTAAGAAAAAACACAACAGTCTTACACAGCAGTCTTTCCCAGCCTAGGAAAGTCCAGACTAATGTTTCAAGAATAGGATGTGCACTTTAAAGGAAAAACAAATCAATAAAAAGACATCACGGCAAACAGGAAATATCTTCTGAGAACAGAGATGCAAAAATCCTACAGTTGAGTCGGTAGAGTGCCTGAGGCCCTGGGTTTTGATCCTTAGCGCATGCATAAATGTGGGCTTGGACACACACCGGCACACCTTCTACTCACAAGGCGGAGGCAGCGGGACCAGAAGTTTATGGTTAATCCTTGGCGACATAAAGAGTACCAGACCAACCTGGGCCATTTAGAAACATCTTAAAAAAAAAAAAAAAATCACAAATAGGATCCACTAAAATAGAGTAAGGATGATAGATCATTACTCAGTTTGATTTATCCAGGAATGCAAATTAGCCTCCGCCATATCAGTTAATGCAATGGAGTAAATCAGCGCAATAGTGGAGGAGATTAATGACCACATCCCTTAGAATTGGAACATCATCTGATACAGTTCAGCATCCATACATAATGAAAGCTCTTAGCCAACTTGCTCCTGGATTTGATAAAGGGTATTTAACAGAGATCTACAGATACCCTGCTCCATGGTGGAATGTGAGATGAAAGCGATCTCTTTGAGAGAAAGAATGATACTAAAACATCCACTATTATCATTGCCAGACCTCTAGGCAAGGGGAAAAAAAAAATAGGAAGCAAAATGTCTGAAAGAGAAGAAGAAAAAAACCCAAACAAACCGAACAAACAAAACTCTTATCTTTATATATGGCTTAATTGCATATGTATAAAATTCTAAATAAATGTATTTGTATTGTAGGATGAGTGGGCTAAGACACATCAGAACACAAAGTAAATTATACAAAGCCAACTCATTTCCATGGACAAAATCTAAAAACTAGAGAATTCTACCTAAAGGAAAAACAAATACTTATGAACAAAGACAGCTGGATTGTCATGCGCTATTAAGTATTGTTGAGGAAAATAAACCTGAGGTAAGTGGAAAACTGCACTGTGAATGTGGAGCATAGGAGCCAGCATTATGCAAATCTCAGTTATCTCCAAATTGATTCATAGATGAGTTAGGGTATCCTAGGAGCTGAAGGTTTAATCAGGGTTAGGTCATGAGAGCAGGAGCTAGGAGGAAGTAATGAGTAACTCAAACCAGAGATGCATGGAAAACACTATGGAAACCCACTACTTTGCAAGATAACTAAAAATACATAACTTAGCCAAGTACGGTGATGTATGCCTGTAATCCCAGCATGCAAGGAGGCAGAAGCAAGTGGATCTCTGAGTTCGAGGCCAGCCTGGTCTACAAAGTGAGTCCAGGACAGCCAAGACTACACAGAGAAACCCTGTCCAGAAATAAATAAATAAATAGATAAATAAATAAATAAATAAATAAATAAATAAATAAATAAATAAATAGACAAACAAATAAATAAGTAATGGAGTTTGAATACAGGTAACCTGCTTGGGTGGACAACACTTTTCCCCAAGACGTGTTTTTAAAAGAAGACCTCATTGCCAAGGGTGAGGCCCTCTCTATGCATTATTTGATCAAAAGAGCCCCCAAAACAATATGGGCTGTTGCCATTGCTTTTGGATGTACACTAGCGAAATCAAGCTGGAAGTGGCCTGAGAACTTCCTTCCTACTGGCTAGCTTTCATAGAGCTGGAGGGTGCTATACAGGCCACTGGGGGGGGGGGGGGGGGGCATCAATGTGTATTACCTAGCAGTGAGCCCTGAAAGTTCCAGTGTTGACCTACCAGGCAAGACCTGCCACTGGCAATAGTGTCCTGAAGGTTAGGGTGGTAACTAGCTGCTCTCCAATTGGATTGAGGCCTCCACAGGAGAGAACTCGTCCTTCACAGCATAAACCTGGCCAAAACGTCAGGAGGTTGTAGACTAGAGTGGAGAACATACTACTGTTGCTCTCCTAGATGATTGCGTCAAGCTGCCTTTGAAGGCCTGTGAGGTGGCTCAGCAATCAAAGGTGCTTGCTGTCAAGCCTGACAACCTGAGTTTGATCCCCAGGGCTGGTGGGAAGAGAGAACTATCTCCCACAAGTTGCCTCCTGACCATCAAAGGCAAGACTTGAAATTCACATGCACACACAATGAATGAATGAATGAATGGATGAAATTTTACATATTAAAAAACAAAGCACTGCCTTCTAAATAGTGATGGTTAGTGCTGCTCTCAACTTTGGCCAGAAAAGCCTCTTGGTGCACTGGGCAGCAGTTAGTGCAGAGACTCATAACTGGTTAAGGTGCAGAGAACGAGGGACTGTTGAGCGATCAGCCATAAATGGGACATTTGTATCAATCCCCTCCACCAAGGCTTAAGGAAAATGGCAAAGAGGCAGCAGATAGATCGTAACAGCCAACAGACGGGGAACAGTGCTGTGAAATACTGTGCTCTGGACATGACGTGGCTGCTGGACTCATGATCTCACACCACCTGCATGAGAACAAGCCAGCAATATCGCCAGCATTCTAACAGGCAGCACTAGTTAGACCCAGTGACTTAAAAATTAATAATAATAATAATAATAATAATATAACAATAATAATAATAATAATAATTAAGTAGAAGGCGTGGAGGTGAGAAGAGGTTGTGTGGAGGGGTGTGGGAGACAGGAGGTGAGGGTTGATATGACCAAGACACATTGTATACATGTATGAAATTGTCAAAGAACAAATGAAAGATATTACTTTAAAAATGATTTATAGATTCTAGTACTCTAAATACTCCCCATCAAATTCCTAAGAAATGTTTGTATATTTTTGGTATAAATTGGCAATACACTTCTACATACAAATGCGAAAGTCTTCATGGCTTTGTTGGCTGTGCAAGGGAAGGCATACAAAGTAAGAATAGATTGTATTTAATTTCTTTCTCACCTTCTTGCCCAACCCTGCACCAAGATACATAGCATAACCATTGAGTGGGCTGAATTCAGGTGTTGATTGTGCATATAATTGCATAAGTGTGGGTTTTTAGAATGTTCTTGAGCTAATGGCACTGAACAAAAATGATACAGTCAACCATGTTTTTAAAAAGATATATTTCGTATACTTTCTGAGATTATAATTGCATACTTCTCCCTTCCCTTTCCTCCCTCCAAACCTCCAATATACCCTTTCTTGCTCTCTTTCAAATTTATGGCCTCTTTTTTTCATTAATTATTGTTACATACATATATGTAGATTCACATATATTCCTGAACACACAAATACAGCCTGCCCAGTCTGTATAATATTGATATATGTATGTTTTCAGAGCTGGCTGAACATTTGACATTTGGTAACCAATTGTTGTGTTCTTCCTGGGGAAGACTGTTTCTCCTGCTCTCGGCATTCCTTAGTTGCCTATAGTTCTTTGTACAACGCTGAGGCCTGTGGGCGTTCCCTCATCCCCCTTAGAGTGTCCATTGTTGGGCTCATTCAACCACATTCTTAAGGGTGTGTACCTACGCATCACCACAAGTCACTGTGCTCACCCCAATTTCCTACACTAAGAAGTGGAATAAACTTTCCATTTTACCTCTGTACTTTAAAGTCCCTTTCAGATATTTTTCCTTCCTTCATATGAGAGTTTTCAAACATGAACCAAAGCAGAGTCAGTAACACACTAAATGCCCACAAACAACTCCTAGTTTCAACAAAGCTTGGTGTTTTGTCCATTTTATTTCACCGGCCCCCTCCCTTGCCCTCCCTTCTGTTTTTCTGAAGCGACAATTATCATGTTTCCCCCAGTATGCAATGTATCTTTAACACACAGGAGTTTTTACGTTGTGATACTGACACATGTACAGAAATGAATAGTTGCTCTGTATTTTACCATCTATTTGCTAATATCTAACATCACTTTATTATTTATTTGTCATATGTGTTTGCAAGTGTGTGCATTCGCTTGCTTGCAAGTATGCAAGTCAGAGGACAACTTTCGGGGTTGCTTCTTTCCTTCCACTGCGGGGTTTGAGGGTGGACTCAGGGTGTCAGACATGATTGGGAGGTATCTTAGATGCTGAGCTGTCACCAGCCCCCTCACTACCCAGTGAGTCTACAGATTCCTATGCTGGTCTAAAAGAAAATTAAGCCAGGTACCCAGGTTCACATACTATGTGAGGTCTATCTACGAAGTCTCTTTTGCTCTATGGTGATCGCCTGCATCTTAGGCTATTTCCTTGCCAGGGAAACCAGATCTTTGTCCCTGGGAATTTCCAGTGCTCTGGATTTGGCTGAGCTGTGTCAGGGTGGTGGGATTTAGCGTGCTCTCTTGTGTTTGATAGCTATTTTGGGGAGAGTCCCTTGATCTGGGTTTTTCCTGGATTACCTCATCATGAGGCTTTGATTTCCTAATTTTGGCAACAACCTCGAAGGGGGTGACATTGTATCACGTGGCACAGGCTGCCATGGTGACTTGTCACCTCCATGCACTGTTAACTGTTTCTTGGTGATGGTATCTGGTGGGTTTTACCGTGGCAGAGCCCTGCTTTTCCCATTAGTAAGAAGTCTGCGAAGAGATACTTAGAGACTATTTTGTACTTTTTTCCTACTGAGACTTTTTGCCCACTGGTCTTAGCATTCCTTAGTGATTCTTGCCAGAATGAGTTGGCATTGCACTGGTTACCGAGGGTTGATTCTCCGAACGCCTCACCCCCTCTAGCTTTGTTGAGTAGCACCCTAAAGTAAGGAAAAGCCTCCCCTGCTTCACATACCCATCTTGCTGTCACTCAGGTCAGTGTGGCTGCTTGGGTTCCAATTTTATGCAGTAGGTTAGAATACAGAACATCATCATCGACTTTATTTGTCTTCCAAGAGATATTTGTTCTGCTTATACTTATTTATTCGTTTTGTGCCTGCACATATACATTTGTGAGCACCCATGTGCCATGGCAAATATGTTGGGGGGGGGGTGGTCAGAAGACCATGTGGATCCCTGGGGTAGAGCTCAAGTCATCAGGCTTAGTGGCAAGCACCGTTGCTCGCCAGGCCTCACTGTCCCTCTTAATGCCTAGAGTAGCTGTGTTCTCTAAAAAGCCCCATCACTCAAGTCTACCTTGTGCTTTCTCTGCACCAGCTCTTGGGTTTGTGTTTCTGGAACCCAAGAGCTAAAACTCCACGGAGACTTAGCCTTGTAGTGGAGAATGGTGATCAGAAATGCATTCTGGGAACCTGCTGATGAGGAGTCATTGACACCAAGACTCTTCTACTGACAGGCTAGGATGTGTGCATGTGTGAGCGTGTGTGTGTGTGTGTGTGTGTGTGTGTGTGTGTGTGCTTCCTCACTTTTTCTGTTTTCCTCACTAGCAACCATGAGTTCACACTGACTGACTGGTCCCAGTTCTACCACAGCATGTATTCATGTATTCTAGCTTTCTTCTCTCCATCATCGCAGTTCGCACTGCAATCGCAGTTCTCAGGTGCAACTAAACCACAAGCCACATTCTAGTTGCCTCCCTCCCCTTCCTACCCGTGAGAACCAGGCTCTCCCATCACCCACCTCATCCTCCCTTCCCGTTGCTTCCATGCATGATTATTCTCCTTGTCCTCCAGGAGCCTCCAAAGCCTCAGGCTCTTATGCTCTTCAGCCCCAGTCACTCAAAGAGAAAAGGGACAGAATGGATCTGTTATTGTTTGTTTGTTTCTAGTAAACAGACTAGAGAAGGAGAGAGGAAGTGAGGAGGGAGGGGAAGGCTATCATTTCCTTCATAGCACATAGAGGCTACATTTCAGAATGAGGATCTGAGCAAAGACTCTCCGAACCCTCTGGTGAAACAAAGCTGTGGACTCCTTTCCACCACCACCACCCCCATCCTTCTGTGGTGAACTGGGAGAGGCCAGGGTTGTTTGTGAAAGCCCTTGACATCTATTCTGCATGCAAGGACCTGCTAAGAAATTTCTTTCCTCGTCCAGTACAACGTTCAACCCGTCCCAGCTCTGCCTAACCCAAAAGCCAACACCTAGAGAGGCCACTGACCCTGTAACCGAGTGGACATCGTGAAGTCTTATGTGTAAAGGAACAAAAGTCCTTGACCGTAGGCAGGCCTGCAGGAATGCTGGCCTCCTCTGACATGCTGTTTACTGTGTTGCCGGACAGACCTGGAAGAGGTGAGGTTGGAGTTCAGGGCCACAGGTTCCACAGCTCGGCAGGTTCAGGGAGGAAATGCAAAACAGTGACAATTCAACATCTGTCACAGAAACTGTTTCAGTCCTCAATTCCAGGGATCCCTCTCCCCGGGGACAAAGTAGGAAGCTTTGTCCCAGAAGGTAAAGCAGGGAATTCTGAGAACTATAAAGTAGGCCAGAAAGCTAGATGCCAAAGAGCCTGCCATTTCAAACCCAGGGAGAATCTCAATAGAGGAGTTGGCTTGCAGAAGGAGAGTTGGTCCCAAATCCTAATTTGTCGAGGCTGCCACTAACAGAAGGGGAACTATTCAAACATGGGAGGAGGTTCCCAGTGGGAAAAACAAGATGAGGACAAGACGGGTTCTAGATAGTGCATCCTAGAATAAATCACGCAGCTTTTGCTGGGGGCTATTGTTTTTGTAATTACAGATTACCAGTAACCTCCATCTGTACACCCGACCCAGACTGGGTACCATCATGTGCCAGCTATGACAATAAAAAAAATACTTATAAAGTACTCTTCTTCAGACTTAAGCCACAAACAAGGTGTCTAGTAACAGGCAAGCTTTTAGTCTTTCCTGTCTTTTCTTTCTTTCTTTCTTTCTTTCTTTCTTTCTTTCTTTCTTTCTTTCTTTCTTT
>NW_026596120.1:12877314-12889171 GCF_907164565.1 Psammomys obesus
TTTCTTTCTTTCTTTCTTTCTTTCTTTCTTTCTTTCTTTCTTTCTTTTTCTTTTCTGTTTCTTTTTTCTTTTTCCTTTTCCTTTTTTTGGGGGGAGGGTTCAAGATAGGATAGCATTTTATTCTCAAGTTCCATTATCCCATTAGTAATAGAAATGCATCATCATCCTTGTTCTTATGACAATTACTGCCCTTCCTACTGAGATGTTGGCTCTGTCTGACCCATGATGCCCTCTATTACCACAGGGACCCTCGGCAAGACACGGGTTGAGAGAGCATCTGGTATATCAACCTCACTTCACAGATTTAAAAACCCAAAAGACAAAAAACTGGGGCCAGGCAGTGGCTACAGAGGGTCTGCTGCCCAGTAGGGCAAGGACACTGGAACTTAGACACTGGGCTGGTGTCCCGAGATGTCCCCTCTGCCTTGTCCCTGGAAAGTGCCACTCGTGTTTTCCCCCCGGTTTATTTCAGAATTTAATTCTCGTTGTTTTTTCCATCAAGAGAAGTTAAGACTCAGGATTTTCAGGTGGACTCATAGACAGAGAACCAGATAAGCTGAGCAGAGTCCAACGTTCCCAGGGCCAAACCAAACAGAACACTGGTCACTCTGTTGTCCCCACAGCCTATGCCATTATTTAATGTCCCTACTCACCATGGAAAGAGAGGACCAAAGTCTACCTTCTTTCTCAGCTTGTCCAAATTAAGTCTCTGACCTATACAAATTCCCAGACTTTACAAGTCACTGTGTCAACTGTTCTTTTCTACAATTGAGTCACCTTATCTTTTTAAGGATAAGGTCAAGAATGTTACCCATGGATAAACCTTTTATGCACTATATAACTTCTCTGTATATGTAATTTAACAAGACTCACCAGCACCGACCTAAAATCAGTTAACAAGCCTCCATTGCCATTCTTCTCCTCTGTGAGGAAGGAAAGGGGAGGTCTCAAAAGACCTTCTGAACTGATGCGAGAGCGAGTGTGTGTGTGCCTTTCTGTTGGTGACTGAGGTGAGAGTCTCTAGCTTTTAATAAACCTCAATAGGGCCCATTAGTACTCGATATGTCAAAAATCTCTGCTACTTTTTCCAAAATCTTAGAATTGGGAGAAGGTGCAAATTCACAACAGCAGTTCCCAGTGCCAGTAAAAGACACCAGTTGGACCAAAAACCTCGAGATGTTGGTTGCCCCAGCTCGGCGTCACTTAGGACTCAAGGTTGGCTTTCCTGGTGGAGCAAATGGCAACAGAAACTGAAGCTCGCTATAGCCAATGTTGTCTAAGGCGTTGGTTAACAGCCTGGAGATTTTGTAGCAAGCAAAACTCTCATAAAGGATTGCTGTGTCGGTGCCTTCTTTGGGGCAGTCTTCAGGGAGATGGCATAGGATCCTTAAGGAATAAGTCCTCTGCCTCCAAAACTACATGAGCCTGTTTTAATTAGAGTTTCTATTGCTGTGATAAGACTATAGGACTAAAAGCAACTTGGGGAGGAAGTGGTTTACGTCACTGACATTTCTACATGACAGTCCATCATCAAAGGAGCTCAAGGCAGGAACCTGGAGGCAGGAGCTGAAGCAAAGCCCATGGAGGATGCTGCTTACTGGCTTGCTCCTTGTGGCTTGCTCAGTCTCCTTTCTTACAGCATCCAGTACCACCAGCCCAGAGGTGGCGCCACCCACAGTGAGCTGGGCCCTCCAACATGAAACATAAGAAAATGTACCACAGGCTTCCCCACAGGCCAATCTAGTGGGAGCATTTTCTCAATTTGAGATTCCCTCTTCCCATTGACTCTAGCTTGTATTAACATAGAACTAGCCAGCATAGCCTGAGACCTTCCTGCTACCTTTCTGGGCACTGATTTCTTGCCTGGGGAAGGGTCTTCCCCATAGTCTCCCATGGATATGTCAGCTCTGACAGTTGAATGGGGGCAGGTGGAGGAGAAAAACCTCATGGCTAGGCAGCTAGATAAGGACCTTGAGACTGGAGCTAAGGATTTGGGAAAACTTCCAAAGGACCTTATTTTGGAGCCATCATTTCCTTCCAGTGCCCTAAACTAAACCATCAGGACTTTGACTACAGATTCTCAAAGCTGAAGATGCTCTGTTTTGTGGACTTCTGGCCCGGGAATCTTCACCAAATGTATGAAATTAAAACTCCCAGCTCTGAAGCAAGAAGATCGGAATGAATTTGAATATAAAACACATCTAGAGGGGGACTGGAAAGATATCTCAGTAGCAGTTAAGAGCGCTGGCTGCTCTCTTCCAGGGGACCCAAGTTCAATCCCCAGCACCCGCACAGTGGCTCACAACCATCTGTAAGAGGGTATCCATTACCCTCTTTTGGTTTCTGCAGGTCCCAGGCACGCAAGTGCTGAATGCCAGAAAAACACACATCTACATTTTTTTTTTAAAGCTGCTAGAAACATTTATAGAAAAATGAAAGTGGAAAAATTATGTTAAGGGAAATACACTAAACTCACACAAACACCATGTGTTCTCTTATATAAAGAACATAGATTTTTAATGTGTCTGTGTATTTGGACAAGTGTGTGTGTGTGTGTGTGTGTGTGTGTGTGTGTGTGTGTATTTGTGTCTTTGTGTCTGTGCCTGTGTGAGTACGTGAGCTCATGTACGTGCAGGTACCTCTCAAGGCCAGAAGAGGGTGCTGGATCCTCCCGGAGCTGGAGTGACATGCGTTATGAGTCAGTCTATGTGGATGCCAGGATTGACGGCTCAGTCTCAGGACTTAAGAGCGCACCCTTGACTGCTGCTCTGTCTCTCCAACCCTGCTGGTTCCTTTTTACCTTACACTTTTTTTTTCTTTGTTACAGTCACCTTTTCCTTTAACTCCTCAGATTATTTATTTATTTACGTATTTTAATAACAACTCTGCTTCTCTCGGCAGCCATTAATTACCTACAGCCCTTCCTTTAGGAGCAGAGTCCCGGGAGATTTCCACTCTCAATGTTAAGGTGTCATCTGCTGCTGTCTTTGCTCAGGTCCTGCTTGGGCAGCCACAAAGGCAGACATTTCCTGAGTACAGCTTTCCTGTCAGATAGAGGAGATGCATATGGAGGATACAGTCCTGAAGATACAAAAATGCTTGCTGGTCCTCTGGCTCTTCCAGTCGTTTGCCCTCCCTCCTTCCATGTCCCCCGAACCCCTACGGTGTAGGGGTTGTTTGTGCTATAAATGCATCGCTTGGGCATGGCTCCCCACACTCAGTTCTTCTCGTGTTGGCCAGTCGTGGCTTTCTGTAACGGACTCTATCTGCTGCAAAAGGAAGCTTCCTTGATATGGAGTAGGAGCTACGTGTGGGTATCAGGAGAGTTATTTGGACTGTAGTTAGGAATTGTGACGGTCTAGTGAAGCGGCTGCAGTAGGCTCATCTCTAAGATTCACCACCTCGCTAGCCTTTTGTAATTGGCTAGATTTCCAGAACCAGGCATGAATTCCCTCCTTTCTTTATCTGAAAAAAAAAAAAAAAAGAAAAAGAAAAAGAAAAAAAGTGGAGCTGGAGCCACGGCTTATGAGGAGCCGATCTTGCAAAGAACCCAACTTTGGTTCCCAGCTCACAACTGCCTGCCACTCCGGGGCCAGGATGTCTGCTGTTCTCCTCTTCTAGCCTCTGTGGGCACTGCACTCCCATGTGCAAACCCACACCCAGTCACACAAACGACACAGACTTAAAAAAAAATTGTTTAAGTTAAATCTTTTAAAAAATGTTTATCGTTTGATTCCCTCACCTCTGCGGTTTTTAAATGTGTTTTTATCAGTTGCCTTTGCTCTTGACTTTGTAACAGTTTGATGCTTCTTTGCATATCTGAAGATGTCATTATTTAAGATGCAACTCCGTGAGTTGCAGTGGTGAGTGTTTAGGTCTCATTGTGGTCCTCTCACAGTATGGGAGTTTGTGTTGGAGGGGAGTTAAGGTGCCCACACACCAGTGGGATGCTTTGAGGCTAGCACCAGCTCCAGTAAAGGCTACTGAGGAGCAACCTTTAACCAGTTGCCATTCTAAGTGTTTATTTTTTAGTTTATGTGTGTTTGCGCGCACGTGTGTGTGAGTTTATTTCACATGTGTGCAGGGACCTGCAGAGCCTAAAGGGTGTTGGATCCCCTGGAACTGGAATTACAGGTGGTCATAAGCTGCATGAAGTTGGTTCTGGGAACTGAACCCAAGTCCTCTGCAAAAGAGCAGCACGTACTCTTAAGTGCTGAGCCGTCTGTCTAGCCCCAACCATGGCCGTTTTACTCCCACAGCTAAGGCACATGCCATAGCGAAGGCCTCTGTGTTGAGCGAGGGCTCTTCTTCGCTCTGCTGGCTAGAAACTTGAGTGATTCGTGGCCTCATGAGCGCTGGAAACTGTCTGGGGTTAGGTCTCTCTCAGTGACTCTCTTCGCAGCCTCGTGGGTTTTGATTTCAGTCTGCACTGGTACGGGTACATCAAGGACGCCGGAATGAGGAATCTGGAGAGGTTCCCGCAAAGTCCCAACCTTTCTGGCACTCCGTTTCAGTCACCTTGACCTCAGATCCTCTCACCTCTGCTTTTTCTTCCATCGGTGCCGGTTCCTCACAGTTATTGTTCAATGACCACAAAGAGCTGTTTCAAATGGTTTTTTTTCCCCTGATTTTTAGTTGTTTGTGGAAAGAGGGTTCACCCTGCTCCGGCGTTCCTTCACTCACTCACATAAATCTGACTTTTAACAACATATTATCTTGGCTCCAATTCCACACTTGCTAAGAGGTTTATCAGAAGCTGGCATCCTGGTAATAACTCGAGATGGTGAAATCCATGATAAGGAACTCATCACAGGTCCAGAGAGCGGAATGCACAAGCAGTAAGATACAATGTTTGCGGTAATTTTAGAATTTTTTTTTTTCAGAAACCGTTAACTAAGATTTTGATCGCATTTTAAATGTCAAAACATAATTTGTTTTCATGGATGCGTGTGTGGGGAGGTGCATGTACACATCTGCACACGTGTGTGGAGGCTGGAGGTGAATGTCCAGGGCCGTCCTCTTTTGCTCTCCACTTTAGTCTTTGAGACAGTGTCTCTCACTGAACCTGAAGCCCACTGATTCAGCCAGCCTGGCCACCCGGTGGCTCCCAGAGATCCACCTGTGTGAAAATCTGCCTTTTTTTAAATTTTTGTTTTATTTTTTATTAGTTAGTTTATTCACTTTGTATCCCAGCTGTAGCCCCCTCCCTTCCCCCTCCCAATGTCACCCTCCCTCCCTCTACTTCTCCTATGCTCCTCCCCCAGTCCAATGATAGGTGAGGTCCTCTTCCCCTTCCATTTGACCCTAGTCTCTCAGGTCTCATCAGGACTGGCTGCATTGTCTTCCTCTGTGGCCTGGTAAGGCTGCTCCCCCCTCAGGTGAAGGTGATCAAAGAGCCAGCCCATGAGTTCATGTCAGAAATGGTCCCTGTTCCTATTATTGGGGAACCTTCTTAATCACTGAGCTGCCATGGGCTACTTCTGTGCAGGGATTCTAGGTTATCTCCATGAATGGTCCTTGTTTGGAGTATCAGTCTTAGAAAAGACCTCTGGGCCCAGATATTTTGGTTCTGTTGCTCAACTTGTGGAGCTCCAGACCCTTCCAGGTCTTTCTATCTCCCCCTTCTTTAATAAGATTCCCTGCACTCTGCCCAAAGTTTGGCTATGAGTCTCAGCACATGATTTTGATACCCTGCTGGGTAGAGTCTTTCATAGGCCCTCTGTGATTGGCTCCTGTCCTGTTGCCTGTTTTCTCCCTCTTCTGATGTCCATCTCATTCGCCTTTCTGAATGAAGATTGAGCATCTTATCCAGGGCCGCCCTCCTTGATTAGCTTCCTTAGGTGTACAGATTTTAGTATGTTTATCCTACATTATATGTCTAATATCCATTTATAAGTGAGTATATACCATGTGTGTCTTTCTGCTTCTGGGATACCTCTCTCAGGTTCTCATACTTTCAGAGTAAGCACTAAACCCACTGGGCCATTTCCCCAAAGGTATATCTTTTCACACTTATTTGTGTGTATATGTGCATGGTGGCACACACAAGCCACTATGTCCATGAGAAGGTCAGAGAACAATTTGTTCTTTCCTTCCACTGAGTAGGTCTCAGGGCTCAAACCTAGACTGTTACCTTTACTCACCAGCTTGTATGATACAATTTTTAGTAGATATTGAACTCAGAGGCACAATCTGAGAACATTCAGTGAAGCTTTCTGGGAAGCTGTTTAGATTTATTTTATTTTATTTTATTGCTTCAATTATGATACTGAGTTATAAAGATGCCAGCACAACTCCATGTGGAGACAAACAGGTGGGTCCCCCTTTCCTGTGTTCCCCCAGCTGAATGGTGTTTAATGTCTGTGAAATGTGCAGGCATCCAGCAGTTCTGTAAAGCGAAACACAGGAGAAAAACATCAGGCCCCGCCACACCTTGCCACACTCCTCACTGCTCCAGTTTCCTAGGTTCTGAAAAGCAAAGTTCTTGAGAGTGTCTTGGGAACACCTTGGTCTTTTAAAAGTAATTTGTGGTTAATTGCGATGATCTAAGCTCCTTACAGACACTTTCTGTTCTAACATGTCTGTCCTTAGATGCCTATACTGCCCTTCCTTCCTGATTTCATTATCTCTAGTATTCAATATCATACATACATATGCCCAACATCTAGTTCTATTAATTCAGTTTTAACTTTACTTCCCCAATATCTTTCTTTTTGAGACAGTTATGCCATCTGAAATACGCATACCAAGACTCCTATAGGGCTAACCATGCTGTGTTTGTTTTTTATTATTAATATTTGTGCATTTTCCATAAAACCACCAGAAATTGGTTCTTCATAGGCAGAATATTCAGCTTGTGTTATTTCCCAAGCCCCAACTTGATTAAAATGGGAATACACATGAGGAGAGCTTCATTTCCCAAGTGCCTTCAAGTTCTGCTACCCTTCTTGTCTCCCTCAGATAATTTAGCATCACCCCAATTCTGTCTTTCACTGTTGTGTAATTGAATTGACTTAGTGGTTGATTCTGACTTTCTCTTCAAAGCAGGGAGGAAGTCGCTACTTCATGGTCTTGTCTGTATCTACTGAGAACTTGACACACCTGAGTTCTTAATCTAAACACACTGACTTTGGACCTCCTGTCACTTCTCCTTGGTTCTACTTACCAGAGGACAAGCACTGTCTAAAGTTGTCCATCCAGGTTAGATACTGAGGCCCTAGGTAGGTTTCGTACGTTGTTTTGTTCTGAAGGTTAGACAAGCATTCTGTATCGTCGCTGAAAAGCAAGTCCTTATGTGAGGATTCAAACATCTGGAACATCATATACTCAAATCCATTTCTTCCAAACAGCTCCTGGATTGGGACAGACAGTCAGTCACTGAAGACGCCAGGAAGCATAGAGGTGTCTACTTTTTCTAGAAGACCAAAGGCCTCTTCTGGACTACTCAGCTCCAACCTTTGGGAAACCCTAGGGCACCACAACAGTTTAGGAAATGCTGTAGTGCCAGAAAACATGGTCTGTGGATTTGAATAAGGGCGTCATCTTTTCCTGAAATTCTTCACCGATCTCAGTCAACCTCTGTTTGCTCATTCGTGAACAGAGACGGTAGCATCACATTGTGCAATGATGTACGTAAAGAAATGTAAATAGAAAGCTGGTCATATGTCACTATTTAGCCAGCCCGCACCAGGTGTTTTCCCAGCTGTCTGGATCATCCTCCCCTGCCTTTCCGCTGCCTGAAGCTCTTGCTGCTTTGCCTCTTCTAGCCTCTGAACTCCAACCAGCTCCATGTGTTCATCCTACTTCTCTTCCTCAGCTTATTTCCATAGGAGCCAACATGGCTTCCTGTCTTATGGGGGACTTTCTCTTTAGGATGTCCATAGTCATCACCATAATGGTTTTCCTAGGTATGAGTGTTAATTTCGATTGTCAGTGTTATGCACGGGAAACGAGGGCTTCGAGGGCTTCTCCGTCAATTAAAGCCTCTGTTAGACTGACCCATGGGCATGTCTACAGGACATTTTCTTACTAGTTGATCTAGGAGGGCCCAGCCCATTGTGGGTGGTACCATCTCTCAGCAGATAGGCTGGGACTATACAACAAAGGCAGCTAGATGTGAGCCTGGAGCGAGAAAGTAAGTGGTGTTCCTCCATGGTCTCTGCTTTAGTTCCTGTCCTGAGCTCCTGCACAGATTTCCCAATGATGGACTATAAGCTATAAGCCAAATAAACCCTCTCATGCCCAAGTTTCTTTTGGTTAGTGTTTTAGCACAGCAAAGAGAAGAAAACTGGAACACCGGGCCACCATTTTTTTTTTTTTTTTTTTTAACAAGGATGTGAAAGTGTTATATGAGAAAACATGGATTTCTTCTTTGGGGAACTTCCAAGAACAGGGTATCTGTTGCAACAGGCAGAGGAGAAGATAGGTTTTCCTTCAAATCATTCAGGTTAGGCATCTGTTACTTTATGAAATCAGCTCCTGTTGGCTTCCAGAAAGGCCATAAACTGCCTAGATGTTTGGCTCCTCCACTCTCAGGAAGCCCAGATGGTACCCAGCCTATCTAGGCTCAGCCACGGAGCCGGCAACTCCTTACTTATTGCACCAGCAGAAGAGAGAAGGGATTAATTCTCTTGGAGAAGTGAGCAGGCCCAAGAGATCCTGTGTGTTTATTCAACGCTCTAAATCTCAGACTGTTCTCTTGGATTTCTAGAGAGCTGCGGAACAAGATAAAACCAGAGGCAGGACTGGGAGGATCAGAACTCTCTGCTTAGGGAGAAAGAGCCTGAGCTAGGCAGGGTGTATGGGTACTTGGGCAACAGTGCAGCTCTGGGAACCGGGCACTGAGTCACAAGGAGTAGGCGCTGGTGCCCATACCTGCTGGTTGAAGAGGATTCTGCGAACAAAGTCAGCCTTATCTTTCCTGGAGAACACAGCGTGGTTTGGCACTCTGGCCAGGTGGCAGCTCTGAGCCTCAGTCACAGGCTTCCTGGTGCCATCGAGGCACAACAGCTCAAAGTCTTTGTGTCTCAGCCCCTTAGCCCAAGCCTCGTGGTTCTTTCCTAGGGAAAGAATGATGCTCACTCAGCCACAGCTTAGAGGATTGGTCCAGGTACCCTTCCGAGAGAGCCATGCTACCCAGGGAGATAAAACAAAGAGAGGAGAGAGGGACTCACAAACTCATAACCTCCTTGTTTGGTTCTCCATTAGTCCCATTAAAGCAAAAGTTTCTTAAAATAGTCCCATGGGGCTGCTGGAGAAACGGCGTAGTGGTTTAGAACACTGGCTGCTCTTCCAGAGGGCCAGGGTTCAATTCCCAGCACCTACACGGCATCTCACCACTTGTCTGTAACTCCAGCTCCAGGAGTTCCGACACCTTCACACAGCTATAGAGGCAGGCAACACACCAATACCCGTTAAATAAAAGTAATTAATAGTTAAAGTAGTCCCAAGGTATTGACAACTCCGGAAGAGGAAAACATCAGCACGAGCCCCTGGCTTTGCTGGTGTGGAATGCTGATCATCACCCCAAATGAGCAGTGTTATTCAGTTAGATGGCACATGAAGGCATACCGTGTGAGCGTGTGTATGTGTGCACATCTGTGTGAGCGTGAGTGCACGTCTGTGTGTCTGTGTGTCTGACAAGGATGGCTTAGGTAGGGCTGACCAGAGTCTCAGAAACAAAGAGGAATTCACAATCACATCTGGAGTTGGGGGATAGGAGGTAAAGCCATGCTTCATATGACTTACCCTGTGTGCTCTTCTTAGTCGTCATGGGGGCAAGCCACAAGGCTTGGCAGGGAGGGCGGTACAGACCACTACGCTAGTAAGTTAGGAGGCTTAGGCAGGAGGACTGCAGGTTCAAGACTAGCCTGGAACATGTAGCAAGACATTTTTTAAAACTTAGAAAAAAAAAATGCTTGGGGCCAGTGATATAGCTCAGTAGATTAAAAAAAAAAAAAAACAAAACAAAAACAAAAAACATGTATTTGCTGCCATGTGTGAGGACCCGCATTCAAGCTTTGAGGCCCACAAAGTAGAGGCAGAAAATTGTCCTCTGACCTCAGAACAAACACATAAAAAAAAATAAAATAACTGTAAACTTTGAAAAAATAATGGCTGGCTAGAGAGATGGCTCAGGGGTTAAGGACCAGAGGACCTGGATTTGAGTCACAGCACCCAAATGGTGGCTCACAGCTCTTTGTAACTCCAACTCCAGGGGGTCTAATGCTCTCTTTTGGCCTCTACAGGCAACAGGTATGCACGTGGTATACAGACATACATATGCCCATGACATACCTATGCTGGTAAAACATACATATAAAATTTTAAGTCAATCCATCAATAAACAAACAAAATGCTGGGGTTGTAGCTCGGGGGTACAGCACTTTCCTAGCATGCTCAAGGCCCTAGGTGAAATTCTCCAGAACTGAATAAAAAAATTATAGTAACAGTCCTGAGCGTATTAACCAAAAAAAGAAAATTCAATAAATTACAGTATGTTAAAATTAAGACAGTTGTCAGGCACTTAGGAGGCAGAGGCAGATGGACCTCTGAGTTTGAGGACAGCCTGGTCTACAGAGTGAGTTCCAGGATAGCCAGGGCTATACAGAAAAGCTTTGTCTTGATAAACCAAAAGAAAAGGGGGGGGGGGGAGGCGGTAAAGTCTCATCTTCTCTGAGGAGTAGGGGAGGAGGGGTAGGGGAAATAGGGAGGAGAGTAGGGTTGGGAGAAGAGGGAGGGGACTACAACTAGGATGTAAAATGAATAAATTAAATTTTTGTAAAAAAGAATTCTTGTCAATCAGGGAGGCAGATGCACTCAGGTAGCCCATGGTTTCTTTGTGTTTTGTCAGCTGGGGTCACAGCCAGGGTGATAATTAGCCCCATAAGCTACATCGAAACGCTAAATTAATTTAAACTTCTAGGATCCCAGGCACTGGAGTGCACTAGGTTTAGCTATTAAACTTCCACCGTTGCCTCAGTTGCCAGGGAGAGTCAGACTCTTCCAAGAAAGGAAATCACAGGGCGGGCACCTACCATCAGTGTTCTGTAGAACTGTGGGGTGCTTCACGAAGGCCACGTCCCCCTTCTCAACCAGACACCTGCATAACAAGGGCCAGGTCATCAAAGAGAATCAACAGGAGTGAGAGAGAGACCGAGGGGAGCCACACCCCTTCCCCAGGCACCCAGCACTCCTGCACAAACACCTGTACACCCGAAGGGCCACCGGGTGTTAGAGGAGGAAAGACGGAACAGCTCATTGAGTCGCACTTGTGGAAAGCACCACTCAGGTCCTCTTAAAATTCTCGCCACTTTCCTGGGACACGCTTGCACTCTCCCGCTAACAGAGCTATCTGAGGGGTGGCGCTCTGGTTAGACCCACGAGCTCAACCTGGTGTAGCATCACACCATGAGAGACTACAGTCAGCGTGGACATGTGACTGCAGGGTTTTATCGAACTCAAATGTCTGCTCAGTACTGACAACATCGAATGTGCTTCTCTAGGCAGGACTCACCCTTAACCCCATGCGGAAATGTGTACCTGTGGCGACATCTGTAACTCAGCATTTGAGAGGCTGACACCAAAGAACCCCACACTTCAGGCCAGTCTGGGCTACATAGTGAGGGTCTATATATCTTTTTTAAAAGGCTCACCTACCAAACTTGACAATCCGAGTGTGATCTCTGGAGCCCACATGGGAGAAGGGGGGAACCAACTGCCTCAAGTTGTCCTCTGACTTACACATGTGCACTGTTGTCTCCCTTGCCCCTCCCCCCACAGACAGACAGATGGACGGACAGATGGACAGATGGATGGATGGATGGATGGATGGATGGATGGATGGATGGATGGATGG
>NW_026596120.1:12889181-12916830 GCF_907164565.1 Psammomys obesus
TGGATGGATGGATGGATGGATGGATGGATGGATGGATGGATGGATGGGTGGGTGGGTGGATGAATGGGCAGGTGGGCAGGCAGGTGGATGTATGTATGTATGTATGTATGTATGGATGGATAGATGGATGGATGGACAGACAGACAGATAAATCCTGGAGCAGAGATACCTGCACTCACACATACAAAACAAATAATAATCAAATAGAAATGTCTTCAAAAAGTATTGATGTTGGGCCAAGCCTAATGCCAATACACCTTATGAGATAAAGAAAATTCAAGCGAGTTTAGCCTAGATTTAACATTCAGCGGATATTGTTGTCCCTAACGCATGACCGGTAAGAGAGGCAAAAGTCTGGAGGGCAGGATGAAGTCAACTGGTGTGGATGGAGGCAGGAGAGTTTTCTGGAGCATCACAAAGCCTTTACTTATCCAACACACACACGTGTACCTCAATCTGAACATGGATCATGTTCAGCCTGGATCATCATACTTAAAACTCAGTCTGCCTGCTCAGCCAGGTCTACAGGGTTCAGTAGACATGACTACCACATACTGACCCAGGAGGTCACAAGGCTGACCCCTCCTTCTCCACACTTCAGTCCGCAAACTAATTGCTGACCCTACTACCACAGTACGGTTTGTGACACCCATGCCCTCATCCTTGCTGACTCAACCACGGATTGTTCTTGCTCCAGATTCTCTCGGGCTGATTTCCTCTCGTTATTTAGCTCTTGGGCTTTCCTGCTCTTGAAGGTCCTCCTCATATACGTTTCCTAAAACAGTTCCCTTCCAGGCCACTGCCACACCGCTCGCTGCTGTTTCAGGATCTTGAACATCTCCCAAAGACTCATGGCTATTAAAGGCTTGGTTCTGGAAGCCGAGGAGATGGTTCTGTGATTAAGAGCATTTTGCTGCTCTTCTAGAGGGCCAGAGTTCAATTCGAACACCCATGTTGGGCAGCTGACAATCACCCCTAACTCCAACTCCAGGGCATCTGATGACCTCTTCTGGCAGCTGCAGGCACCTGTATGTACATGATCATATTCACATGGACACACGGGGACACACATACATACATAAAAAAAAATAAAATAAAATTGAAACTTAACTTTTAAGAAAGAGTGTGCTTCTGGGGTGATGGTATTAGAGGTGAAGGCAGGAGGAGATGGGTCCTTGTAAGAAATCTTTAGATCACTGAGGCCTGTCTTTGAAAGGGACGGTTGGACCCCAGAGGCATTGGTTCTACTAGAACATGGACTAGAACCTCTAAGACCATGAGCCAAAATGAACCTTTTCTCCTAACAAGCTGATTGTCTTAGGTGTTTTGTTACGAGGATCGAAAGCTCTGTAACACATGGCTCCCCTTGATTCCTCTACAGCATATACAGGTGAGAAGAACTTGCTCAGCTGTGTGATTACTGTCCTCTCCTCCACTGGGCCTGGGGGTGGACAGGACGGTGTGCGCTGTTGCTGGCTGTAACGCCTCCCTGCAGAGCGGCACCTGGCACCCAGTGCTCTCCTTTTGCTTGCATGGGTGGAGGAGCCTAGACAGATCCACTGTAAAAGATACCCTCGAGCTGAGTGTAGGAAGCAGGTGTCTGGGTCTCTCCCGTGATTGACAGCTGAACTCCAACAGGGCCCACGCCTTACCTACAGTCACCTGTTGGGGGTCCCTGAACTGCCCTCAGGCAGCAGGGCCAGGGGACCACTCTCTAGAGAACATGACTGAGTATCAGCCTGGAGAGCCAGTGGGATCTCAGTAATTCTGTTCTCCAGTTCCAGCTCCTTTCTAAAGCAACACCCAGATGCTGGAATGATGAAAGGATGGGGAGATGAAGGGGTCAACGGGGTGAGGCCAAGAGAAAGAAAGGCACAGACGCCAACCTGAGAGCTCCGCTGGAGCCGTGATATCCCTCATGGCTGTTGGCGGCGCACATGTGGGCTGGGCTGTTACCACCGGCACACAGAGCACAGAGCTGGGAGTCAGGATTAGAGCCCGGGGCACAGCTGCGACTGAAGAAGGCGTCTGCAAGGAAGGGACAGCCAGGGTCAGCTCCTCCTGTGGTGGCAGGAAAGCCCCAGGGTTTGTTCCTAAGGCTGCCTGTGACACAAGCAACCGCTGGTTATTTGGCAACATTACTAAGGGGCTGGGGAGATGGCCCGGTCAGCAAAAGCATCTGCCCTTCAAGTAAGAGGACCTGAGTTCAGATCCCCAGCGCCTACGTAAAAGCTGGATGTAAGTGGCATAAGTCTCCAGCTCTGGTACTGAGGAAGGTGGAGACAGGTGGATCCCTACGGCTCACTGGGCTGCCAGCCTGGTCAAACTGGTGAGAGAGAACCTGTCTGCCAGCTGTGGTGGCACATGCCTGGAATCCCAGCACTCAGGGAGACAGAGATAGGTGGATCTCTGTGAGTTCGAGGCCAGCCTCGTTTGAGGCCAGCCTGGTCTACAAAGTGAGTCCAGGATAGCCAAGGCTATATAGAGAAACTCTGTCTCAAAAAACAAGTGAGGGAGAGAGAAAGAGAGAGCCTGTCTCAAAAAAATAAGATGGGGTTCTTTAATCCCACACTTGGGAGGCAGAGGCAGTTGGATCTCTGTAAATTCGTAGTGTGGTGTAGACAGTGAGTTCCAGGACTTCCAGGGCTACGTAGAGGGACCTTTACTCAAACAGTAATGGTAATGTGGAGATCAGCTGTGAACATACTACTACCTCTAGACTCCTCACATAGGCACACACATGCACATACACATACACATATCCACACCCAATGGACACATACATGTACTGCGCATACAATACTATATTTTGTTTGTTTGAGACAGGATTTCTTTGTGTAATAGCCCTGGCTGTTCTGGACTCTCTTTCTAGACCAGGCTGGCCTCAAACTCACGGAGATCCTCCTGCCTCTGCCTTCCGAGTGCTGGGATTAATGGCGTGCGCCACCACACCTGGCGAAACTAATTTTTAAAAAAGGAACAAGAACCTTATGGAATAAAAGAAAAGATTCCAGAGAGACAACGTAAAGGGACTAGCTGGAGATGGACCAGCCTGAGAGTTCACACAAGTCCATCCCTCTCCCCGTACAGGACAGGGGTATTGAGGGACAGATAAGAGAATTTCGCCACAATGATAGCACTAGCAGCCAGCATTTACCCAATGCATACCAAGAACCCAATTTTGTATCCCAGCCATGATGACTGAGCCACACTTGGATGCGAGTGTTTAGGGATTGGCCTTAGATTGGAGAAAGAACTGCTTTATCCAACCCTTATTTCTTAGCCAGTTTGGAAAAGGATGGGCTCTTGGAGAGGCAGGAGAAAAACCAAACTGGGGCATGGTGCAAAAGCCAGGGAACAGTGTTTCAAGGTGAATTGACAGGACGGTGCAGGGAGACTAGGAACTGAGCAACTGGGGACACTGGGGGGAGGGGTTCTCCGTCAGAATCATTTCCATGGCATGATACCTAAGACAGACAGCAGCAAGTCTAGGAGTGAGTGAAAAGTGTGTGGCTCCCACGGTGCTTTTAAGATCTGGTAGGAAAGCCAAGAAGAAAATGGGCGTGGGAGCTGCAGGAAAAATCTTCTTAAAGATGGAAGACATTGAGCATATTAACAAGTCGAAAAAAAAACCCTGTTGGAAAGGCCAAATAGCTGAGAGTCTGAGGCTCTGAAGAAGTAGGTGGTACCCAGGGGCATGCAGGAGGCTGAGGAGAGGCAGGTCAGGAGGCCCACAGATTCAGCAGTGGGATGCTGATGGTTTCAATTGTCTTCTGGTGGTGCCTACTGCCTGGGGCATCTGCTGAGGAAGGAGGCAGGTGGGTGTGTTTTGAGGTGTGTAGATGCTGAGCCAGTTATTGAAGTGTGAGGCACGGCTGTATGCGTGGGGGATGGGGCCCACTGAGGCCAGTGGCAGGGGTGGGGGTGGGGGTGGGCTTTTCCAGAGCAATGACTGCACCTTTGTCCTTTGATCTTCTCCAGCCAGGTTTTGCTGTTCAAGGGCAGATGAGAGCAGGCCATAGGCTTCAGGCAGGCTAGGATTTGTCGAGTGGGAAGGGAAAGGAATCTTATGTACCACTGAGAGCGCCGAGGAAGCGGGATGAACGTGAAAGGGCTTCAAGTGTGAAAGCTGTCAACTCAGCTTATATGTGAAAATGACAGGTGTGAGCACACTTACACACTACTAAGGCCCTGCTTATTCCCTGGACTGTTCATAAAACATAACAGATAGGGCCATTTCCCTGAGGTCTGCCTTCAAGGCTATACATGCCCATCAAGGGCAAGTGGGCGTGGAGAAGGGGGAGGAGCTACCTGGAGAAGGGTGGGGCTCACCTTCTGTCTGGCAAGCCCTTGAACCAAATACCCACTTAGGACAGTCCTTTCCATCCACCGAACTGAATTCCCCCTACCCCAACTCCGGAACAAGCATAAGGAAGGCACCCTCTCACCTCCAGAACACACTTACCAAAGTTGCAAGACCCAGTTTGGTTGTATATTAAACCCATGGGGACATTCCAGCCTGCCGAAGTGCCGACTGCTGTGTGGCAGGACTTCTTGCCTCGAAGAGAGTTCCAGGTGATGCCAACATCTGATTTCTTAACCACAGCCACAACATAATAACCTTGCAAGTGGAGACACCAAGACACATGCTCCTTACTATTTGGAGAAGCAGAGCAGACAAAAGCGGGATCTGATGTGCCCCCTCCCATGGGACATTTAATGGCATTTTTGTGTGGAGGAGAATGTAAGCTTTGTTTCTCCATGGTCTGTACTGTTCCATCCCTTGTGTAGAAACTGCATAGCCAATTGTACTGGCTGGTTCTGTGACAATTTGACACAAGCTAGAGTCATCAGAGAGGAAGGAGCCTCAGCTGAGGAAATGCCTCCATGAGATCCAGCTGTCAGGCATTTTCTCCATTAGTGATCAATAGGGAGGGTCCAGCCCATGGTGGGTGGTGCCCTCCTGGATTGGTGGTTCTATAAGAAAGCGGGCTGAGCAATCCATGATGAGCAAGGCAGTAAGTTGCACCCTCCATGGCCTCTGCATCAACTCCTGCCTCCAGGTTCCAGCCCTGTTTGAGTTTCTGCCCTGACTTCCTTTAGCAATGAATTGCATTGTGGAAGTGTAAGTTGAATCAACCCTTTCCTCCCTGTCTTAGTTAGGGCTGTACTGCTGTGACAAAAGACCATGACTAAAAAGGTTGGGGAGGAAAGACAAGAGAGATAGTAGAGACAGACAGGAAGAGATGACACACAGAGAGACTTGGTGCAATGGTTTATGTTGACAGTTGACTTGATATGACCTAGAGCAACCTTGGAGATGAAGCTCTGGGAGTGTCAGTGAGGGATGATCATGACTGGGTTAACTGAGGTGGGAAAGCAGGTACCATTCCCTGGGCTTCAAGGAGAAAGCTGGCTGAACCCTGACATTCATTTCTCCCTGCTCTCTGACTGCTGATGCCACAAGACCAGCCAGCCTGCTGCTCCTGTCATTGTGCTTTCACCACAATGATGGACTGTGTCCCCTAAAACTGTAAGCTAAGATAAATCCTTCCTCCCTTAGGACGCTTTTACCACAACAAGGAAAATAACGGGCACACTTGGTTAAATACAGAGAACCCTCTGTCCATGCTCAGGCTGAACCGTCTCTACCACGGCCGGCAGTTGTTGAACTGCAGGGTTGACCTGCGTTTGCATGTGACTGCAGCCTGTGGGAATTTGAACTCCTCTTGAAACAGGCAGATTGTTTCTGACCGTAAACGATCCGACTGGAATACATGGCTGATGAAAAGTTAGCCCTCCATGAAGACCGAAAGTGGAGAGCTTCAGGGTCCTGTCTCACAGGGAGATTAGGCTCAGCTGCTGCATGGCCTGTGGGCCTCTCTGACCTGGTGCTGAACAGGGACAAAGACCACCTGAGGCTGCTTGTGCAACACTGAGCCAAACCCTCAGCTCCCCAGATCTCTGCTGTGCCTAAGTAAGCCCTCAAGTTCACCTTGAGGCTCCATGTCACAGTGGATTTATTCATTTTATTTTTTCAAGACAAGGTTTCCCTGTGTAGCCCTGGCTATCCTGGAATTCCCTCTGTAGACCAGGCCGGCCTCGAACTCCACCTGCCTGGGGCTCCTGGGTGCTGGGATTAAAGGCATGCACAACACACCCTGCTGTCAAGGTGGATTTCTAAACCTTAGTTTTCATTAAATCCAACAGAACAGACTTCCTGCCTCAGCCAGTGAGTGACTTGGTAGGACTAGGAAGAGATCAAGGAACTATTTCCAACAGATTCCCAGATGATGGTGGTGGTGCTGGTCCCGAGGCCACACCCAAGGACCATGGTCTATGTGCTTTCAAGACTGATCCTTCAAGGGAGACATAAACTCTTTCATCCATGGAGAGATGCCAGGCAAGAGAACTTATCTCCTGGCAGAGGTTTGCTCTAAAGACCAGGCTGATTTCTCTGTCGGTAAGTTCCAGCTAACCACAGGGTGGTTCTTATTTTCTTCCTCTTCCTCAGCAGCCCCTGGGGATGTTTTTCTTTCATAAGGCCTCACCTTGTCCTAGAAGTGCTCACATGGCTCCTGCCCCAGGAGCAAGGATGGGCAATTGACAGAAACATGGTGCTGTGTCAGAAGGAGTTGGGGATGGAGGGGACCCACTAATTTCAACTCTTCTCAAGCTCATTGACTGCCACCTCTAGCTGTGTGCCTCTGGGAAACCACCCAGTCCCTGGGCCTCAGTGTCCCCATCTACATACCATGAAGTAATAATGTCCTTTCTACAAGGTTGCTGAGAAGAATAAACAGGTGCCATGCTAACAGAAATCCTTCCGACTGTCATGTATCCTGAGGACATCAATTATTATGGCTGCTTTGGGATAGTTTTGTTTTTCAACAATGAACCCAGGCTTCTATTTTCAACTCTAACAAATTTGACTTTTATTATTTTTTAAATTTATGTGTCTGTGCGTGTGTGCCTGCATGAATCTGTGTGAAAGTATCTCATGAAGGTACTCACAGAGGCTGGAAGAGGGCACCAAAGAGGGGACTGGAATTAACAGGTGTGAGCCCCTTGATGTCAGTACTAGGCATCAAACCTGGGTCCTCTTCAAGACCAATAAGCATATGTCACTGCTTAAGACCTACCTTCCCCTCTTCCCAAGGGTAAGGTGACTCACTCACCTTCCAAAGGTGCATTCACACACTTGGACCGCAGCCTCTCGCTCCCATGTGTAGACACTGAAAAGAAACACTGATGGTTTGCGTTAAACTCTCACATTACTCTAGCCAAGCTGTGAGCGTCTCGGTCTCAACTGAGATTGAATAGATGAGAAACGTTGGCTGCTTATCAACTGGCAAAAGTTCTGCAGCCCATTTCTCCTCCTCCTCCTGAGGGTTGCTCCTAGAACATTAGGTTCCATCCCAGAATCTCAACACTCAAACAGATACAAAATAAAATCAGATGCCCATTAAAGAGGAGGAGAAAGAGAGACAGCTCGTCCCAGATATAGACAGAGATCCTTTTGAAATAGCTATCTGGGTATGACTTCTCCCTGTGCTAGCCGCAAGTCTAACCAAGGGTTATTTGACAAGCACTGTGATGGCTCTTCCCCACCGCATGCCCTCCAGTATCCTTCTAGCCATAACAAGAGCTATGATTTTGTACTCTTTCTGCTTATAACCATCCTAAAGTGGCAAAGATACTGGAAGACATGTGTTCCCCTCACTTTAGCTGTCAGACTCTAGAAACAGTAGTTCCCCAAGGAATTGGAATTCCTCCAGGAGTCTCATTCTGGGGAAGGGAAAGACTTCAAGTTACTACTCCCAGGCCAAGGAAGACTTTGTCTCTCAGGGAGAGGTTTCATACGGTTCTGACACTTGTCGAACCACATTGCCGGGGAGACTAAAGCCAAACAATATGATAAAGCAATGATGGGTAAGACCACACCGTGACTAGGATTGTTCATCCATGCATGTCTCGTCTTCTGTTTAAACCTGAGCCTTCACATTAGAATCCTGAAGATGGAGTTGGGAGTCATGATGCCTCTAATTTCTTCCTCTTCCTCATGTGGCTATGCTGAATAAAATAAGTCTTTCTCTGTCTGTGTCCCTCTCCCTCTCTCTTTGCTCTTTGATTTTTCACTTTAATTGGTGTATTTGAGGTCTAAGCTTAGCTTGTCATGGCTGCTGGGGTCCCCAGTCCTTGATCCTAAAACCTTTGGAAACATGCCTAACGCCCACATCTGTAACTTAGCTGGTTCTGACTGTGGAGTAGAAGATTCTACTTCAAAAGGCCCTAAGCTGCAAAAAAATAGTTATCATCCTATCAGAAAATGACATTACTTCTTCACTTTTCTGTGCCCATGGCCCAGGGAGAAACACAGAGGAGCCCCATCCTTCACTCACGGTAGTTCTCGCCCAGGACGGGCACCAGACCACAGTGACCCGCAATGTAGGCAAATCCTCCATCCAGGCTCACAGCATCTGCTTCTCCTTTCTAAAGTTAAGAAAGAAATCAACTGTGAACTGTGCACCTGCCTTCCATCCACGGGCCCTCAGCCATCATCTGGTGAGCTTCCTCTCATGCATCCTTATTTAACCAGACTGTGACACTCCCAAATCTGCCTTGGAAATATGAAATTTAGAAAACCAGACCTGTCTCTGGACATGGCCCAACTCAGGCCATATTCTCTGGACATCCCTGTGTCCTCCTGGGAGAGGCCCCAGGACATGCCCAGAGCACACTTTCTTTGTGACCATTGTCACTTAATTCAGAAACCCTCATGGCCAGACTCAGGTACTATATTTAATCTGCTTCATGGAAAATATTTTCTTTTAACCAATGAAGTCCAAATCTGTCCCCCACCCCCCCAATCCCATCAGCACCACACTCATAACAACAGTGCAAAAATAGTTCCTATAAATAATTAACAAAATAATTAATCGCCATTAAGTTATTCATTCATAATTGGCATTTTAATCAATATTCCAAATAGAGTAACTGAAGTATCCTGATAGTTATGTGAGCTGATAAATAAGATCACTGAGATAAAAGTTTATGAAATGTAGCTCCATTTGTAATTCCAGCACTGGTGAGGCTGAGGCAGGAGAATTGCCACAAGTTTAAGGCTAGCTTGGGCAACCTAATGAGTGCCAGGCCAGCTAGGGATATAGAGTGAGACTTGGTGACAAATAGCAAGAACAACAATTCTCATTCATATATATGTTTCTCTTTTGACTCCTTAACTGCTGTAGAAATCGGAGAGCTAACCACGGCAGGAAAAAGGTATTCTGAGCCAGGCTCTTTCCCCAGCATTGCGAGGTGCCTGGGGAAGCAGCTCAGTGAGAAGTAAGGCCTCAACTTAATTAATGCCCAGTACCAGACAACAACAAAGACTCTCAAAAATAAAGTAAAATAATTAAGTGAATGACACACTGTCAACAAACATATTTAAGCACTGGGCAGTGAATCACTCACAAATGCCTCACAAAGTCAGATAATGCAGAAAATGTCATTTGATAAATTAGCAAACCAAAGCAAAGAGACATTAAATAATTTGTCTGATAGATGGTATAATTCCTACAATAGCCACTGTACCATACAGCCTCCTGGCTATTCCAAAGCACACATCCCTAAATGCTGGGACATGTGCATTCTTATATTTGTAAAACAAGGACTGAGAAGTACCCAGTGGGCTTTTGATGAGGTTCAAGAGAGCTAATGAGAGTTTTACATGACATGTAGAAAGTAGCTACAGAAACATTAGCTAATTAATACTAACAATGAACTCTGAAACACTGACAGTTACAGGCATAAAAAGGTTCAATCCCACATGTGTGATAGCAAAGGAATTATTAAATAACTCAAATATAAAAATTATAAATTAGCTAGGTAAATTGAGGCAGAAATATTTAGTGGGATATCATGCAGGATTTGTTTGAGACAAGGTATCGTGTAACCCAGGCTGGCCTCACTCTTACTCTGCAACCAAGGATAGCCTTAAACTGATCCTTTCTTCCACCTCCCAAGTGCTGGGATTACATGCCTGGATCAGCAGCTATTAAAAACACATTTTAACTGAACTTTTCGTCATCGAAGAAAGTGTACCTGCTGTGCCCAAGACTCTCAATAATAAATATTAACATAACACTATACCAGAGAATATCCAGAGTGCTCAACTGACAGACTGAGGAAACTACAAATCAAAAAAAAAAAAAAAAAAAAAAAAAATCTGTATCTATGGGTTAGTGCCAAAGAGTTTACCCCAAACCGGGAGCCCAGAAGAGGAAGCCGGACTTCCTACCGTGACGGCAGCCATGCAATCCTCTGGGGTTTCCTCTGTAACACATGCCAAGGCGCCACCACTGACAGCACTCCACTGGTCACATTTGGCCCTCTCCTGTTGACCCACGGCACACCACTTCACCCTCTGAGAGTCTGCCAAACCTAGGATGTGTAGAGTTGATCCAAGGACCCAAAGAAAGCACCAGATCGCTGCAGACAGGATGCCTAACGGCATCAGCGATGGCAAAGAATGGGTGTGAGCCATTCCTTGCCACAACTCCTGGCTGCCTGTCGTTCTCTAGAAGTGAAGACCCAGGTATCCATGAAAAGCAGCGAGGGCAGAACTTTTCCCTCTGTCCCGATGTCACTTCCCCCAGGGAAGCTTCTCAGCTCTCCATCCCGAAGCTGGGCCTTCTGGAACTTTCCTTTGCAGAACTTCCATCCAGCGTGCAGCCCGTGGCAGTCCCGTGCCCTGCTCTGACGGTCTCTTCGCTGCTGCTCGCCCAGTGTGCTAGCTCACATCTGACACTGCAGTTGCTCTTTCATCGATGCTCAGTTACTGTTTGCTTAAATGGAGGGTGGAAACAGAGAAGCAGCAAAGAAGGGGGCCATCGAGGCCGGTGGAATGGGGAGCGGGGCGCTGCACTCCAGGCCTCTGAGTTGCCTTTCTAGCTCTGCTCCTGAGAGTGATCTTGTTACCTGGTCAGCTTAGGATGGACCGACCTGTCACTGCGCCAGTGGACTCAGTTAACACAAGAAGCCAGAGCCACGGTTGCTTTAAATTGCCCATAATAGGAAGGTCCTCTGAGCTCAAGCCCTAGGGCCACCATCAATATAATGTTTTTTTTTTTTTTTTTTTTTTTTTTTTTTTTTTTTTTGTCGTTAAATAATGTAGGTCTTTCTCCTGGCTTAGCAGGACATCTACTCATAAACCCAGTGTATTGAGTAGCTCTCGTGGGCTTCGTAGGCCAATAAGGTTAGGTGAAACTTGCAGCTGCCTGTTGTAGGATATTTAATCACACTGTGAACCACTGGAAAAACTTATTTCAAGTTGTGTAGCTCAGCCCTAGCACATTCCTTTACTCTAAGAGCTTTCTGCTTGAATATTGTGAACAGGATTAAATCAAGTTAACCCTAGGTCAAGAGGTGGAGCAAGCAATCATTGGCAGGGAATGATATAGGAAAAAAACCATGGAGAGTAAGAGGAAGTCAGAAAGATGGATAGAGAGTCGCACAGGATGGAGAAGGGAGGGACATTCAGTTTGAGGGGTTTTTTTTTTGAGAATGCACGGGAAAGGAGCATTGCATCTTTTGGGACGTCAGCTGAGAAGGAAGATCGACTGGGTGCTTTCCCTGCCTCCCTGAGCCAGCAGGCTTTCACCCCAGCATTTGGTTCTCCAGTCTTCTTTGGTTGAGATTTTGATAGAAACAACAGCCTCCCGCTAAATCTCAGTCCACAGCCTCTGCCTCACCCAGTGGCTGAAGCTTGGCAGATCTCTTCCTGCATCTGACATACCTCTCTGTAGATTCTGAATGTCGGAAGAAAGCTCATATCCCAGGTACAGCTTGATGTCCATCTTTGGCGGGACCCTTAGAAATCCATGAGCAGCGTCAGTAAACAGCAGGTCTTTCCCAAGAGGGGAGCCAAAGAGTTGAAATGTTGATGACTTGTCTTTTCCAAAATGTTCCTGTTTGGAGGCAGGAAAAGGAACGGAGGAGCATTGTTGACACGAAGGTGAAAGTGAAGACAAAATGAACCCGAATTTCGAAGGGGAAAGGAAAAGGAGGAGCCGTGCAGTCATCCTTGTGCATAGTTTTTTCCTGCTGTTGCAATTGCCAGCAGTTAACAGCATTCTGAAAATACTAAATGGAAAGTTCCAAAAAAAGCAATACATTTTAAATAGCTTTGTTAGTCTACGGTTTTATTTTGTTATTAATTGTTACTCTCTTATTGTACTTAATCTATTCATTAATTTTTATCCTATATTTGAATATACAGATTGCTGACTTACAATGGCTTGGCTTTGATATATATATATATAATATGACATATATATTAGAACAGTGATAGGTTTACTGGAATACAGCTCACAGCATCAAAAACTATGTATCTATCTACCTATCTATTATCTTTCTAACTAGCTTGTTATCCATCTATGTATCCACCTATCAGGAGGGTCGGGGACGTTCTGCAATTACAGGCATTCGCTGAAGCTTTTTCAATACCTTCTACATTAATTAATTAACTAATTAAAAATTAAAATTTAATTTTAATAAAGGGAGACAGCTTGTGCACGAAGACAGTGGCCAGGGCTTCTAACAAGTCTTGTCAGGGACAGTTTTACTCAAATTCCATCTAGTCTGCATCATCTAGACTCAGGGAAACTGTAAGGAGCTGACCTCCAGACCCATAGAAAAGGATCTGAGTTGGTCACTTGCCAGACAGCTGTCCATCTCCACTAGTGCTCTTGCTGTGTGCTCCCATGGGCAGGGCAATGGCTGCCTCTTTCCTGACTGACTGCCCTGGTGGCCATGCTCCAGTACCATTGCCACCAGGGTGGAGGTCAGGTATCCTGGGCTTCCTTTTTACCTCAGGCTTGTTGCTAAGGAAGCAGTTATGGGAATTAAACTTTTCCCTTCAGGCTTCCAAAATACCTCAAGTGACCTTTGCCTGTGACTCCTGTGCCTGGGCCACAGTTATTCCTGGTTGCAGCCTTTAGTAGCACCTGCCCAGGTGTTCTTTTAAAGGACTGCCTTCACTATTTGTGATAGCACCTGTCTATAATCCCAGCACTTGGGAGGGTAAGAAAGGAGGGTGAGGGGTCATAAGGGAAACACTTTGTCGACGGGAGAGGACTCTTCAGAACTGAAAGGAGTGAAAGGAGACAGAAAGTGCTTCTGAAAGTCTTTAGCCCGCAGGTCGGTGATGAGCATCACATGGTCCTTATTGCTCCTACTGTCTGTAGTAAACATACACCAGGTAGATTGCTGGTAAAGGGATCGTGAGCACCAGCATCATCCATTGTGTCATGAATGCAAAGATTTCTAGCCTTAGTGTGGTCAGATGGCAAGGAGGAAATCCTATCCCCCATCCCCCCATTGAAGCAGGGAGCTGCAGGCTGGGAAAAGGATGTCAGGAGTGGGTACCTGGGCCACTCCGAGGAGTTCTTGGATCAAGTCCTCCTTGCCGTCCACACTCCGAGCCACAACAACATGAGAAGGGACCCGGGCCAGGTAGCACTGCTTGTATTCCTCCACTGGCCTGCGGGTATTGTCCGGGCAGAGCAGCTCATACTGGTCCCTGTCGGCCTTTTGGGGCAGGACCTCTGAGGAAGGAAAGTCCGGGTGAGCAGGCTGAGCCGGGGGCTGTGCTGACCCCTCCCCACCACCACAGCCTTTCCGAACACACTTTACACAGGTGAGAGGGCAGACAACTCATCAGGGAAACAACAGGCTTATAGTCTCATAGAGCATCGCACAGCCTTGGGTACCATGGCCGGCCAAGGCACCCTTGAGCTGCCCATATCCCCGAGGCTCTAAAACGAAAATCTGTGAGAGCAAACACATTTAGCGGCGATAACCCACCACAACACTGCACAGGGCTCACTGGTGCCCAGGCCTCTTTACACGCCATTCCCCAACCTAAAGGAGGTGGGACACGGAATAGCCACATTGTAGACGTGAAGAAAGCCTCAGTGATGCTTCCGTGCTGGGGCCATTCACGTCCCCCACGAAAGCAGCCAAGTTCCCCCAGAGACCGAGCCTGTTGGGGGAAAGCACTAAGAGAACCAAGGGGGAGAAGGAGACACAGGGTCCCAGTCAGGGAACTCTGCAGGCGTAAAGGTTCCTTGGTTGCCACTGTGTTGATTTGGCTGTTATGGATTCAGTGCATTCATACTTAAAGTCCTAATCTGCAGTGTCTCCAAAGTGTGACCTCATGTTGAATTAGGATGCCATTAAGATGTGACCATAGTGGAATACAGTGGGCTCCCATGCCAATACAGCTGGTGTATTTTTTTTTCTTTTTTTGAGACAGGGTTTCTCTGTGTTGCCTTGACTGTCCTGGACTCACTTTGTAGACCAGGCTGGCTTTGAACACACAGAGATCCTCCTGCCTCTGCCTCCTAGAGTGCTGGGATAACAGGTGAGAGCCACCACACCGGGCTTCAGCTGGTGTTCTTATGAAAAGAGGAAACTGGGACAGAGCTGTGCACACAGGAAGACTGCCCTGTAAACACGATGTCAGATGGTGATACGTATAGACAGGTGAAGGAACACCAAAGACAGCCACCCAGCCAGAACAGCACAGGAGCTTCTTCCTCACGTCCTCAGAAGAAACAAACACTGGTAACACCCTGATCTTGAAATCCCAGCCTCTGGGAGGAGGAAATGATGAGTGTCTGTTGCTTAAACCACCCAGTGTGGGGCCCTTTGTATTGGCTGGCCTGGAATGTGAATACAGGCAGTCATTGGGATTAATAAAAGTATCATTCTGAAAGAGAGGGAGAAGTGGGCATGGCGGTGCAGGCCTATCCCGGCTGCTCATAGGGCTGAGAGAGGTAGGAGGGTTGCAACTCCATGGCCTGCCTGGGCAATAAAGTGAGTTCAAGACCAGCTTAGCCGACATAGTGAGACTATGTGCCAAGATGAAAAGAGTAAAAAGAGGGCTGAGGGTCCATAGCTCGGTGGCATGGCACTTGCTAAATGTGTGAAGCCCTCATTTTGATCAGCCCTGAGGAGAAAGAAGGGGAGGGAAGAGACGGGCTGTGAGTTACACATGATGTTGGAAGGGGGGGGCACTGAGGGATGAATTGAAGCTTCTCAGCAGCAGGGGATCAGCTCCAATGAACTAAAGCGCTTTTTATTTTTGTTACACAAAAAGCTGGTTAGCAAGTCAATTCCCGAACACCAAAATCTCTTACCAGCTCTCTAGGAGTTGTCTCAGGGAACCATTATCTAAGAAACACAGTCATTACAAGGAATTGCTAGGAATGTCTTATGACTGAGCTTATGCTAAGGTTCTGAAATTCCCAAGAAAGAGCAACCCCATAAATCTCAGACAACAATCACTGATTATTTACAAGAGATTACTTCAAGGCTATCACTCCAGAGTAAATGCCAGGTACAATGGCTCTTCTAAAAGTCTGATACAGGAGGCTATCATTGGATTCTGGGGATCATTATGATTTAAATTCAGTATGTAATATCAAAAACACGCTTAAAATCTCTGCATTTTAAAAAGACTGACTGAACAAGGAACCACACATCTGCAATCCCAGTACTTAGAAAAATAGAGAGAGAAGCGAATCCTTTTAATTATTAATTATTTTTAGGCAGAATCTCAGTATATAGCCTTGGCTGGCCTGGAACTCAATATGTAGACCAGGCTGGCCACAAATTCACAGACATCCTCCTGTCTCCCAAGACCTGGGATTAAAAGCAAGGGCCACCTTGCCAGACCACGAATTTTTGGGGATTTCGTAACATCAAAATTTAAATTCAAAAAAATTCATGTGCTCTAAGAACCTCAGGGGAAAAAAAGCTCTTCCATTTTGCTCACTAGATGGCCCAACTAGTGGCGGCAGACACTGGCTTATAGCAATCACTTATATCCCACCTGGAGTACTTCAGAAAGCTCTCCTGGGAAGGCAAGAGGAAGCCTTACTACTGTGGGAAAATGACCTTCAGCAAAGGTAAGCCAGGATGGTCTGGGACAGCCTGTTCCTTCCCAGAGAGAAGTGTTTTTAAATCTCCATGGTGAAAGCTAGGAGACACCACCCACTGGCACAACCATAGTAACACAGACATCCAAGGGCCATAGAGCATAGCTACTTGGAACAACTTGGTTTTGGAAGGTGACACCCAAAAATAGCCTTAGTCATGAGAATTGTTGATAATAGGATTTCCAAATTTCCCAAATTCCAAAATTTCCAACTTGCAATTTCCAAATTTGGATTTTAGATTCAAAACTTGATTTTCAATATCCAAAATGCTAACATACCAGGTAGCTTAGTTATTGCTGCAACAAAATGCCATGACCAAAAAAGCAATTTGAGGAGAAAAGGGTTTATTTGGCTTATACTTCCATGTTACTGTTCATTATTGAAGGAAGTCAAGACAGGAATCCAAACAGGGCAGGAACCTGGAGGCAGGAGCTGATGCAGAAGCCATGGAAGGGTGCTGCTTACTGGCTTGCTTCCCATGACTTGTTCAGCCTGCTTTGTTATAGAACCCAGGACTACAAGCCCAGGGATGGCACCACCCACAATGGACCAGGCTCAGTCTCTAATTTTAAAATGCCTTACAGCTGGATGTGATAGTGACATTTTTCTCAATCAAGGTTCCTTCCTTTCAGATAACTCTAGTTTGTGTGTCAAGCTGACATAAGACTAGCCGTCACACCTGGCTGGCATGCAGTGATGAGAAGGTGAAGAGTGAATGGCTGAGCAAGAGAACAGAGGACACTGGCATCACCATGCCATCATGGCGGAAGGCATTTGGGTTGTAACTAAGACTAGGGTAAACTGTGAGGACCTGAAAACTTCCTGGAAGTGTTTGTTAGAAAACTGACCTTAGCACATGGGTGGGTATACATTTGAGCTTTAAACATTTCGAGTAGCTCAATGTGTTTGTGCCTTGTAGAGGAATTTCAATTCAGAACATGGCTGTTTTGGCAAGAAGTCACATCCAAAGACCTTCTAGGTCTGTGTGATCTGGCTGGATCACAAGCACATCTTTAGTCCAGGAGATAACAGGCCAGCAGATCTGAGTTCAAGGCCAGCCTGATATAGATCCAGGTGTGGAAGTATGTGCCTTTAATTCCAAACAATGAAGGTAAAGTTAGTTTGTAGAAGGAAGTACCCATGTTTGAAAGTGATGTCTAATTGAATGCCAGAAACAGTGACGAATCAGGGAAAGGCTTGACAGAATAGGGTATACCCAACTCTCACAAGAAGAAAGAGGAAAGAAAAGCTACTTAAGGGGCAATGGGGTGGGGGAGGAAGCAGTTGTACTGGGAGAGTAATAGGGAAACAAGTTGCAGACAGAGCTCAAGCAAACACCGAATGAGCCAGGAGATTAGAGTAGATTGTTTGAGTTAGTTTGAGGCCAAGCAGAGCAATTTAGAGGCCAAGGGAAAAACTAGATTGAATAAATCATCTGGAAGGGGAGTTTGAGCCAGAACAACTGAGCTGAACCAGCCAGCCCACAGCTCAGTAAGATCAAGAAAGGATGAGCTTATTAAGCAGTAAGTCATAGAGGCTGAAAACATTCTAGCCTTAGATTAGATTGTATAGAGGCTAGAAGCTTTCAGGACTAGGTCTAGGTTAGCAGACAGAGACAATAGTTGAACCAGGCAAATAAAAGTTACTCTCACAGTACCTGATATTTAATTGGCTATAAAACCAAAAATGTGGTCTAGTAGCTTTTTCCGGTAAACCCAGCTGCTCTGGAGGCTGAGGCAGACAGGTAGGAAATTTGAGACCTTTCTGGGTTTCAGAATGCTTGAAGACCATCTGGGAAACAGTGAGCTCTTGTCTCAAATGACCAAAAATAACAAATGAAAAGCAACAGAAGATTTAGGAATCTAACTTTGTGATTTTGTAACTTTGTAACTTTGTGATAGAGTGTTTGCCTAGTATGCATGAGGTGCTGGGGTCATAAGCAAACAAAATTTACACACACACACACACACACAAAATCCCAGCATATGTAATCTTAATTTATCTAAAAATGCTGCTTTGCTTATTTGAGCTAAATTGTCCAAATGGTGAAAAGGTTCGTCGTGTTATTTTTGTTTTCGATTTTTAAAATAAGGTGTGTAGGAAGCTGTTGCTCAGGGGTAAATCATTTGTCTAGTGCATACAAGGCTCTCAGGTTAATGCCGGACACTGCAGAAACAACTTCTTTCAATAGTTGGTAAGTAGCAAATAACAGTCCCAACACTGTATTCACCAGATTAATAGAGGGTCGGCAGGTTGGCTGAAAGAGCAGGGGAGGAGCAGGGCGGGTCCCTGATGTGGGGGTGGTCAGCAGGAGACAGATGTGCACTAAGAAGAGCAATGAAGCCCTAAGCAGTGTAGAAATGATGGAAATGCTCTCATAAAATCTCTCCCGTGGTATCACCATCTCAATATCAACATTGGCTAGAGGTTAAAAACAACAAACCTTTGGAGACGAGAGCCAGAGCCTTTGGCCAGGCTGGGGCCTGCTTTACCCTTTTTGTTCCAGACTTACCAAACAGTGTCAGATGCCTCAGGAAGCTCACATCCCCCTTGCCATCCTCCAGACATCTGCAAACAGGACAACCAAGGTCAGGCACTCAGGGGAGGTGCACACACCTCACCTGGCTCTTGTGCAATTGCCCCTCAGGGTCTGCTGAGGCTTTGCTCAGAGCTTCTCAGGAGTCCATGTTTTCCAAGAGGCAGTGGCCCTTATCTGAGGCCTTTGACCCTCATAGCCACGCTGAGCCCTGAAGTAGGCAGGAGGCCTGAAAACCAACGTCACAGAAGGATGATGAAGCAAACAAGACCCTCACTTTCTTTTAGAGACCAGCTCAAAGCAAGTGGTTTGGTTTTGGCGTTCTAAGAGTCATCGGATAGCCTCAAAAACCCAGCTAGTCCTGCTCCTATTTGAGCATCTGCTTTCTTCTCTTATCAAGGATAAGACACTGGCAAAATATCAAAGGTTCCTGAGGCCTGTGTCTGCAGACCCCAGTCCCCAGAGATGAGCCTGTCATTTCTGCACTTCTGTTACCAGGAAGACTAGCATGTCATGGCCCCAGTTTTGGAGAGGCAGTAGGTTTCCCACCAAAAAAAGATTGTTCTTTCAGGATGATTAGGAAAAAGAGGGACTCTGGACCCTGATCTGGTTGCCAATGGTATGGCCTGTTTAATCCTGTGTCTTTGTCTCTCTGTGATGACTGATACAAGTTGTCAACTAGACTGGATCAGATAACATAGGTGAGGACGAGCCTAGGATCATACCTGTCAGGGAGTCTCTAGGCTAATTAAGGTGGGAAGACCCACCCTAAACTCAGGTGGCACTGTCCTATGGGATGAGGCCTAGCATTGAATAAAAAGGAGAAAGTGAGCCAAGTACCAGCATCCCCTGCCCATCCATGTGATCAGCTAGCTCATGCTCCTGTCACCACTTCGCCATCATGATGGACTGTATCCTCCCAAACCATGAGCCAAAATAAAACTCTTTCCTTCATAAGTTGCTTTTTTGTCAGGTGTTCGGTCACAGTAATAAGAAAAGTAACTAAGGGGCTAGAGGGATGGCTTAGCAGTTAAGAGCGCTGGCCGCTTGTTTTAGAGGTAAACATGTTTTTGTTTTAATCCTCAGTGTGAGGATATGGGTTAATTCAGATTGTCCACAGCAGCAAGCCATTTGCCTCCTGCGGGCTCTGAGAGGGCCACTTTGCCAGCTGTAATTAGTTGAATTCTGAGGACTTTGAGGGGTATGTGTATGATAGCCCAGGGGAAGAAGGGGTGGTGGCTTAGAGGAGTCAGAGGAAGACTTCTTGCTGGCTTGCTGGTTACTTGGACTTCTGGATTTCCTGACGATGGATACTGATATTTCCCCCCAAAAGAATCCTACAACCCTACCCAACAGGAAGAAGTAAAGAGAGCTACATCCCCCTTCCTTTACAACCTTCTTTTCCCCCTACCTGTGGTTTGGGGGTTGGAAGGGAGATACAAGCTTTAAGGAACCCCCAAATAAAGCAGCATTTGAAAAACTAGTGCCAACAGCTGCTCTTCCAGAGGACCTGAGTTCAATTCCCAGTACCCACATGGCAGCTCACAACTGTCTGTAATTCCATTTCCAGGGGATCCGACACACTCATACAGACACACTTGCAGGCAAAACACAAGTACATAATCATTTATAATTATACATTATTAAATAACACAAACAAGGTATACATTATTAAATAATACAAATGACTAATTATAAAATATTTATAAAAATTATTTTTAATAAATTAAGATACTTTTTTTTTTAAATAGAAAAGTAGCTAATAGACTCCCTACTTTGAGAGCAAGGGTTTTCACCTACTTGAAAGCTCCAGAGTAGCCGAAGTACGGTTCACGGGAGGAGCAGGCACACTTGTCTGTCCCTTTCCCCACACACAGTTGGCACAGGCTTGGAGATGCCTTTCCATCCGCACAGGGGACACAGCTACTGGAGAAGAACGTGGCCACTGCTGCTCAACACAGAGACGTGAGCCACAGAGTGTGAGTTGGCTAAAGCCTTCAGATTGTGCATATTTGTGAGAGAGTACCCTGTGGGAGAGCCTAAATCTGTGGCCATCTCCCAGGGCTGCTCCTAGGAAGTGAGAGTGTATGCAGGGAGTCTGTCATAGGTAGCGGACACTGCCCGAGCCAGAGTGAATGGATGGATGGCCCAGGGCCCTGTGTGTTTGAGCCCAGGGCTCAAGCCTACGGAAACGCTTCCTGACTTGTCTGCTGCAGGGTGTGTGGGAACTGCTGGCCCACGTGGAAACAAGGAGTGACCAGTGCCATGCACCCTGTCAGTTTACGAGCACTTTACAGGGCCAGGAAGAACACTGAAGAAGGCAGGAACTGCTGCAGACCAGTCACCACCTTGTAGCCTTTTCACAATGCCCGAGCTCACCCCACTTCAACCCTTCTATGATGAGGCTATGATGCCGCATGCTGGTGAGTCAGCAGAGGAGCAAGCCAGTAGCCGCTGCCTAGCTGCCCAGACAGATGGCCAGTGGCGTCTGTCTCCACAGCAAGTGGACACCCATAGAAAGGTCATACATGGCTGGATTGGAGGCCGAGGTGCCTCAGATCCACAGTTACCTGTCCCTGTCCCTGTGAAAACTTGAGTCCTGCAGAGGTTGACAGCTCAAAAACGGTACACTTTTGCAGAGTGTAGAATCCGGCAATCCTCTTCAAAGGCTAAACAGGTCTGGGCTCACTGTGGCTCATGCTAACTGCTCAAGAAGCCTGGAGCCCCCCACCCCCCGGATGTCCCGGCATCAGCCAGCCATCCTGTCCTTGCCCATGTTCCAAACCCTGGAATTAATACATGGAAGCCTGGGGGCGGGGTAGCCGGTAATATATCTGGGAGCCCCAGAGAACCTTCCTCGGGGGCTTTCAAGGATACCCTTGCCAAGAGAAACTGCTGTGATTCCCGGGGAGACAGACAGCTCGGAGAAACAGAAGCACCTCTACCGACAGATGTGATGCTGGTTGCACATTCTTGCTCTGACACATGTTTGTCAGTGGCTGAGTGGCAGTTCCCATGCATGATCAACTCAGCTGGATTTGGAATCACCATGGAAACACACATCTGGGTGTGTCTATGAGGCTGTGTCCGTAAAAGTTTAACCAAAGAGGGAAAATCTACGCTGAACATGTGTGTGTCACCATTGACGGGATGGGGTCCTGGGTTAAAATTTATAAAAGAGAAAAGCAAGCTAAGCACCAGCAGTGCCTCAAGATCCTGCAGCCATGACACCCCCACCATGACGTGACGAACTATTTCCTCAGACTCTGAGCCCAAAGAAGCCCTTCCTTCCTGAAGTTGATTTCGTTGGGTGCTTTTCACGGCAGCAAGACAAATGACTGACATATGGTGTAATCCCAACATAATCCACGCAGAACCACCCAGTGCAGGAGCCCCTTGAGGGCACCCAGCCCCAGCCAGAGTCTCACCTGTTTGCAATGAGCCAGAAGGGAGCAGTACGCTGAGGGGAACGTACCACCCAGCAGACCAGCCCAGGCCTGCATGGCAGGACTTCTTGCCCTGGAGCTGGTTCAGTTGGAAGCCGGTTCCCTTCTTTGCCACGGCCACGGCATAAAAGTGCGTCTGCGGATCTGCGGTGGAGCACACAGAGAGAGAGAGAAGCCGAAAAGAAACAGCATCATTACAACTAACCTTCCAGGACATGTGGAACAGCAGAAGATCCTGGGCCCTGCACCACCCGCTAGCAAGAAGGGCAGAGAAAGAAGTGAAAAACACCCTTTATCTGACAGGAGGAGAGACATGCCCCTTTTCAAGGCAATAAATGAATATTACAGACGTTCCCTGACTTACAAGATAGACTTGTGAGGTTTTTACTCTATGGTAGGTGCAAAGGCCAGCGGCATCCTTTGAATTTTCAGTTTGGTCTTTCAAATGCACAGTGGTCCCCTCTTCTGAAGCTGGGCAGAGACAGTAAGCCACGGCGTGTAGTCAGCCATGGGACCACGACAGGGACAAACACTAGTCCACAGCACAGCATTGCTAAGCTAGGATGTTTGCCAGACCAGCTGTATTGAAAGCATCTGGGCTTAGAATATTTGTAGTTCATAATGGCTTTAATCAGGGCATCGGTCCATTGTAGGTTAGGAAACCTCTAGAGCCATCCTGCTGTGTTTTGTTTCGTTTCTGCCAGTCACTCAGGCTTAGAGTGAATCAACCCCCTGTTACGGGACTTGTGGGTGTTCCGGGGACCACAAGCTTTAGTTCCCAGTTGTAGTTGCTGTACTGTTGCTGCTTCTATGTGGATTTTTTTTTTCCTCCTTGGGTTCTCTGCTCACAGCTCAATTACAAAGTGCAGGTATGAGAGATGAGGATGTCCCCAGAACATAACAGTAACCTGCAATCTAGAGTCAGGCTGAGCTGGGCTGTGCTCTCACACATTGAGTGAAGTAATGGACAAGAGTGGGAAAGAGCTGGGCATGGTGGCGAATGCCTGCAATCCCAACACTCAGAGAGGCAGAGGCAGGTGGATCGATGTGAGTTTGAAGGTCAGCCTGATCTACAAAGCGAGTCCAGGACAGCCAAGGGTACAGAGAGAAACCCTGTCTCAAAAAAAGAATTAAAAACAAATAAACAAACACCTCAGTTATGTTATGTAAACATGTTTTTGTTTTAATCTCAGGTGTGGGTTATGGGGCTGATTCAGATTGTCCACAGCAGCAAACTATTTGCCTTGTGCGGCCTCTGAGGAGGGCTCTTTGCCAACTGCAGATAGTTTAATTCTGAGGACTCTGGAGTAGGAATAAATATCAGAGCCCTTGTTTTCACCTTCTTCCCATGTCTATCCCATTTGCCTTTCTGAATGAAGATTGAGCATCTTACCCAAGGTCCTCCTTCTTGTTTAGCTTCTTTGGGTGTACAGACTTTTTAATATGATTATCCTATATTATATGTCTAATATCCAAGGAACAAGACAGGAGCATACCACAGAGGGCCTCTGAAAGACTCTACCCAGCAGGGTATTAAAGCAGATGCTGAGACTAATAGCCAAACTTTGGGCAGAGTGCAGGGAATCTTAGGAAAGAAGGGGGAGATAGAAAGACCTGGAAGGGTCTGGAGCTCCACAAGAAGAACAACAGAACCAAAAAATATTGGGCCTAGGGGTCTTTTCTGAGACTGATACTCCAATGATACTCCAACCAACGACCATTCATGGAGATAACCTAGAACCCCTGCACAGATGTAGCCTGTGGCAGCTCAGTGTCCAAGTGGGTTCCTTAGTAAGGGGAACAGGAGCTGTCTCTGACATGAACTCAGTGGCTGGCTCTTTGATCACCTCTCCCTGATGGGGGAGCAGCCTTACCAGGCCACAGAGGAAGGCTATAAAAGACAGTCCTAAAGAGACCTGATTGACTAGGGTCAGATGGAAGGGGAGGAGGACTGCCCCTGTCAGTGGACTGGGGGAGGGGCATGAGAGGGTGAGATTGGGAGGGGGGAGGGTGGGGCTATAGCTGAGATACAAAGTGAATAAATTGTAATAAATAAAAAAATTATACTAAAGAAATATCAGAGCTCAGAGAGAGAAAGGGGGTTCCAAGGAAGAAGAATGTTAGTGTTCCTCCCTGCTGCTCCTGGTTGCTATTGATGCAGTTTGACAAGAAGTTGGAGATATCCTGAAACAAAGATTGGACTTGCCCGAAGGAACCCAATAACCCTAACCAGCAGGAAGTAGCTTTAAAGAGAACTCTGCCCCTTCTCCTCACTAACCTTTCTCTCCTACCTGGTGTTGAGGTATGGGGTGGAGAAGGGAAGAAGAGACATAAGAAACGTAAATAAAATAGTTTTAAAAAGTACAGCAACAATACTGGGTCCCAGGGAGAACACACCATCTTTTGACCCATAGTATTCTGCCATGATAGGTTTCAGGTTGTAGTGGGTCAGGCCAGCCTCAGCCATCAATGCTCCATCAATAGTCACAGCATCTATTTTGTTGGCCTGAAAGACAAGTGACCACACATGAATGAAACTTCATCCTTGGAGATGACTCTCCTAGAGTCCTGCTAGGGACTCTGGCTCCAAGGAGTCTTCCATAGCTCCTTCACCCCATTCCTGTGTGCTCCATGAAGCTGTCAAGGGCTGAAAGCAAAAAGCTACCACCGTATGCATGCTGTTTTGAGTTTCTCCTTAGCCCCTCGCCAACCGACGTTTGGTTTACTAGCCTCCTCCTTGAAATGCAAGGTCTGTGAAAGTAGGGACACCCACATGTTCTGTTCCCTGGGTAATCTCATCACATACATGAGCACCTAGAAGGTCCAGATGTCCATATGTGTTTGCCGAGTGAACACATGACCTGCAGAATATTCCCATACATGAGAGCTCACGTTGCATCTTCCACATCTGGGTGTCAGGGGTATGTCAGTCATGGGGTCCTTCTTCCCCATAGGAAGCAGAAACTCCACAGCCCCCCTAAGATAAAGTTGGGTCATTTCCTACCCACAATGCAAGTCATTCTTTTTATTCCTCAGTAATTGACATTCTTTTTTTTTTTTTTTTCAGCACCGGGAAATGAACTTAGAGTCTTGTACATCTAGGCAACTTCTCTATCACTGAGCAATATTTCTATCCCTCTTCTACTTCTTAAATTTTTGAGATGGAGTCTAATTAAGTTGCCCACGCTGGACTCAAACTCACATTCTACAGCCTGAGCAATCAATCCTCAGGCTTGCAACCGCTCCTATCTCACCTTCCCAGTTAACTGCATTCCTGCGTCACCAGACTCAGTTTACAGATTGACTTTTAAAGTAATTTGTTTTTTTTTTCTTTTTTTCCAGAATGTATTTTAGTACAGTCAGTCCTCAGTGTCTGAGGGAGATTTGTTCCAACATTCTGCAACAGCAAAGTCAACAAAGGCTCGAATCCCTAATAGGACATGGAGTGGCATCGCTCACGACCTGTGCAGCTGCTCTCCTATATTTCACACCATCTCTAGACTAGGAAGAAAGCTAACCCAAGGCAGAAGCTATATAAACAGTTGTCACACTGTGTTGTTCAAAGAATGGAAATGAGAAGAGTCAGCACATGTTCGATACAGATGAAACCTTTAAGAAAACAGTTTTTGATCTGTAGCTGTTTGACTTTACAAATTCTGTACCATAATTATTTTATAATATGTATCCATATATAATATATTATGCATTACATAATATATCGGTGTGTATAACTTGGGACATTGCTGAAGGCATGTATCAGAAGCCAACTCAGATTAACTTGAAGAAGGATTATTTAATATGAAAGGTAAGAGAACGAGGTCACTAAGCCTGTGAGCCTGTCAGCATCACCAATGTCAGTGATGGAGGGAGGGCTTGCAGAGGTATCTCAGTGGCTAAGGCCACTTGTTGCTCTTGCAGAGGACCTGGGTTCTTAGCACCCACACCGTGGCTCACAACTACCCATAACTCTAGCTCCAGGGGATCCAATGCCCTCTTCTCACCTTTGTGGGTACTGGGTACCAGGCATACACACGGTATGCAGACATACATGCAAAACTCATAAAATAAAAATAAGTAAATATGAAAAAAGAAAGAAGGAAGACAGGAAGAAAATGAGAAGCAGTATGAAAGGACTTGACATGAGCTGCAACCATCCTTGAGGACTTCAGCTCATGATGGCTTTTTTTCCATTTCACACTTCTTCCCTTCCTGAGTCCTTCCCCTTCAGGTTCCAATATCAGATGCAAAAAAAGACAAGTCTTAGATAGTCTAACCTGCTCTGCAATAAGGACAAATGGCTATAGCAAATCCAACTCTGTAGACTATCCCACTGTTTATCTCTCTCTCTCTCTCTCTCTCTCTCTCTCTCTCACACACACACACACACATGCCTGCACATACACAAAGGCAAATTTCATGTTGAAAAAACCCAAACAGCTTTAGCTGGGTGGCTGTGTAGCACATTTTGATCCCAGCATCTGTGAGGCAAAGGCAGAAAGATTTCTGTGATTTGAGGCCAGCCTAATCTACAGAGTACCAGGACTGCCAGGATTACACAGAGAAACCTTGTCTTGAAAATACAATCAACCAAAAAACAAAAGCAAAACAGCTTTTTGTACTTAAGGATTAAAAGCCCACCAGGTATGGTGTTCCACACCTAAGTCCCAGCACCCAGGAGACAGGAACAGGAACTCTGAGTTCCGGGCAAGCCTGGTCTACATACAGAGAGTTTCATGTTTGTTTTTGAGTATTTAATGATTCTCCTGATTCGGTACTATGTTTTGCTGTGTCACAGCCAAGTTCGAACCCTGTCTTAGTTTCTCGATCAAGATTGTGACTTTTACTACTGGTGAGAGCCAAACAGCTGTATTCTTCCCTGCACTGTAAAGTTACAGGAAAAGGAACCCTGCAAACTTTCTTCTCCTTCAGACAGCGGCGACTTACCAAGATGTCCCTGACACACTCCAGGGAAGAGGTCTTCATCACACAGGTGACAGATGGACCATCTGCAGGAAGGACTTTCTTCATGTTGTCACGGAAACCGGAACACTTAGCTGCCTCAAGATCTGACACAACACACCATCGTATAGTCTTCTTAGGAGCAGCCAGGCACAGGCCTAGGTGAGAGATATTGGTGTTGTCAGGGGCCGATGACACTCACCTTCCTCTGCTGGCAGAAGGGATCAAACACCAGACAAGATGCTGACTAAGGGAGCTGGACCCAGGGCTCAGACGGTGCAGTGGTTAAGTATGCATTCGTCTCTTCCAGACCCCAAGTTCAGTTCCCAGCTCACAGCCTCCTGTAACCCCAGCCCTAGGGGATCTGGCACCCTCTTCAGGCCTCTGTTGTGCACAACTTCCCCAACGTGTGTGTGTGTGTGTGTGTGTGTGTGTGTGTAACTAAAAATAATATTTTAATGCTAAAAAATAACACCAAAACTGTGTGTCATCCACAAACCGAATTGGCTGCTTTCCTCGAGGGAATCCTCAGGTCCCATTTTAATGACTCTCTACATATATATAATCACCCCCCAAAAGATATTAGCAATATGACAGCAATTCCACTCACATGCACAGACATATATATGCATATATGTGTATGTATTTAAAACAGGGACTTAAAAATACATGCACATAGATATTTACCGCAACACTTTTTTTTT
>NW_026596120.1:12916840-12962472 GCF_907164565.1 Psammomys obesus
TTTTTTTGGTTGACAGTGTACCTAAACAAGGTCAGAACTTTTTTTTTTTTTCTGAATATGAATGTTCCAGGACTTGCTCTGAGAAGTTTATTTATTTTCCTGTTTGTGATGGGTCCTGTGAGTGTTTGTTGGGTGTTGTCAGTGGTGGCCAGGTGGATGTGTGCTCTTAGCACAGATCCTTGGTCTGCTGTACCATGTGTTGTCAATATGCTCTGAAAGCTAGTAATGTGCACACTCAAGGTTTCAATGTTGTGAAAGGTGTGAGCATCTAGCCCTATGGCCTGCACTAGCATGCTGTGTATTGAATGTGCTATCGCTGCTTATCTGAGTGTTTTTATGTTCCCTCAAGATAACTTAGTACTTGCCTACTGTCTTAGTTACTTTTGTATTGTGCGGTAAGGCACCATGACCAAAAGCAGCTTGGGGAGGACAGCATTTATTTCATTTTACAACGTGTAGTCTGTCATCCAGGGAAGTCTAGGGGCTGGTGCAAGGCCATGGAGGAGTGCTGCTTACTGGCTTACTTCATGGTGTGCTCAGTCTGCCTTTCTATGCCACCCAGGGACCACCTTGCTCAGGGCTGTGTCACCACAGGGAACTGGGCCCTCCCAAATCAGTCATCAATTAAGAAAACACCACAGACCAACCTGGTAGGCATATTCTTAATTGAGGTTCTCTCTTCCTAGTGACTCCAGCCTGTGTTTACTTGACATAAAACCAGCCAGCACAGCTATCTTCCTTTCATCTTCAGTTAGAATGGCCATTTTTCTGGAACAGATGCTGTCTTTGACTTAGCAGTTATGGCCTTAATCTTATTTTCGCACTCTTTCCATTTTGGCATTCTTTTTCCTTGAAGAGGCTGGTGTGCTTTCCTGTCCTTGCCAAACTATAAACTCTGTAAAGGCAAGGACTGTGCAAGTCTTGTGAATTCTTCATTTTTATTGCCTAGCGATGTGCCTGGCATGAAGCAGTCACAAGTGTTTTGTTTAGTGTTGAGCAAAAGTAGAAGGCAGATGTAGGGGATACAAGTAGCTTCTGAGTGTAGCATTGCTGGGCAGGCTGCAGCGGCCAGTCAATCTTGGGGGCACCTGAGACCTATTGCCCATCAACCCAGACAGACTAGACATGATTGCCACAGCAGTGAGCTTGGGGGTAGGGATAGCTCAGTAGGAAGGCTTTGGAAAACATCGACTACACTTGACTCTGAGTGCAGGTAATTGGAATTTTCTTGTTACTGTGTCTTGGCTGAGTTGATATGTGTGTATGTATGAATGGGTTTATAATAGTTTCATTTACTGTGTGTCCAATTCAGTACACACATGGATGCACACCTTTCTTGCACACATGCATACACATGTCTGTGTGTGTGTGTTTATTTGTGTTTGTGATGTATGCATGTACATGTCTCTGTGACCAGAGGTCAACATCACATTCTTCCTCTTTCATGTTCCACCTTATTTTTAGAGACAAGCTCTCTCACTGAACCTGAAGCTCATTGATTAGGTGAGAGCTCCAGGAATCTGCCTGCCTACGCCAGCGCACTGAGCTTTCATGTGGGTACAGGGACCCTGAACTCAGGTCTTTGTTCTTACAAAGTAAGCACTTCACCCACTGAGCCATCTCTCCAGTCCTCAACATATATTTTAATATGTCATCTGGAAGCAGGATTTACGGTGCTCATCTACAAAGCCCAACACTTGTGAGGCAGAAGGGTGTCTGGCCTGTGGCCTGTGGGCTGCGTTTATACAAAGATGGCTTTGAGTTTAGCCCAGCACAAAATCCTAAACTAACTGGGTTCTTTGAACCCTGGTTGTGGAGTTCTCTTTGTAAATGACAATGTTTTGCCGCAATGTCAACAGGTTATGCATACCTGCAAGGATATATGAGACCTGTCTCAAAAATTTGTCTGGTTTGCTTCTTGGAAAGTAGGAATATAATTTTATGGTTTAAAGTGTATTGATAACAGTATGTAGAATGTAACAATATAAACATGTCACTTTGCCTCATTTGAAAGAAAAATCTCATATTAGTGGCTCTTTGTTTCTTTGTATTTTCAATCTGTAGAACAATTGTTAGAAACTAAGATACCAAATGGCGTGACTCGAAATCCAGATTCTCCAGCACATCCTGACACACACCTGGAAATTCACAGAAAAATGGCTGTTACACCCTTGGACATGAACCGCTTTCAGAGTAAGGCTTTCCATGCTGTCATCTCGCAGCACAGTAGGCAGTACTCTGCCTCTCCAACAGTAGGACAGCCGCCTAAGAAGGAGCCCTCCTTACACCTGGATACACCATCAAAGTTTCTGTCCAAGGACAAGCTTTTCAAGCCGTCCTTTGATGTGACGGTAAGGCTAGTGCTAATGGCTTCATTGTTTATAAAGGTAGAGCCCCCGGTTATGCGTCGCCACCAAAAGTTTGTGCTAGAAAATTTTCCAAACATGGTGATAAATAGGTGCTCAGGGCTGAGATAACAGTGGCAGCTACGTATAATGTGAAGTTAGGACTCTCAGTTCAAGTTCTATATTGCTCATGAACACGGTTCTAGGCAGATCGTTTCATCCCTGAAATGATTTTTTTATGAAATGGTTTTATTAGCTTTAAAATAACAAACATGTTGCCACCATTTCTGGATGACATAAATGTGCTTTGGGCTTTCTGAAAGCTCCTAGTGTCACCTTAATTTTTCAGTTAAGTTCTCTCTGCTTAGAGGAGATGAGTGGGGTTTTCTCTGTTTGATGAGTGGGGTCTGACACCTTTTGAAATTTATTCACAAGTCAAAGGCTAAGGAAACATATTCAAATAGACCCCTTCCGGATCTCTAAGATGGTTTTTTTTTTTTGGGGGGGGGGGATTTTATTTTTTCCTCACCTTTCATTAGGGAACTTTTGGCCTTCTGAGTTAGTCATTGACTATAATTTCTGTATACTTGAATCCATTTACCTGTTAACAGTTTGCTTATAGAATTATCAAGAAATGGCATTTTTCCTGGGCTGTTAGTATTGCCTGCAATCTCAGTAACTTGCAGGCTAAGCAGGAGGATCATAAGTTCAAGACTTGTCTAGTTTACATAGTGAGTTCAAGGCCTGTCTCAAACAAAAAGTACTTTTGGTTTTGCTTAGTTGTTGAAAGAGAGTTGTAGAGGTAGGTTTGTAATAAAATATTGGCCTGGCCGGCACGAGGGGACCTGGGTTCAGTCCACAAGAAAACCAAGTGCATTTTAGGCATTTTTACTACTGTGCTTAGTATTGGTGTATTATTTACGTTTCTTATGCCTCTTTTTTCATTCTCTACCCCAATCCCTTCCAACACTTGTTAGGAAAGAAAGGTTAGTGAGGAGAGGGGCCAGGGTTCTCTTTAGCTACTTCCTACTAGTTAGGGTTGTTGGGTTCCTTGGAGGAAGTCCAATCTTCGTCTCCTACCTCTCATCAAACTGCAACCAGGAATAGCAAGTGGGAGCATCAGCATTCTCCTTCCTTGGAACGCTCCTCTGTCTCTCTGGCCTCTGGCATCTATTCCCTCTCAAGAGTCCTCAGAATTATACTATCTGCAACTGGCAAAGAGCTCTCTCACGGAGCCTGGGAGGGAAATAGTTTGCTGCTGTGGACAGTGTGAATCAACCTCATACCCCACACCTGGAATTAAAACAAAATCATGTTTACAATAACCTGAGTTTTTAAAGACACCAAAACTTTCCACTAAAGTTTAGGGGCAGATTTATTCATCTTCTGAAAGTAAATGTTAATCGATACCCTGGGCAGTTGTTGCCAGGCTAATGTATACTCTTAATCTTACCAGTTATGGTGGCTCTTAGGAAAGACAAAATGGCTTCTTTAGTATTCTACAAAGGCAGAGTCCTACCGTTTTACATAAAATCCCTTCTGAGGTGCTGTGATTTGTGCTCTGCCCCATGAGCCTTCATCAGAGGAAAATCACTGTTTTGGTCAGTACGACTGCATCACGCTGCCTTTTGACACATGTGAACTCCTTTGAGCTTCATGCCTTTTGTGGGATCATGTTAAGTCATGGAGTGAGTCCTGACAATTTAAGTTACATAGTTCACAGCTCCCTTAAATAGTAAATAAAGAAAACCGGTGCACTGCTAAATGAAATAGTTGCTAACAGTAGGGAAGCCATTGTCCATGTTCAGATAGAGTTGCTAATACTGTGTACTCTTCCTCATGCTGCTTCCTATTACTTGTATTTCGTAAGTGGCTCCCTCCCCGCTAGCTTGTCACACCTATGTTATGCTTGTTTTTGGCTTTCATAAAGGCAGTGTTATAAAGTCTTCCCCCTTCTCCCCAAGATAGGGGTTCTCTGTGTAGCCTTGCAAGTATTGGACTTGCTTTTTAGACCAGGCTGACCTTGAGATCTGCCTGCGTCTGCCTCCACAAATCCTGGGATTAAAGGCGTGTAGTACCATGCCTGGTCTCTAGTCTTTTGCATCTGTTTGGTTGGATTTGTTTAGCCTCTTTGTGGAGACTTGCCCATGTTCTATATAACTATAGTTTATTTATCATGAGATGGTATTTTCTTTTATCTAAGGTGTACAGTGTTCGATATATATCCAATATATTTCTACAAAAGATGTAACTTTTTTATTGCTTATTTTATATCCTTTCCTGATGTGTTTATTTACACATCCTCCATATTAAGTGATGTTTCGAGTTTCTTGTGTTGGTAATTCTTTTTCTTTAAACATCTCCCATGGTTTTTGTTTGTAGTAAATAGTTGCTGTGTTAGTTGACACATTGATATGCATGACTTACATTAGTCAGAATGTAGGATGTGGCTTTTGATGTAAACTGTCCTAAATTGTTTAATGCTTTTTGATTGAGGGCTGTCGGCTTCGGCTGTGGTTCTAGGATTTCAGTCTCTGCTGTCTTATCTTTATCTCAGTTCTGTCATTTATTATTTTGTAATTAATTTATACTTGCATTATATATTTATATTATGTGTTTTGATTTCCTACTCAACCCCTTTTGGTATGTAGTATAGAATATCCATTCCCCTTTTGAGGTAAGTTCTCAGCATAACCCAGACTACCCTTAAAGAGATACACCTGCCTGTGCATGCTAACTATTGGGATTAAAAACATATACCACTATACCTACCTTTTGTGTTTTGTTTTGTTATTTTGTTTTTTCAAGACAGCTTTGGCTGTCCTGGACTCACTTTGTAGACCAGGCTGACCTCGAATTCACAGATCTGCCTGCCTCTGTCTTCCAGAGTATGCCCCACCATGCCTGGATTGATTGATTGATTGATTGATTGATTAAGATTTTTAAAATTTTGAAAGTCCTGGTTGCCTTGTTACGTAGACTCAAATGTTCATCACTATGCTTGATGTTATGATGCAGGAGAATGTGCCCAGGGCTTTGTGCCTGCTAGGTAGCACTCTCCCAACTGAGCTATACTCCAGCACAAACCATAAACATTGCGTTGATCACCTGCCATTGTGATAACTAATAAATCCCTACTTGATCCCATCTGTAGCTATGGCTTTTCTATCAATTTCCCTTCTCTCCTTCATAGCCTTTCTGTGTTTTGTTTTTTCGAGACAGGGTTTCCCTATGTAGCCCAAGCTGTCCTAGAACTCACTCTGAAGACCAGGCTGGCCTCAAACTCAGAGATCCACCTGCCTCTGCCTCCCAAGTCTGGAATTAAAGGGCCTCTCTGAATCGTAGAAGATAGTTTCAGAGGTTTATGACTCTGAAAGCTGAGAGTTGATGTGAATCCTCTCCATTGACTGTCCACTTCTCCTGATGACATCTTTTACTTGGTCTGGGCATTAAAGTTTATGAACTCACATTCCTGAACCATTCATTCACATCTCTTGTGACCTCTCCTTCTTGAGGTGTGTCACTTCATTACTCACATTGACAGTAAAAGAAGCTGTTTTTGAGAACTTGATGTTGAACTTTTGTATCTTTGTGATTGGTCATGCATTCCTTGGTATTACCATGAGGCTGGATAACAGTGACTTCCTCCATTGTAGTCTGCAGAAATCCCAGATGAGAGGCGTCAGTCTGTTGTAAAACTTACCCCACCCATTGTCCTGAAGTACTTGTAGAACTTTCCTTGGTGTTACTCAGGGACATCTACGTGCTTATAAAGGTGCCAGATAGTTGCCCACTTCAGCCTCCAGTGCAGTCCTGGTTAGTTCTGATCTCTGTCAACTGGTTGGTTGGGAAGGAGCCAGTCCTTGCATGGAGCTCTCTATGTCTCAGCCCTCCCCTCCTACTGAGCCTGTATTTTATACCTTCGAAGATTAATTTCTTTTTTTATATTTTTATTTTTTACAATTTATTCATTTTATATCCTGATTGTAGCGCCTTCCCTCCTTCTTTCCTCCATCCCCCTCTCCTAGTCCACTAAAGGGGGAGTCCTCCTCCCCTGCCATCTGATCCTAGTCTATCAAGTCTCATCAGGACTGCTTGGATCCTCTTCCTCTGTGGCCTGGCAAGGCTGCATCGCCAGGGATAAATGATCAAAGAGCAGGCAACTGTGTTCATGTCAGAAACAGCCACTGGTCCCATTACTCGGGAACCCCCATGGAGATTGAGATGCCTATGGGCTACATCTGAGCAGGGGGTCTAGGTCCTCTCCATGCTTGTTCTTTGTTGGTGCATCAGTCTCTGCAGGGTCCCTTGGGCCCAGATTTTTTTGGCTTTGTTGGTCTCCTTATAGAGCTCCAATAGGTCCTTTTATCCCCCTTTCCTCCATAAGATTCCCTGCACTGTGCCCAAAGTTTGGCTGTGATTCTCAGCATCTGCTTCGATCCCCTGTTAGGTGGAGCCTTTCAGAGGACCTCTATGGTAGGCTTCCTTCCTGTTCCCTCTCTTCTACTGCTTCTGGTGTCTTCTTATACCCATCCTTTCTTACTTGTTTCCTTCTGTGTTCATTTTGGTTTGGGGTCCTTTATGTAACTGCAGTTTTAACTCCAGGAAATGAGGTATGGTAAATGTATGGGGTTTTTTTGCCTGCATATGTGTCAGTGCATCATATGCATGCCTGGTGACCAGAAAAATCAGAGGGTGTCTGATCCCCTAGAACTGGTGTTACACACAGTTGTGAATCACATGTGGGTGCTGGGGATTGGTTCCCTGGGTCCTCTGGAAGGGCAACCAGTGCTCTGAACTGTTGAACCATCTCTCCAGCTCCTTATTTAATGCTTGGTGAAGAATATGGAATTTTTCTTTTATAGTATAAAAATAAATTATAGTTCATGCTTTTTATTATTTGGGAGAAAAAGAGGAGGTCAAAGATGTAATCCTTTTCTTTCCCTACTTTCTCTTTTTTTCCTTCCCTCCTATCTCTCCTCATTTTTTTTTTTTTTTTTATTTGTTGGTTTGGTTTGGTTTGTTTGTTTTCTTTTTCTCTGTTCTTAAACACAGGATGCACTTGCAGCCTTGGAAACCCCAGATGCTGCCAGCCAGAAGAAGAAACTAAGCTCACCACTCTCAGAAGTCATTGTCAGGAACTTGAAAGTTGCTTTGGCTAATAGTTCTCGAAACCCTGGCAGTCTTTCCACCAGCCCCCAGCTGAAGGGTGCTCATTTGGAGGAGGTAGACCTGGTTTTCTTATTTAGTAGAAGGCATCCCTAGTGCATGTGGAAGAACCGTGGCTGATCTGTTTCTTTATTTTCCATGTACAGGAAGAGGCTCCAAAACCACTTGACAAAGTTGTGGTGTGTGTGAGTAAAAAGCTTAGTAAGAAGCAGAGTGAGCTAAATGGGATCGCAGCCTCTCTGGGAGCAGAGTACAGGTAGGTGCAGCTTTATGTTGGTGATGCCAGCTACAGCTCAGAAGGAACCAAAAGCCTTGTGTTCGTTTACAAGAAAGCCTTGTTTTTCCCTGCTTGTATATTTTATCTAATAAAACATCGCCATTTTAATTTAGCATAGCCTTGAAAATACTCTCCACATAACAGTTCATTCTGATATTTTATACAACCAACATATACTTGGGAAACTGTTCTGTGCTACTGTTCTAGAAGCTTGTGATCCATGAGTGGTCAGCATAGTAAAGGAGTTGTTCTTTCATGGAGTTTATTTATTTCTACCTTAGTGATTCTCTGTGAGTAGTACTGAGTATTGTAGCAAGCTCTCCTGGATTAAAATGGCAATTAAAAATTTTTTAGTTTGTTTTAAATGTTAAAAAAAAAAAAAAGGATTTTGGCAGGATATGGTGTTAACACTCCATTAATTGCAGCAGTTGGGAGGCAGAGTCAGAGGCAGATGGATCTCCGTGAGGGTGGACACAGTGAGTTCCAGGATAGCCAGGGCGACATAGTGAGACCTTGTCTTCTCTATTTTCTTAAGAGATGTCTTTTTTTTTTTAATTAATTTATTTATTTGACTGCATGTATGTCTGTGTGAAGGTGTTGGATCTCCTGGAACAGGAGTTACAGACAGTTGTGAGCTGCCATGTGGGTGCTGGGAATTGAACTTAGTTCCTCTGCAAGAGCACTCAGTGCTCTTAACCGCTGAGCCATCTCTCCAGCTCTAAGAGATGTAGTCTTAGGCTGTGGTAGAGTTCTTGCCTAGCACATACAGAAGTCTGGGCTCAGTTCTCAACACAGAGACACAGAGATAGTCTGTGATGGGAAATAGAGTAAATAAACCTGGTGGCCAATGACTGGACAATGGATTTGAATACCTTAAGTTTTAATAATTTGAAAATGCTTTTTGTAATTAGAAAGTGATATATATTATAAACCAAAGTGAAAGGGTTTTTAAAGTATTCTTCTAACATCTTCCTCTACTGTGTACCTGGAAATGGAGCCACTAACATTTGTCAAAACCTGCCATTTTACTATTCTTGCTTAGCCTCTAGTTCTTTGAGATTTGCGTGTTGGAATATTCTGTTCAGTCAGCTGCTATTTCCCTCAGTTATTCCTTTTGCCATATTTGGTTGTTTCAGGTGGAGTTTTGATGAGACGGTAACTCATTTCCTTTATCAGGGTCGGGCAAATGATAGTAATCGAGAATACAAATCTGCGAAAGAAAGAGGGGTGCACATTGTTTCCGAGCATTGGCTTTTAGAGGTAAGCAGTGCTTTTCCCTTCCTTCTTAGTTGGTTGAATATGTTCAAACATTTCAGAGCACAAGCCAGTTTCAGTGACGCCAAATACATTTGCTAATCTTGATTAGCCATGTGGCAACATGTCATGGCAATAACTGCTCTCTTTGGCTGGGGAATGAAGGAGAGATGGTAGAAAGGGTTCAGATTCGCCTGCTTCCTTCCAGGATTCTCACCCCGGGGGTAGGGGTGGGGTCTGTTGGACTCAACGTGGACTGTGCTTATAGGTCCTAAGATCTGAGCTATGGATAGGTCATGCTCTGAGCATTGTATTGTTTTAGCATCAGAACTTAAGATTTTTATTGCTTAAACATTTACCAAATTTTAAGTGAATACTTTTATTCTGATTCCTTTCCCTCCTTATATGAAAAGTGGGTGAAATAAAGAGGTTGGGAGGTAAAGGCTCTTAACGCCAAGCCCAACTATCTGAATTTAGTTCCTAGGACCCACACAGTGGAAGGAGAGAAAACCAATTCCCACAAGGGGTCCCCTGACTTCTACATTCTACTTGTGCACCATTCCTATACCCACACAGTAGAAACAGATAGAAATGTCATCTTAAATTCTTATGAAATTTCATATTTGAGAAGAGTTGATTCAGCGTGTGGATATCCTTTATAGCTATGCTTCTTTCCTTGGTACTCCCTGGAGTGGTTGAGACCTTTCTAAATGCACAGTCAGAATTAGAGCTTTCACTTAGACATTATATTTTAAGAGTAAGGCCAATGTGTTTAATTTATAACTCTGTGTGCATGGGTGTTTGTTGAGGTCATTTTACTTCTAACTTTAATGTGGTTCCAGAGATTGAACTCAGGTCACCAAATTAATTAGGCAAGGACATTTACTGGTTAAGTTATATCCCAATTTGTTACTTAACATGACAAGAGTTTTTCACTGTAAACTGCTTTCTAAAATGCACACTTATATTTCAGTGTGCTCAAGAGTATAAGCGTCTTCCTGAATCTCTTTATCCACACACTTACAACCCCAAGATGAGCCTGGATATCAGTACAGTGCAAGATGGCCGGCTCTGTAACAGCCGGTCACCCTCAGCAGTTTCTGCATCTAAGGACAATGAGGTAGGTAGTGTGGACAGTGTGTCCCTTCTAAGCTGGATGTAGACCTCTGTGAAACCTGATGCAGTGACTTTGAGAAGTTACCATTTTTCTCTTGAATAGCCAGATCATTTGTCTGTAGAAGAAAATGTGACAAACAATATGGTCATGAATAACAAAGAATTGGGACTATTGAATGGGAATGGAAGAAATGATTGTGAAGGAGGTAAGACACTTTCTCATTCCCCCCCCCCCGTCCCATTCACTCCAAAGACAGTTTTTCTGTATAATCTTGGCTATCCTGAAACTTGCTCTGTAGACTAGGCTGCCCTCAAAACCAGACATCGGCCTGCCTGCCTCTTCCTTCCGAGTGCTGGGATTAGGTGTGGGCCACCACACCTGGCTTTGCTTTTTACTTTTGAAAACATTTGTTTTGACTTAAAGCCCCAGCTGCATTTGCCACTAATGAAAGAGCTGGGTTAGCATTCCAGCTTTGAAGCCAGATATTGACTTCTCTCTAAACAGCCCTGGAGATGCATCTTGTTCCAGTCTAGGTCAGCTGTGTGGTGTAGTCACCCACAGCTTCATGTCAGTGATAAGCTCTGTACTCTCTGGGATAGCACTTTGAATTTCGTCCAAGATTTTCTCTTTGCATTTTCATGGCTTGACAGTTCAGCATAAGAGGCATGGCCTTTTGTCCTAACTTGGCTTTTGCCTTCCTCACTTAACTCAGTCATTACTAGTTTTACCTTAGAGTTAGGGGTGTGTGACTTTTCCTTTAACTTGAACACTTACGCCACTGAAGGATATGAATTGAACTAATTTGAATACTGTCGTTTCTTGGGAATTGAGGAGGTCCAAGGAGGGAAAGATGGGAGCAACCAGTCATAGCACACATGGCTTTTTAGTGTGCATTTGTACAGGTGTGGTTTACACCATAACGACATCTATGATCACTGGTCACAGGTGGTCACCCAGATAGACGTATTAAGAAGAAGTGGACAATGGTTAAAACATGGTTGCCAAAGCCTTTGGTTTGCTAAGAAAATCAGCAATGTTTCAGTGTTTTGTTTTTTGTCGTTATAAAAACACATACCTGAACCTGGGTAAATAATATATAAAGAAAGGAGAGATTTTTAGCTCAAACAGCCGTAGAGAATAAAAGTCTTGGCTTTATCGATTCGAACCTTGGTGAAGCCCTGGCTACATCCTGGCATGGCAGGAGTGTTTATCAGAAAGGGAAAGAGTGCAGCTGGGCGAGTGTCACCACAGGGAAAGATTAGAAGCGAGGTAGACTAGGCTTACTCTTGTCGTAGCGACCTAGAACGGAAGTAGCCTGAGTCTCCCCTGAAAATGACATTCATTGCTTCTAGGGCAGTGTTCCTGATGACCCAGCCACCTTAGGCTAGGCCTCACCTCTTAAAGGGTCTATCCACTGCACAGCACCACACCAAGTTTCAACCCACAGACAGTAGGTTGTACACTCAAGCTGTAGAATAATATTTGTGAAATAGGATAAAGCAAGATGTGTCTGCACAGGAGCTGCTTCAGTCTTGCTTTTAATTTGGCCATGTAGTATTTGGACTGCCCTGCTTTATTTTGCTGTTTCTGGTTAGGTGGCTTGATAGGTTATTTTGAATTTCTTGATATCACAAATAGCTCTGTGCTGATTACTTTATTTAGAGCTATCTGGTCTGTTTTAATGGATTATTCTCTGGCTTCTCCTTCTTTATCCTACCTACTAGAACTTCTGACTTACCTGTTAGTGATGTTCTGCTCATTTTGAAAATACTTGCTATCTGCTTCAGTGTCTAGTCTATAATAGAAAGGAAAGATAAATATGTTGTTGTCTGTGCTTTCAAGGATTAGTGAAAGCTTGGCTGGTGCTTTCACAGCAGTAATCCCAGGATTTGAGGCAGGAGGGGGGAGTTCAAGGCCAATCCGGGCTATGTGGCAAGACCCTGTCCCCCACAACAAATAAACAAATAGAACAATTGAAGAAAATTAGGTACATACAAATGACTATATGAATCTCAGTGTAGTTTGCACCAATGAGAAAGGATCAGAAGCAAGCAAGGAGCTCTTCAAAGTGACTAATCAAGTCTTCCTCCAAGGGAGTCCTCATTATTTCAAATATGGTCCTTGTGCTACCTTTGTATTTTGTGACATTTAAGCCTTGACTTCCTGTATAAATATTCAGTAAATGGCAACAGTTTGTGTTCGGCTAAATCTAAACAAAATAAGATACGATTGACATGGGAAGTTTATAGCAGGGTAGGTATGATGAAGCATGTATGTAATCACAGCACTCCAGAGGCTGAGGAGGAGGGGTCGCAATTGGGAGGTCAGCCTCATTGCACACTGGACACCTATCTTCAAAAACCAGCAGGGGAGAGGGAGTAAAAGGGAGAGAGGACAGATTTCTCAAATATAGGTATTGATTCCTATATTTGTTTCAAGCTCTAACACAGGCCTTGGAGATGAGAGAAAATTTTCAGAAGCAGCTGCAAGAGATCATGTCAGCCACTTCTATTGTGAAGACACAGGCGCAGAGGACTTGCCTGTCGAGAAGCAGTTGTAACAGTACTTCTTCAACTCCTGACAGCGCTCGCTCTGCTCGGAGTGGACGAAGCCGAGTCCTGGAGGCACTCAGGTTTGTGTGTCAGCAGTGGCTTGAAAGCAGGAAAGCCCCTGGTGGAGGCACCTGGGAACTTAGATTGGTGGGTTATTTTATTTTATTTTTTTCCTTAATTTTAAAATAAAGCAAAAGTGTAGACTACTAAGACCAGCAGAGGGGTTTATGGTGGGACCTTATTTAGTTCAAATTCTGCGTATGTCCCAATGTCATCTTTGGTTTTATCTGTTGCTGATGGGTGTTCCTCCGTCTTCTTGCATAAGCAGTTGTTAGTTCTTTCTTTGAGGTTTGTGATGTTTAGAGTCCATTTTTCCATTTGAAGTAGACACAGCGGGCAGTCAGTCCTCTCTGTTCCATAGTATTAGCACTAAACAATAAGTGTATACATAGTATTAGAGTGGTTTTAAAACATTTTATTATCGTGTGTGCTATATGGGCACGGACACATGCATACTGTAGTACCTGTGCCAGGTCAGCATCTGAGACTGAAAGGCTCGGTTAGTGGGTGGTTGCTTGGTTGGTTTTTAAGACAAGATCTTGTTCTGGCTGGTCTGGAATTCAGAGAGATCGCCTGCCTGCTTCTGCCTCTGCCTCCATCAACTTTGGGTTATAATCCTTGCTGTCCTTGCCTCTGCCTCTGTCCAGTTTGGAATATAATCCTAGCTGTCCTGGAACTCAATATGTAGACCAGGCTGGCCTTGAACTTATAGAGATCCTCCTGCCACTGCCTACTGGGTGCTGAGATTAAAGGTGTATGCCACTTACTAACAATGTATGTACCTAGGTGGAGTGGCACAGGCCTAAATCCCAGCCCTTGGAAAGTGAAGTCAGGAAGATGCCAAGTTTAAAGCCAGCCTAGACTATGAGAGCCTGTCTTAATAATACAAGCAGAAAGTATATAACTGCTTGTGCGCTCGTGCTCTTCCCCTGCTCCCTCTCCCCCTATGTGTATTTGTATTGTCCTCTGACCTCCACATAAGTTGACTGTGGCATGTGTACACACACAGAGAGACACATGCACACATGGATAAATGAATAAAATACTTGAAATTTTTTTTTGTTGTTTTTTTTGAGCCAGGGTTTCTCTATGTAGCCTTGGCTGTCCTGGAATACATTTGTAGACCAGGCTGGCCTTGAGCTCTTGAACTCACAGAGATCTGACTCCCCAAGTGCTGAGATTACAAGGGTGCACCACTGTGCCCATTTTTGTTGTTGTTTGTTTTTCTTGTTTTGTTTTTTTGGGTTTTTTTTTTTTTTTTTTTTTGAGACAAGAGTTTCTCTGTGTAACAGAGTCCTAGTTGTCCTGGGCTCACTTTGTAGACCAGACTGGCATTGAACTGACAAGAGAGCCACCTACCTCTGCCTCCTGAGTGCTGAGATTAAAAGCATGCACCACTATACCCAGCTTCAGAAATATTTTAATGCATTCATAATTCAACAGTTCAGTAAGTGATCTATCATAGACTGGACATTTTGGTTGGCAAGGGTTAAAAGACCCATTAATTATAGCTTCTATAATGTTATGTTAAAAATACAATTTAAAGCTAGGTATAGTGGCACATGCCTTTAATCCTAGCATTCAGGCATAGGCAGGTGGATCTCCGTTAGTTCATAACCAATCTGGTCTACATTGTGAGTTCCAGGGCAGCCAGATCTACATACTGAGACCCTGCCTCAAAAATAACAAAATATAACTTAATTATTAAGATAGATATGGAGGTGTACACCTGTAATCCCAGCTCATGGAAGCTAGAATGGGGGAATATCAGGAGTTCAGCATCATCCTTCACTACAGAGCAAATGGAGGCCACCCTGGGATGCATGGGCCCTACCTATCTTTAAAAGAAAGTTTAAAATGAAAATATTAAACCCAGTAACTATAGTTTTCTAAACATTACCATGTTTCCTAACTTACAGAATTAAAAAAGATCCCATTTTTAAATGCAGCATTATTTTAGAATTTTTTAAATTGACAGTATTTTTTGAAATATTCTAGATACCCTTTTTAAATTTCCAGTTAGAAATATTTTAAAAATAAATTAAAGTGATTTATTGGTGCATGCTATGCTGGCTAGGTTTTTTGTTTTGTTTTTTAATTTAGCATATACTAGGGTCATCCAGGAAGAGGAAGCCTCATGAGAAAATGCCTCCATCCCTTTGGCATGTAGGTAAATCTGTGGAACATCTTTCTTGACTAATGATTGATGTAGGTGGGCCAAGCCCACTGTGGGTGGTCCCTCCTCTAGGCAGGTGGTCCTGGGTTGTGTAGTAACTGAGCAAGCCATGGAAAGTAAGTCAGTAAGCAGCACTCCTCTACACTCTCTTCAGTTCCTGACTCCAGCTTCTTGGTTGAGTTTCTACCCTGACTTCTCTTGGTTATTGGTTATTACTGTAAGCTGAAATAAACACTTTCTCTCCAAGCTGCTTTTGTTCATGAGGTCTTACCATAACAGCAGGAAGCAAACTAGGATGCATGCCTGTAATCTTAGCACTTGGGAAGCAGAAGCAAGAGGGTCATCTCAAGTTTAAAACCATACCGGCAATAACGAGACCCTCTATCCGAAAAAGAAAAGGGTTTCTTTGATTGATTTATTCAACAAATATTGTGTATTTGTACTACTTACCGATTTTCTGCACTTGGATTCAGCAGTGGCTGCTATTTAAAATTGTCTCTTCTATTTGTTAGGCAGTCTCGACAGGCAGTGCCTGATAACAACACAGAGCCCTCCCAAAATGAGCAGATCATTTGGGATGACCCGACAGCAAGGGAGGAAAGAGCAAGGCTCGCCAGCAACTTACAGTGGCCGAGCTACTCCACACAGTTTTCTGAGCTTCAGGTTGAAGCTAAAAAACTAGATGATTCTCCTGGAAAGCCTGTAGACCATTCGGACATTGCTGAGCAAGGTAATAAGAAAAAACTATTTGTTTGTACTGTGCATGTTGTTTTCTATATTGCACATACAAATGAAAATTAACTATACTGTATCAATCAGTCAATTGAAAAATATTTTTGATCTTCAAATTTAGAAATTTAGGTTTAGCTGTTTTTCCTTCTAGCCTCTTTTTATCTGTTAGATAGTGTTGGTGTGTTTTTTGATCTTTAGAAATTTAGGATTAGCTGTTTTTCTTTTAGCCTCTTTTCTATCTGTTAGATAGTATTTGGTGTTCTTTGGCTTATGTGAGCTTCTCTCCCACCCCAACTGGGTAAGGTTATCTTCCTGTGCTGGGTGATGTACAGACTTAGCTTCTAATTTTTTCCAAGAATTGCTTTCATTTTACAAATTTGTTTATGTTATAGTGATGAAAAGATCAATTTTGAAAGGAAGGTTTCACAAAACCCAGGTAACACCTGTGCCCTTTCAGATTATGTGGTTGCGTTTCTTTATAAGCTGGAGAAATGGCTACTCTCTTTTTTATGTAGTGCTTGTTTTTGAGGCAGGGTTGTACCCATGTAGGTCAAACCTGAGATTTTTTGTCTTGGCCTCCCAAGCTGCTGGGGTTACAAGCAGACACCACCATGCCTCTCTCCGCCTTTGTATAGTTTTGATGGCAGAGTTCATGGTTCATTTTATTTTGGCCAAGACAAGTGAAGGTGTTCTCCTAAATGTGTTCAAAGTTACATGTATACACTATCACGCTGCATTTCTTCCTCACCCTCAGCCTTGTGTGTGACTGAAGCGCCAGGGCACCCAGGCTCTGAAGAACCAGAAACTCCAGCAGCAGATAGACATCTGATTTCCAGGCCTCAAGCTCCCAGTGTGGCTTTCCCCCTGGCCAAGCCACCTGTGGCTCCACAACCTATGGACAAGGTTTGTTGACCCTTGGTATGATGATGGCGGCTTTGGGTATTGTTCTTATGTTCTTATGCTGGAGTAGGAATTTGTTTACTGCATCAGACTCCACACTATAGGAAATTCAATTTCTTTGTATTATAATTTGTATATTGGGTACCTTAGAAGACTGAATAAAATGTTGCTATAAAATAACTATCTGATAATAGTTTTAATATTAATTTTTTTCCAAAATAAAACTATTCTAGATTGAAACACTGGAGGAGACTCATGAAAAACTTGAAAAACAGTATGTGTTCCAGATGTCATCTCTGAATTCTCAAGAGCGGATTGAATACTGTCACCTGATTAAAAACCTAGGTACCAATATTTTATATTTATAAATTTTTTTCTTTTTGTATTTTATTATTACAACTTATTTAGAATACAAATATAATCATGTTTCTGTTGTGTAATGGGGAGATGTTGAGTAAGTTATTAAGCCCATACAGTGAGTCAGCATTAGGGCTTTGATTTTGAAAATCAAATTAAGTCTGATTTTTTAAAAATATCAGATTAAGCTGTAATCTATATCTAATTTGCTGTACCAGTTACTAAGTCGTGGGAGCTAAGAATTCAAAGGTTTTGCTGGGCCTGGTGATATGCACCTCCCAGCACTCAGGACTTCTCAGTAACATTACCCTTCTACCTAGCTGTCAGACGTTCCCGCTGAGACCTGGGAGAGGCAAGTTGAAAGGCCTGATGTATTGTAGCTGGACTATGGAGCAGGATGTGGGCCACCTGGGCCACATCATACTGTCTGGTAGCCATTCTGCTGGGAAGTAAAAAGAAACCGGAGAAATTAACTTAGTATGCAAAAACTGTTAATCAGCATTTATTCAGCATAAAACACCAGAGAAATGTATTTGCAGGTTTTTTTTTTAATTCATTCATTTGAAATAGCCCCTTGAATTTACACTAGATTTGTTTTTAAGTTGTTTGATAGCTCTATAGAGTCAAGATAGTTGTACTAAGAAAACTTGATCTCAAAGCTTGGCATAGCAAAAAAGAAAAAAATTCAGAAATAATAGGGCCAGCCACTGGTGTCTCTGTTTGACAAGCTGAAGCAAGAGGATCTCAAATTTGAAGTCAGACTGGGCTGCCCAGTGAGACAGTTTATAAAAAAGGGATAGGAGGTACTGAAGGGCTCAGGGTTAAAAGCACTGAGCGAGGACCAGGGCTTTAGACCCAGTACCCACATGGTGCCGCACAACTATCTTGTAACTCCAGTTTTAGGGGCTCCGATACCGTCTTCTGGCCTCCACAGGTACTAGGCCACTTTGGTGCACAAATATACAAGCAGGAAAAATGCCCATACACATTAATAATAATAAAGTGTTTTTAAAGCAGAGAATGGGGTGGCATGGCTCAGTGTAGAGTACCTTTTCCCACACACATGTGAAGCCCTGAATTTAAAGTGTATACATGAGTTAGCATTGGAGGTTTGATTGTTAGGAAACCCCAATCCCAATCAATGTTTCAAATCACTGGGTCATGGGATGATAAATTGAAGCGAATGTTAGTTTTATATATCTATATGTCTTAAGTTTTTTATTTGTTTTTTGCACAGTTAAGATGACACTTTTTGGAAAGACAGTAGGAAAACTAACAGAGTTTCTAGTAGAACTAGTAAAATGTCTCTCTGCACAAGGTGGGTCGGTGATCGAGAAGCAGTGCTCAGACCCCAGCTGCACACACATGGTTGTGGGCTACCCACTGCGCAATGAGAAGTACTTAGCCTCCATGGCAGCTGGCAAGTGGGTGCTTCATCGCTCCTACCTGGACGCTTGCAGGACAGCTGGGCACTTTGTGCAGGTGTGTGTTTACATTCCTACGAAAGGTTTATTCTAGGAGATCCCTGATCAGATACTCAGATGCATGTAATTTAAGTGACCATATGTGGCTAGTTAAGATTACACCAGTTGTGTAATGATCTTACTAACAAAACGTTTGCAGAGTCAGGGTGCTTTATTCACATACCTCTTTCTTAAATGTTTCAGTTGGCATACAAAAAATGAGTTTCATTGTGGCCTACTTGCTTTTTGTTACCTGATTTGTCAGTGCTTTTTTTATTGACATGATATCCTCTTATTTTGAGAAGATTTCAAGATAGCTCATTGTAAGCCTTTTTCTTTACTATTTAGTGTCTACCCTGCAGCTTCTGAAGCTTCTGGTATGAGTTCCTTGGGAGTTGTATCAGTCCATGCCTCCTCCGACTGCTCTCATGAAGCCAGATCTCTTGAATGTACCAAGTCACCAAAATACAGCTGTCTGGCCAGGAGTGTTGTTTCTGGGAAATGAGTTTCTGGTTTTAATTAAAAGCCAGCTGTTCTTGATTCTTAACATAAGAATGAAGCTGTGGGGCTGGAGAGTTGGCTCAGAGGTTAAGAGCACTGGCTGTTCTTCCAAAGGTCCTGAGTTCAATTCCCAGCAACCACATGGTGGCTTATAGCCATCTAGCATGAGATCTAGCGCCCTCTTCTGGCCTGCAGGCAGAATACTATATAAATAATAAATAAATAAATCTTAAATAAATTCAAGTGAAGAATGAAGCTATATATCCTGTGTATTCACAAAATGTTTAGTGTTCTCTACACCTCTAACAGTTGAACATACAGATTTGATCTTAGATTTAAGGCTTTTTGGTGCCAGAAAATGCTCTGTGTTAGAGGAACCCAGAAGTTGACTGGCCTAATTTTCTAGGAAGAAGATTATGAATGGGGAAGTAGCTCCATACTTGCTGCTCTCACTGATGTCACTGAGCACCAGCAAAAACTAGCACTTGGAGCAATGAGATGGAGGAAAAGAATCCAGCAAAGAAAAGAATCGGGCATTGTTGAGGTATTATTATATAGATACTACAAATGAGATTCAGTATTATGACTTTTGTTTTAAAGAGAATTATACTTGACCAAGTAATTCTAAGTTTTTTTTATTCCTTAATTGATAGAACTAAAATTTGTGTTGTAGCTGTGCAGGTGCTGTCACCTTTAATTCCAGCATTTGGAAGGTAGAGGCAGGAGGGTGACTGAATTCCAGGACATCAGGGCTATGTAGAGAAATCTTGTCTACGGAAATAAACAAAGGGCACTGTGTTGTACAGTAAGATGTGGGTCTTCTCAAGATAACTTGGCTTTTCAGGATGTAGCATCAGGAGTCCTAAACTGAGTGTGCAGATTCTCCCTAATAAGCCTGAGACCCAAAGTCTGTATTCTTTGAGTAGGGAAAGTATGTCCTTTATTTTCTGATCACTTATTAAAAGCTAACATTTCTTTTAATTATAAATCTAGGCCGCACATCACAACATTAATAATACTCGTGATTTATGCCAGTAAAAACCAGATTTTTTTAAGCCAGCACACATGATCATGAGTTTTGTTAATAAGTTTAAGCCAGCACACATGATCATGAGTTTTGTTAAAAAGTTTCCATGCACATATGTCACTGTACCTGTGCCCATCCTCACTCTCCACTGTCCCCCCGCACATCCTCCCTGTCTTGCTGGCCTCTTTCCTCCGCCCCGTTCAGTCCCCCTTCTGCTTTTATATCCTATATTCATTTATTAACCTTAAATTTTTAAATTTTTGTTTCGATATAGAGAAGAAAACATGCTATTTGTCCTTCTTAATCTGGACTTAAGTGATGATCTTCACTTCTATCCATTTCCCTGCTGACATCATTCCATTCTTTATGGCTAAATCATACTCCACTATATGTGCCTATGTATTACATGACAGCATTCCCTTAAGCAGTTAATATGGACTGATGTTAGCCATTTTGGCTAGGTTGATAGGGAATCTCAATTTAGCTTTGATTTTCATTTTCCTGGTGGCTAAGGATTTTTTTCAAGTATTTTCCACATGTATCTTGTGTGTGTGTGTGTGGGGGGTGCTTATAGGCAGCTGTCTGTGTGGATTCTGGGAATCAAACTCTGATCCTCTGCAAGAACAATTTGCTCTTTGAACCTCTAAGCCATCTCTCTGGCCCTTCGTTTGTATTTCTTTTGAGAACTTTTGGTTCACCTCATTTACCTGTTGACTGATTGAATGATTTGAGGTTGTTTTTTAAGTTTTTGACTCAGTCTCATGTAAAAGAGAGTGATCTCAAAATCCCTGTGTTGCTGAGGATGACCTTGAATTTCTCCCATATCCACCTCCCATGTGCTGGGACCCTGCCTTGGGTGATTGGGTTTCTTTTGTTGTTGTTTGGGTTTTTTGTTTTCTTTTGTTTTGCTGTTTTTGATGTTGAATTTTTGAAATTCTTTATAGATTCTAGATGTTAATCTCCTGTTGGATATACAGGAGATTTTCTCCCACTCTTAGGGTGTTATCACACTAGCAGATTGTTTCTTTGCTTTGCAAAAGCGTTAGAGATGGAACCCCATTTGTCAAGTCTTTTTATTTCTCCTTTATTACGGTTTTTATGGTAACACGGGTGAGGGTGGATACCATGGCACCAGTGTGGAGGTCGGAGCACAACTTGCAGATGGTTCTTGCCTTCCACTGGGGATGGAACTCAGGTCATCAGACTTGACACATCTCTCTATCTCTGAGCCATCCCACCTGTCCCTCATACGTTAATTTCTGAAACATTAGAGTTCTTTTCAGAAATTCCTTGCATCCTACCTCATAGTGAAATTTTCTCTCCTCTCGTGTTCAGAGTTTGAGGTCTTAAATGACTTTGAATCCAATTTCAGGAGGAGAATCTAGTATTTTTGTTTGCATCTTATTTATAAGATCCTGAAGTACTGTGTTTATTGTAGTTACCAGACCCATCATTAGTTCTTTTGTTAGTTCTTTTTGTTATATTAAATGTGTTAATATAACATCTATCTACTGTGTCACAAATTTGCTTTTAATATTTATTTTTAATACACAGTTCTTTGTATTCTGAAATTTTAAAACAGCATCTATATGGTATGGGATTATCTAAGTTGTTATCTAAAGAAAGACGGAGGAGGAGGAATCCATAGGTTTGACCAGACTGTCAGAGAACTCGCAGAACATCTAGGCATCCCACTATTAAAGTGCTATCATGATCCATTGAGTTCTTTGTATTCTCCAAAGCCTGGTTAGCCTCCAGTTCCTTTCTTTCAGGATAATTTTACTGTCTTCTGTTAAAGTGTTATTTCTTACATATTTAATTTTCCAAATATCAAACATTTTGAAGAGATACAAGGAAGGCCCCACTACTGTAGAGCCAGGCTTTCACTCTTATCCTTAACAGCTGCTGGAAGCTCAGCTCACTGACACACCATGGCTACACACTAAGACCACATGTTTAATGCTCTTTACTGGAAACAGCTATGTAGTGACAGAAATAAAGCTTATTGGATTATTGGCCCAACATATGGCTCAGCAGGTAGGAAGGCACTTGCTACCAAACGTGACGAACTGAATTTGATCCCCAAGGCTTGAATGGCAAAAGTATAGAACTGACTCCTGCAAGCTGTCCTCAGACTTAATGGACATAAGCTTCCTACCCATTTTTCCAGAGAAATAATGGGGGGGGGGTACTTGTTGACATTTTAAGTCCACTGAGGGTACTCCAGTAATCTAGCACTTGGGAAGGCAGGAGAATCAGGAATTCAGAGCTAGCCTTAGCTTACAGTAGGTAATTAGTCTGAGCTTTATGAAATTTGGGTTTTTTTGTTGTTGTGCGTTTTTGCTTTTTAAAAAGCTAATGTGCTGGAGAGGTGGCTCAGGGTTAAGAGTGCCTGCTGCTTTTCCAGAGGACTCAGGTTCACTTCCCATTACCCACAAGGCTGTTCATCTGTTATCTTGTCCTAGAGGATCTGATGCCCTCTTCTGACCTCTGCAGGCACTGCCCCACAGATGATACACAGTCTTTGTATAGATATGCAGACAAGACACCCTACACATTTAAAAAGGAAAAAAAAAAAGACAAAAAGTTACTTATGACATTAAACAATTAAAGGTAAATTCATGCATTACCTCTGCAGGTTGAATGTTTAGTATATTAAAAATGGCATGCACTTTTTTTTTTTTTTTTTTTTAATAGGGAGCATTTAGTGGCTGGAAGGTTATTTTACGTGTTGACAGGCACCGAGAAGCTGGGTTCAAGCGCCTTCTTCAAGCAGGAGGAGCAAAGGTTTGTGCTGTGCTGGATCAATTTACTGCTATTCAAGGGGCAGGCTTGCATAGACTTTTCCAGCAATGTTTGATGTTTCCATTCCCTGTGTCTTTTGAGGTACAGCCCTTGAGTGCATACTTCACAGCTGAGCCACTTTGGAGTATGAGGGGATTCTGATGCTTCTCTTTTTTCATTAGGTGTTACCTGGTCATCCTTTACCTTTATTTAAAGATGCTACACATCTCTTTTGTGACTTCAATAAACTAAAACCTGATGACTGCAGAGTTTTCATAACAGAGGCTGCTGCCCAGAACATGGCCTGCTTGAAAACAGAATATATCGCTGATTATCTCGTGCTGGTTTGTCACATTCTATTTTTACTTCCATTTATTATCATTATCATTGTTATCATATTGGGGGGGGGGAGCACATGTGTGCCAGTCAGAGTGGCTCAGGTGTAAGAGAACTGGCTGCCGTAGGACTCAGCCTCAATTCCTATCAATGACAGAGACCTACCATGCCCCACTTCAGACCTAATGTTTTGTGAATAAAAAGAATCTGCTAATATTTTTTTTTATGGAAAACTGTTATGACTTAAATTTTTAAGAATTTTAAAAACTATTGAGTGTGTGTGTGCGCGCATGTGTGCAGGTGTCCATGAGAATTCAGAAGAGAGTTATATCCCCTAAAGTTACAGGAGGCTGTGAGCTATCCGATGTGCATGCTGAGAATCAAACTTGGGTCTTTGCAAGAACACTGTGTCCTCTTAGCTGCTAAGCTCTCTCTCCAGCCCTAAATGAATGAATGTTTAACAGTATACTTGCTTCCTAGGTCTAAAGTTAATATTTGCACAAGTAACATTTTAATAATCTGTTTTATTGCATATCATTTCCTCCTCTTTGTTTATTTGGTTAGTAGTTTTTTTGAGACAGGGTTTCTCTGTGTTAGCCTTGGCTGTCCTGGACTCACTTTGTAGACCAGGCTGGCCTTGAACTCACAGAGGTCTGCCTCTCTGCACTCTCACCGCCCGACTCTTTATCGTTTTTTAATGAATTTACTCAGACACTTATTCATGTATATCATTAATTAGAATCCAGTATTTGTTCACAGCTCCCTTAGAAGAGCTATTGTACAGTGAAAACTGTAGATCACCATTTCATTGTGTTAGTTTCCCAGGTGATGGTCTTGCAAATCCTTCAGTATCAATTGCATAACCTTATCTCAGGAGGCATCCTTCAGCCTTTTCAGTGAGCTCTATCCCAGCCCCACAGAGATAAGCTTGTTTGATTATTTGTCCCCAGAATATATTAATCTTGCCTGTTTGAGAGCTTCATATACCTGCCATTAGAGAACACATACTGTTATGTGGAAGCGTCACTTAGCAGAGTGTCCATGGGTCCAGGGTGTGCATGTGTGTTGGTAGCTCATCCCTTTTTATTATAGACCGTTCTGTCTGAATAGAGCATCCAGGCCACTTTCCTTCCAGTTGGTGGTGATACTAAATATGAACAGGGGCCAGATGTGTACAAGTGCTGGGCTATAGACTAAGTATACACTTAGTTTATGTGATCAGGCTGGCCTTAAATTTGCAGGGCCCCCTGCTTCTGCCTCCTCCTAAGATTGCATGGTATGCAGTATCAGACCTTTTCTAGAGGAGATTCGGTGCCACTTTACACCATCATTTAGTTTTATAGTCATTTGACTTTTAGCCATCTGGTAGAGCTATAGTGGGGTGGTAACATCATGCTTTTTAAGAATCAACCTTTTTATCTCTTTGCTGTGTCTCTCTCTGGCTCACTGTCTTGAAATGGAATCCTATCTCGGCCTTCCAAGTGCTGGGTTTACAAGCATGTATCTCTATGCTTGGCTTAAATTTCTATTTCTTGTTAAATGCTGTAAAATAATTTATATATTTTGTATCCTGCCTTTTCTCAGGGTCCCAATCAAGACGTTCTCTGGTATTCTTTTTCTAAAAGTTCTACAACTTTGGCTTTTACTATTTTGTTTTACCTTTATTTTGTGTGCACGTGTGTGGGTGCTGTCAGAGGCCAAAAGAGGGTATCTCTTCCCCTGGAGCTGGCCTTATAAGTAGTTGTAAGCTGTCTGACAAGGATGCTGGGAACCAAATGCTGGTCCTTTGCCAGACTAGCAAGTGCTCTTAACCTTAAACTCTATCAGCCCTATAGCTTTTGTCTGTGACCTGTGTCAAATTAATTATCCTTTGGGCTGTGAGGTAGGGGCTGGAGTTTCCCCCTACAGCTAGATGTCCATCATTTGTTAAATAGACTTTCATCGATTCAAGAGGGGCTTTGGTACTTGTCTGAAAGTCATGTGTCCTACACCTGGCTAGAGAATTCTGTTTTAATTATCCCTGCATAGTCCTAGAGCCCTTTTCACTTCTAGAAAATCTTCAGCATGTGGTTTTATATTTAAAATAAACTTACAACTAGGCTATAATTGGTTTTACTCTTTTTCTTTACCCACCCACTCTAGTCTGCTCGGAGTAAATACTTTACTGATCCACATAAAACCTAAAAGCCCTCCATAGATCTGGGGCAGTGGTGGTGAGGGGAGAGAATGGGAATAATTGTAGGACCTTCGTACATGCTGAGCTCAGGTGGCACCACTGAGCTGTATCTCCATCCTGCAGTTTTTATTTCACTCTTGGCAACTACTGATCTGTTACCAGTTTCTAAGATTCCTGTAGTTGTCATGTGTAAATGATATATCAATGTCTCTAGTATTCTTGGGTGTGACAGCAATGCCTGTAATTCTATCAGGATGGAGACTGAGGCAGGAAGATCAGAAAGGCCATCATGACTGCTAGCAAGTTTAGGCCAGCCTGAACTACATAGTGAGACCTGTCTCAAAGTACAAAAAATAAGAAAAACAAAAAACCTGTTAAGAGTATGATATTTATCTTTTGCAAACTTCGTAAGTTTTCTCCAGACTGTTGCTTACATCCTTTGCTTAGCCATTGCCAGGGCAAAGGATGTTTGGGTTTTTGTTTAGGTGTTTTATGAAGGAAAGCAACTAGGACCATTTGTGTAGTTTTTTGTTGTTGTTGTTGTTTTTTTTTTTTTCCTGGGACTGAGTTTTCATTTCACTGGGATTATGCACTTAAGTGTCTGAGTGCTTTTCACTGAGTGCCTCTTTTAAATTTCTTGGTACTATTTTGTTAGAAATTTGATACCATGAACTAGTATTTGGAAGGAAGAGACGTGGTTTCTTGTAGTTCAGGCTGACATCAAACTATGTAGCTAAGAATGACCTTGAATTACAGCTCCATAGCACCATGCCTGTTTTGCAATTCTAGAGATCAAACTCAAAAGTTCCCTGTATGGTAGACAAATGCGACAGCCCAGCCATGGCTCACATTTTCCCACTTTTCATTGAGTTGCTTTTTTACTGGTGAACCTTGAAAATGTTTGTTCGTGGATAATAGCTCTTTGCTGGATCTGTGGGTTCCCCCTCCCAGGCTATATAGCCTCTATTCTCTTAGGGCCTATGGCACAGTTTTATATTGTAATGAGGCCTGATTTAACATTTTATGGAGTTGGTCCTTTCTGTAGCCTGCATTAGGTCTTACAGCCGGCCATTTTTTTTTCTTGAAAGTCTTATGGGTTTTGTGCTTACAATTAATTTTGAGCTAATTCCTTTTTAAGATGTGAGATTTGGATCAAAAAAAGATATTTCTCTAAAAATGTCCAACTGTGTTGGAAGAACCGTGTTTTCTCTGTAGATTGGTTTTAAATCTTGGGTGTATTTTGTGGGACAGCATCTTGAGTGCCAGTGATGCATGTTCTTTCCTCTTGTAACACATACGTGGCTACTTAATAAGCCTGTTAGGAGGCAATAAGCTCTCCGTGCTTTTTCACGGTCCTTGTAGGTATTTTAGATACATTTACATACATCTAGGCTAAGCTTGTTTACTTTTAAGTTAGCTAAAGTTTTCACAAAGGTGGGCATTGATGTAGCATCACTGTGATTAATTATACGTGGACACTGGGTGAGTGTGGCATCAAATTCGATCTGCAGGGGTTTTTTGTTTTTCTTTTCTTTAGCATTTGGCGATTGTCAAGCTGTTAACTCTTAGGTCAGTTTAAGTATATACCTGAGTTTTTTGTTTCACTGTGTATTCCGGGTTGACCTTGAAAAACTATGCTCCTTCAAGTGTCCCCTGTGTGTGCACTTCCATGCCCTGTATAAGCGTTTTATTCTTCAGTACAATTCTGGTTGAAAGTGGGTTATGTTCTGTTTGGGTTACACCCTAGATACCATGCATGCATTTCCTTTAAAGGGTACTGTTTATTTGTTTGCATTTATTTAACCAACCATAGAAGAAGCAGCTGAGCTGTCAGTTCACATTTTAGCCTTAACTAGTGTCTCCTTTACATAGCTTACAAAGATTTGGCTGGGTTCCACATATTTATTTGTGGCTTTGGTTTTTGTTCAGATACCCAACCTTATTTTCTAAAGGATTGTATTTGCTTTCCTGGTTCTTTAAGACTTTTCTGTTAGAATTTTAGCAAGTCTGTTTAACAAACACACAAAACAACAACCCAGAAGTATTTTCTTGTTTCATTCTCCAGTATGTTAATGTATTTAGTCAGAATTTATCAGTGCTACCAGAGGAATAAACTGGGTCAGAGAACTGGCTCAGTACAATACTTGAGTTCAATTCCCAGCACCCAAAAAGGCAAGCATGGTGGCGCCTGCTGGTCCAGGCTAAGTTCCAGGTTCCAAGTCTGAAGCATTCAGAGCTACAAAATATACTAGAGAGACCTTGTCTTTGGCTTGGAAATTTCTGGTTATTTGCTTTGGGGGAATAAATAGAGAGGTTTGCAGTCAGGTGGAAAGTCTTTAATGTCCTTGCTACCTGCTAGTGACAGTGGCTCACTTTTATCTGTAAATGGGGATGAAAACACCTATCTGGGGTATAAGATAGTAATCCACGCCACTAGCTTTTGGCTACCCCACATACCCCCCAAATTCAATCCATATTTTAACCATTAAGATCTGAGTCAGCCACATTTCACCTGAGCATTGTTATCACAGGGTGTCCTGTGAGGACCCTAACTGGCAAACCTTGAAAAAAAAACAAAACAAAACACCTGTGAATATGCAGTCTTTTCCAAAGGAATGGAATCCACTGCTTCACTGCCTACAAATTTGAAATCTGAAAGTTCCCTCTTCCCATCCTAGGAATCCCCTCCTTGTGTGGATAACTACCGACTGTCAGAAGCTGCTTTATTCCAGAATAAGGAAGCTGGGCTTGGATTACCCCAGAAGAGGAAAACTCCCACAGAGAACGGTGTCAAACGGCCTCGGATGCACTGATGTACTATTGCCACCAAACAGCAAATGTTTTCTAGTTCAGAGATGGCTATGGGTTGGCGACAGTGCGCTTGTCCCTGGGTTTGATTCCCCAGCAATGCAAAACAAGAATTTCAGCTACAACCTAAATGCTGCTGTGATAGGTTTGTGTAGCAGTTTAAAGGCATGCATCTGAACTGGTCCTGTGAACTTGATGCCTTTAACACCTGAATTTGAATCACTGAATATTGACTGTTCCTAATAAAAGAAACTTCAAACTAGCTTGTTGGGAGACATTGGGTACATAAGGACTTGGTTTTTCTTGTAAATATCTGAGGCTGTAGTTTTAACGGGACATAGATTTTGTTTCAAAATGTCTTAGTTCATAAAAGCAAGTTATCAATTGGGGTTAGTCCATGTTTTCCTGATTTTTATATATATATATAAATATTCTTGCCATTTAGCCTCTTAACAGCCTAAGCACAGGGTTTAATAATGAAGCCAGGGCTTTAAACTAAAAATGTATATATATGTAAATGTGTGTATGTATAAACTTACATGATTTGCCAACTGTGGGTACCAAAACGTAGAAAATGAGATAAAGATTAAAAAATATCAGCTCAAACTGATGTTATTTGTTCATTTTGATCTGTTAACAGCTGGTTGTGAACCCCAGCAGGCAGGCAGGACCCCTGTCCTCAATATAAATATGTGAGAGTACGAGCTGGGCATGATGACTTTACCTGTGATCCCAGAACTCAGTGAGGTAGGAGAGTCACTGAGGCTAGTCAAATAAAGCAAAGGCCATCAGTAGTTAATAACATGCATCTCAGCCAGGCACGGTAGGACACACCTGTAATCACAGCACTGAGGAAGGCAGAGGCAGGTGGATCACTGAAAGTGAGGCCAGCCTGGTCTACAAAGCAAGTCCAGGACAGCCAAGACTACACAGAAAAAAACCCTTTCTACAAAAACAAAACCATCTCTTCTGGAGGACGTAAAAGTTTGGTTACCAGCACACTTACTCCAAAACCACCTGATGCTTCTGGGTCCATGGGCACTAGCACACATAATGCAGACAACTAAATCCTAAAAGGTGGCAATGTGTTGCTTTAAAATAACATGTTAAGTTGGCTTAGGCTAGACAAGTACCTCTTTGAAACAGGAGATGGATGGCTTGGCTCCATGGATAAAGTGCTTGCTGTACATAACACCAGATTGGGGTAGGGGGGTTTCCAGAATCTGTAAACTGGGATCCATTGGCTAATCTAAAAAACAGTTCAGCAAAAGACCTTATCTCAAAAAGGGTAGAGAGGCTCAGTGGTTAAAAGCACTGACTGCTGAGCCACTGGGTCTGAGGGCATTCAGTCATCCTCAGTCCCAGGAAGATCCAATGCCCTCTTCTGGTTTCTACGAGGATCAAGCAGCACCTGGACAAACATGCAATCAAAACACCCATAAACATAAAAAATAATGCATGCAAAACAATTTTGAAAAATATGGTGGAGGGCTAGGGAAATAGCCCAGGCTCAGCAGATAACTGCCACTAAGCCTGACAACCAAGTTTGATTCTCCAGAACCCAAGATACCAGAAGTAACTCCAAGTTGTCTTCCAACTCCATGTGTGTGACACATACACTACTAAATGTTTACTTAAAAGACCAATAAAGACAAGGTGGAAAATGTTAGAAAACACCTGATCAGCTGTCAAGTCTCTGGCCTCCATATGCTCACACAACCATACGCCACAGACTTGTGTATGTCTGTGTATTAAAAAAAAAAAAAAAAGCTGGGATGTACCTTAGTTAGCAGAGTTCTTGCAGGCCGGAAGCCTAGGTTCAGTCTCCAGCACTGCATAAATACAGGCGTGCTGGCAGCACTTGGAAGGAGGTAATAGGATCAGAAGGCTCAGGGTCATCAGCTACAGCAAGTTTGAAGACAGCCTGGGCTACATGAGATCTTGCTTCAAAACCACAATAGACAAAAGCATTTTGCAAATCACATTTCACATGAGGTACTAACATCTAGAATATGTAGTCTAGTAATAGCTAAGCTTAATAAGGACTGGTTTTCAAATTTTTAAGGGCAAGCAATACAAGAGATGCCAAAGCCACTGAAGATACTTCAGGCTACTCAGGAGGGTTAGAGTAACATTCCAAAACAAGCAATGAGGGTGAGAATCAGAACCCTCACATTTGCTGGGAGGGATAAATACAGCTACTTAAAAAGGGTTCCATAGTTCTGAGGGTGCCATGTGGCCCAGTAATTTTATATTTAGGTATGCTCCAAAGTCAAAAACATACTGACACTAAAACTTGTACATGGCAATTCATAGCAACACCAAAGCAGAATGGAAATAAGCCACATGTCCACTGAGGTACATACATATTATACCCATACAACTGGCTCAAACAAGTTGTACTGATAAAAGACGACCTGTTACACATCCTTGTTCATGCTCAGAAGAGGAAAACCCACAGATTGCCTACGTTAGGCAATGTGAGGCATCTTGTTGGTGTTGAAATGTCAGGATGAAGAGCTGCAACAGACACATGCCTTTGAGAAAACCAAGAACTTCAACTGAGGAGTTGTTCTGCTATATAGACTAGGTTGACCACATAAACACTTTCCTGCCTCTACAAGTGCTGAGATTACAGATATGAGCCACTATATCCAGCTAGTACATACAAGATCAGGATTTCAAGACTAGCCTTGGTTACTAAGCAAGTTTGAGGGTAGCCTGTATTCATAAGACCCTGTCTTTTAAAAGGCCTATGGAAGTTGAGGCTGAGAGCAAAACCAACTTAGCTACATAGTAAGACAATACTTGAAGAACCAGGCATGGTGGCACATGCCTTTAACCCCAGCACTCAGGAGGCAAAGACAGATGATCTCTGAGTTTGAGGACAGTCTGATCTATAAAATGAGTCCAGGCCAGCCAGGGCTATACAGAGTCCCTGTCTCGAAAGAGGGGGGGGAAATGGGGTGGGGATGTTTGAGATGTATGTGGCCTGAGTGTTGAGTGCTTTGCTTGGATGTTTGTGGCCCTAAAGGGGAAAGCAAGTTTTTTATTTTAAATAAAGCAGTTAATCCTCAGAATTGGAGAAATGTCAGTTAAAGAGCACTTGATAAACTTGCTGAGGACCAGAGTTCAGTTCCCAGCGTCCCTGAAAAGAAGTTCATGCTTGTAACTCTAGGGGATCCCATACCCTTTTTTGGTCCCCACAGGCACCTGTACATAACTAGCATGTATTTACATACATACATGACTGAAAAGCCACAACCAAATATAAAGAGTCAACAGCACATAGATGTAAATTTCATTACCAAAAAGGGCTTAAAAGACACTTCTGACTTAGAAATCCTCAAACTGGAGAATGCTGTTCCAGTTTGACTTTCCAATGTTGAAAGATGCAGAGATCTAGAATGAGCACTGGCAGCTCTGGACCCAAGTTTGATTTCCAGTGCCCACACGGTGGCTAATCCTGTGAACTCCAGCTCCAGGGGATCCAGAAACTTCTTGACCTCCTCCAGCACAGACACATACATAGGCAACGCACCCATACACATATCTAACTCAAGTTTTTGTGAAAGAAGCCCAGAGATAGCTCCGAAGGTAAAATGGTTGCCAACACAAGCATGAGGATCGGATCAGATTCTGATCCCAGATTTCTGGAGCTAGGAGACCCTACCTCTAAAGGGGGTGGGGGAGGCGGGGAGAAAGGGTTAGAGAAATTGTTCAGCAGGTAAAGGAGCCTGCTTCCAGTCTGGCAAGTTGAGTTCAAGGCCTGGGATCCAATTATGGGAAAAGAACTGCCTTCTTTTGAAAAGTTGTTTCCTGACCTCCACATACAGGCAAACACAGAAATTAACTTAAAAAAAAAAAAAAAAAAAAAAAAAAAACCGGCACCATGGCTGCAGAATATACCCAATATTAAGCGAGACCTCTAGCTCTCACATGCTCCATCTTCTGCCCCAATTAAAAAAAAAGTTTTGACATGAACTTTCAGTTCACAGAATAAAAGGCATTAGATCTCCCTTAACATAATAAAGCTAACAAAATCTACTGAAGCTTCCAGAACATGGTCCAACATATTTTCATAAGAGTGTCCCAGACTTGTAGCCATTCTCACCCATGCTTTAACTTCTATAGAATTAGGCAAATAAGTAAGTGCACTCTTGGAGAGCAGGTCACCCGCAGAAGTGGGTCCAACACTGCTCTCTAAGTTTAGGCTAAAGGAGTTTCAACTGAATAAAGCATCACATTCCACCACCCATAGGTTTACTTTTTATTCAATGTTAATGTTACAGAGTTCTTACACTGTCGAACCATGCCTGAGAACCCAAAGAAAGAAATGGTGCAATGGACAGCCTCATTCACCCAGACAGTGTATTAAAACTTGATTCATGTGCATTTTGATAATTTCACAATCTTAAAAAATTATAACAAGACTTGGAATTTACATCTGCTGCAGGTCTTCAGCATTCCAATATAGTACGCCATTAAACAGACCTCTTCACATGTCTCAGTTCACTTCTTAAATCAAAACCCCAAACAGCATTTGTGTACGCGCGCAAGTGTGTGGGTGGGGTAAAACATACTTAATGTGATTACTTGTTAAGGTTTCTGGTGCCCAAATAAGCTTTCAGTTTAACCAAGAATTTCAACCTCCTCCCGGTTGGCAGAGATCATGCCAACATTACTTCCCAGAAGTGGCATGCAGTCCGGTCAGGAGATTCTAGCCTCCTGCTTCCCGCACTGCTGCACTCATCCACTAAACTGCAAGGTGTTCTCAGGGTGGGAGAGCTTCCCCCCATTACCTGTTTTATGCCTGTCAGTAGTGAGCAATCTGAACTGTATTTGGCAAAGGGATTCATTTACAGAGAAACCCAGGCACTGCCATCACGCAGTCATATGCCAATATAGAGTATCTGCATTGAACCATTTCTAGTGACATTAAAGTAGGTAACTGCCAGACTATTTCATTTAGTGGAAAGACACTTAGCAGTAACCTCTTTTAAGGGCCAAGTACTACTGGAAAAGTTAAATTGTAATTACTAACAACAGAAGTGCTACCTTACTGGTTATTCCCCTGCCTCTTCAAGTGAACACCACAAACATACTCCCAAGGAGGACAACAGAGCTACCTGGAACAATGAATGCATCTACAGAATAGCCAATACTTTCAATTTGGGGCACACATGGGAATTCTTATTAGACACCATGCAATATTCATGAACTTGGGTGAGGTTTTGCTCCTGTTGCTTTGAACTATTAAGACAGGTCAGTGAATCCTCTCCACCTGAGCAGACATCACACTCCATCCACAGAACTTCAATTTAGACCTGATTAGGAGGCTTAAGCAGCACCCAGAGTGGCGCCTCTTATATCGGCTGCCCTTTATATCAAAGGCTATCTGGTTCCACCTAGGGATTGGCAAATTCACAGGGCGTTTCACAATTCCAATGCCTCATTTAGGCTATTTCACCACACAGTATGCTGTCAAAGAACTGACTCCAAGTCAAAGCAAGGCCTTAATGTGGACCAGAACAAGCACTATCTGAATAAAAAAGTATTCAAAGAAACAAGACTACCCCCCCACCCATTCCCCATTTGGTGGATCCAAGTTTGGTTCAATTAAATCTGTAGTTACTTCATACTACAACTAAAAACTTAAGTTATAAATCATAGCCCCACACAGATGATCCAAACACATCATTTCTGACAGCGGCTTGTTCCAGGAAGTCTAATATAGCCACAGCCTACAGAGTATTCCTTAAGATGGGGCACAGAACAGGTTAATTAAGGTCACTTAACTCTTCATCTTTTACAGCAGATCAGAACCCAGATGGCTGACTTCTGAAGGCTTTCTGACAGGAATCCAGTAGAGTTGGTTTCAAGGCTCACACAGACACTAATAGCTGTACCCTTGTGCAGAAGTTGTGATCCGCATGAAATCCACAATTAAGTGCAGCAAATCTGAGGTAGTCAACCTTGCGAAGGCTCAGTATCTCAACATAAAGATGTCTGAAATGACCACTGGCTGCAGGTTTGGTTTTAAACGCAGAGCAACTATGGAAAGACTGCTGAATCTAATTCACAAATATTTAAGACAATGAAAAAAAAACCCCTAAATCCAACACATATCAAGATCAGTCGTGACTCTTGAACTTCCATAGTGCAACAGGGACAGTCACTGGAATCGAGGTCTTCAGTCAATGTAGATCCAGAAATCAAAAATGCTGAATGGCTGTTCTTGGTGGTTAGCTGTGGTCTAGTTATCTTGGAAGGCTTAGCAAAGACCGCTCCTTAACTGTACTGTGGGTGGCTGTACTTCTGATTTTCAAGCACAGCATACTGGTTGTCTAGCTGAAGGTTAAGGGCCTGGTTTTTTGAAACCTCCTCCCTACCTCTATTTTTGTGTCTTACTACTTCAAAGCTCTTCTCCATTTCTTTATCCCTAAGGGAAAAGAAATGTAATCAGTAAATAGTTCTTCTTCACTTGGGAATTTTGAAAGTATTCTTCCTTGAATTAAAAACAAAAACAAAAAAAGACCCCTAAAAGTAATTCTGGAGAGACAGGAAGGGAATACAAAATCCTTATCAAACCATTTTTAAGGCTTCAATTGAACAGAAAACATGTAATACTGTACTGAAGCTCTGAGGTCCCATCTTCTGAATAGACTATTTCGGGACCAACTTGAAGACAACCAGAAAGAAGCTGTATAATGACATTCCTCCTAAGACTCGCTTCTAAGTTTAGCAGTTAGTACATAACCATGTCTTTATGCATAAGGGTAAAAATTTTCTCATTCAAGTAATGTTCTCATCATTCAATGTTTTCCCCTCCCTTTTGCTTTGGGGGAGTGGTCTGATTAGATCAGGTAAAGAAAGGTATGTGTGGCAAGTCACTGCACTCCCAGAGCCCTCCATACATTTGAGGACAGAGTGGAGGAGCAAGTCCAAGTGGAGGTCTAAATTCAAGCCAGCTGTGCTCTCAACGAGGCGAAAAGGCTGGGATTTACTTTAAAACCACCCAAAAAAATGTTTCCATCTGATGCCATTTACATTTCTTCCCATTTTATTTACTTTTGAGAATTCATGTCCCTAAAAGATGTAGAAGTGCCATATGTGGTCATTTAACTTCAGGTAGCATTCATTTTAAGTACCTGCTGAAATAAGATTATTTTTAGTGTTAGATTTGTAAATGCCAACATCTTTCATCTACTCCCATTTATTGGGAGTGCAATGAGAAATGCTTCTACATTTCTAGCTCTGTATTTCAAAGGAACATAAGCCAGTAATAATGTACTTGTAGAACTAATTAAATGGGGCTGTGACACAAACACAGCAGACAGCAAAGCCAGGTCTTTAGCATCCTTTCTTTTGCCCTTTCCGAGGACTCTTCCCCCATACCGCCTCCTTCCCTCCTGGCCACCCAAGTCCCACCTGGTTCCCAGCTGCCTGTAAGAAAGCCTAACTCATAACCTCATATACTTACTTCCGGCTCTCTACATGCTTGGCAGTGGACTGCAGTGATGGGAACTGTGTGTCACTGTATATTTCTGGTGGTCCTTGTGGTGTTTTCCTTGTCGTGGTTAGCCTTGCCCCAGGGGGCCTATATACACCACTAGGCATTGCAGGCTCCGGGGTTTCTGTAACTAATAGATAAATCATTCATTCAAACGTCTAACCTTCTAGTAACATTTTCCTACACTCCTGATCATTTAGCAATTGTTAGAGCTGGGCATGGTGGTGCATGCCTTTAATCCCAGCACTTGGGGGGCAGAGGCAGGCAGATTTCTGTGAGTTCAAGGCCAGCCTGGTCTACAAAGGGAGTCTAGGACAGCTTGAACTACACAGAGATACCCTGTCTCAAAATACAAAACAAACATGTATACACACACACAGAGTGAGAAAAGCAACCCTAATTTATAAGGGATTCATACTAGACAACGTAAGCAGAGTTCTGTAGTGCTCTAACTTCTCTGGGAATAATTTTAACATGCCATGTTTGTATGTTCTGAATATGGCTTGAGAGAGGGAATCATCTAGCTTGGGAAATGAGTCAAGTCCTCGAGATTACCCTTTTGGAATACAAGACTGCAGTCCCTTGGTGTTTCTATCAGTAAATGCGACACTTTCTTTACTTGGAAGGTAGGCCAAAAAGATATGTTATAAATAATTTATTTAATAAAATGCACACATAGTATTTTAGATTCCAAAGATGATAAAAAAAATAGCTAATCCTTATCTTTACTTCATTTTCTTAAGATCAATGAATGTTCAGTTTCTATTTGCTTATAAAACAAAGGAAAAAGCACCCAAAATAGCTCAAAATCTTGTATTATGACTTAATTTGGGGGCCTCAATCTTCTACGTTTTTTTTCCTATCTTCCCCAACTGATCCTTGATATGGTTTCAAGCAGTGTTTTCCAGTTTTCAAAAATTTTCAAAGTTTCAGGCTGGGGATGTTCAAGAGTATAGCACATGCCCAGTGTGTGCAGGCCCTGAAGTCTGATAGCGTACACCGCGAACACACAATAAACATCCCCATAAGCATATAGTAGCTGAAATAAAATGTTCTTGTAGTTTAAAGCACTGTTTTCTACAGGTTTAGATTACACCAGAGGGAAAGCTTACATGCTTATTTATTATCTAAACTGAATTAGGATACAAACATTAAAAATTGCAAATGGTAGAAGATGCTTGCAATATCAGACAAGAGTTTCTTGAGTCCAAAGCCAACATGGGCAACTCAGGTAGAGCCATCTTAAAAGAAACCAGATCAAACCACAAGTACCTATGACCCTTTTATTTTGGTCATTAGCCACACATGCCTTTTAAAAAATTCATTATTATTTGTTTGTGGATGATTTGACTTGAGAAGCTTGCCTGCTCGCTCATTCATCTACCTACTCACCCATTCATGAGACAGGCTCCACTTTCCTGGTTGCCTCAACTCAAGAGATTCCATCTACCTCTGTGTCCCGAGTGTTGAGATTCAAAACAATGTATGTAGCTATTTTAGATGAGTAAAAATGAAATCTAGATTTCAGCTCCCCAGTCACATTAGCCAAGTGCTAAACACTGAACAGCAACATGTGACTAGATGTCACTCTATCACTGAGCTCTTCCATTACCTCCCAAAATTTTACTGGGCAGTATTTTCTAGAGAAGACAAAAAAGGGGAGATGGGTTCTACATCAAAATTTTTAACAGGGAAGGAACGTAAGGGTACTACACATTAATATATGTGTGTGTACACAGATGCCCATGGTGGCCAGAAGGAAAAACTGGATTCTTTGAAACTGTGATAGGTATTTGTGAGACCCCTGACAGTACTGAGATACAATTCTAGCTCCCTGGTAGAGCAGGTTACTAATTTTAACTGCTGAGCTCTCTCTAGCCCCAATGGGGCTGCATTTTAAAAAGGGGCTCCAAGAGGGTTTTAGTGACAAGGTAAAATTAAGCAGCCATGAAAAAAATGAGGCCAGCCAAAGATGGTTTGGCAGGTAAAGATGTTCTCTCTTCCCTTCCTTCCCTCCCTCCAAACACCCACCCCCTATAGCCCAGGTGGCAAACTCACCACACAAATAATAAAATTAGGGGAAAAAAAAAAAAAAAAAAAAAAGGCCAACACATAAATGTTAGCAAACATGCTGAATCTGGCCCAACAATTTGAACATGGCTATACTCGTCATTAGCTTCTATGCCACAGTAACACGATAGAGACCACTAAAGTCCTCTCATCTACGCTATTTACATCTGGCCTTTCACCAAAGTTTCAGGCACCTGACACAAAGAAGAAAGAGATACAGCCCCAAAGCATAACAAAACATCTGCAGGAGCCGTGTGTCTAGTGAGTTCAAAAGAGAAAAATCAAGCAGCAATACATGGCACTTCACACCAGTCACTGCAGCATTCAAGAGGCCTATATGGAGATGGTTCATTTGGTAAAGCACTTGCTATATCAGCACTATCAGCGTAAGAACCTAAATTTGTATGCACCAGAACTCCAGTATGTGCCTGGAACCAGATTAAGCTTGGGTGGGTGGGTGGTGACAGAGAAAGAAGGCTCCAGGAGTGTGCTGGTCATCTAGTATGGCCATTCAAGGAACTCTAGACTCAGTGAGAACTTGTCTCAAACATAAAGTGTAGCGTGAAAGAAAGATACAAAGTCAACCTCTGGCCTTGATATCAACACACCCCCACACACAAATTTGAGGCTAGCCTGGGCTATGTATGGTAAAATCCTGTCTCAAAACTAAGAGTGATTGGTGGGTCTGAGAATGAGTGAGGATGAATATTATCAAAAATGTACTGTATGAAATTCTCAAAGAATAAAAACAATTTTAAAAATATTTTAAATTAGAAAAAAAAAAAAAAGCTCAAACCTATAATCCCAGCTTTAGGGAATGGGGGGGGGTTGGTCATGAGGTCATCCCTATTAACATAGAGGACACATAAAATGGTGCTTAAAAAAAAGAAAAAAAAAAACTTAAGATTTCTGAGCTGGAAATGCAACTCAGTGGTACAGCACATGCAAGGCCTTTAAATTCTAGCAAAGCAAAAACAAAACAAAAAAGAAACAAAAAGCTGGAGAGATGGCTCAGAGAATATAGTTTTTGTTGAGAGAGTATAAGGACCAGAATTAGATGATCAGGTCCATGCAAAAGCGAGGTACGTCTGGCAGTCACCTGTAATTCCTCACTAAAGAGGCAGAAACAGGATCCTACAAACAAGCTGGCTAGCTAGGCTAGCTGGAATTGGCTTGAGTTCATTGAAAGAGTTCCTTGAAAGAACCTACTCTCAACAAATACAGGCAGACAATGATAACAAAAAGCTTTGGCCTATCCACAGGCACCTGCACAAGCATGCAAACACATATGCACAACACACATTTACCCAACGATGGTTTTTTTTTCCTTTCTTTTAGTTCCAAAGAGCTTTTACTCTCTTCATAAAATAAAAGTTCTACTGAGAACTTAAACTTCAAGACTTAGAATAGCACCAAGGATGTAATTTACTTGTAGAATGCTTGGAGGTCATACCCAGCTTCATGCCCTCGCAACAAAAACAAAACGTTTGACAGCCTACAGGACAAGGTATGTCAATTTCTACATTCTTTCCATTAAAGGATCCCCCTCTCCCAGGCGTGCTAAGGTTCCCACTCCCCTATCCTCTTCAGAAAGGGAAACAGAAGATTACCTAGTACTGAAGCAGGAGGCGCTTGTACCGGAGCTGTTTTATTCCAGGGACCTGCAGATTTTTCTACTCCACTACCACCTCCACCTTCTTCCCAATTATCTCCTGGATCTTCTCTCTTTTCATTATCATCATCTTCCTTTTCACTATTGGAAAAACAAACAAGTACACTTAATTTCCAAAATACTGGGATTAGATGTATGCACCACTATATGAAGTTTCTACAAAAGGACATTTCTTTTTTTAAATATGGTCATATTATGCAGCCCTGACTAGCATGGAACCAGATACACAGACAGGGTTGATACAGATCTCACAGCGACCTTCCTGTCTCTGCCTCCCTCTGCTGGAACTGAAAGCAGGCACCATCATGGCCAGCTAAACATTTTAGGGGGAAAGGGTGTGCACGTATGTAGTCACAACACAACTTCTGGGATCAGTTCTATCTTTCCACCATGTGGGTTCTGGGGAACAAACCCAGGTCACCAGCTTTAACAGCAATGACCGGTAAGCCATCCTGTTGGACCCCCAAAAGGATATTTCTCTTGGAGCAAATGTGTCCTAGCCATAAGGCAAATTTCTTATGGCTTAGTGTTCTGGTTTTTTTTTTTTTTTTTTTGGGGGGGGGAGGTGGGATCTAACTTGGATTCTCAAGCATACTACATTAACATGCTAAACCAAGGCACATCCAGAACCCAGACAAATTTCTTGACCTCCCTTTTATGATTTTATGAACTCCAGGCTGATCTTCCTATCTCTTCCAAGTGCTGAGATTAAAGATGTAAACCACCATACCCATAATTTATCAAGTTCCTTTAAAGACAATGCCCATCAGTTACAAGTAACTACAGCATTTAAAGACCTACGATGCCAACAAGGAGGAAAAGCCTCATCTTCAATCTGTATTTAGACTGTCTCTAAGGGATGGGGGGGGGGGGGGGCTAAGTAACAGCGTACATAGCCCTAGGCATGATCCCCAATACCGAAGACAAGCACAGTAGCAGTCACCATTTGGAGACTAACTGTGATGACCTCAGCACACAAAAGGCAGAACCAAGAGGATGGTGACTTCAGTGATACCTTCCCCAAAAACTAAAAGTTAAATGAATAGATGGCACTTTGCTACAGAGCCTAACAACTTGAATTTAATCCCCAGAATACACAAGGTGGAAGAGAACTGCCAATTATCTTCTGACATGCACAAAACAGCATGCTCACACAAAATAAACTAATCTTTAAAAAACAAAGGAAAAAAAGATGAAGGATATAGTCAATCTAAACTTCAGTTTTCCCTTTTAACATAAAACCTATTCAGCAATTTAAAATGAGGCTGGGCTTACATTAACATAAAATTCATGCCACTTAAACCATCAACCAAACATTTATACTTAACATAAATAACAAAATATCTAGAACAAATAAATCCTTAAAATGTAATTTTAATGAGAAGAGCCAAAACACTGTTAAGGAACTGATGGTTGAAATCCAGGTTCTGCCATCTCTGTCATTTACTATAAGGCTTTCAAGATGGCACTTGCTGGCTTTTAAATAAAGATGACACACCATTATAAAGGGCAAATGAGTTCATACATATAGTGATTAGAAGACTATCTGACACACAAACATTACCAGATGCTTTGTAATGTTCATATGAATTTTATAAATATAGCATTTATATTATGAAGGTTATATATATATATATATATATATATATCCTTACGAAGTAAAAAAAAAAAACAAAAAAAAACCCAGCTTTCATTTGAAAAAGAGATGAAATATGTTATTTCCTAATAAGTCTTTTTTGTTTGTTTTTTTCAAGACAGTTTCTCTACATAGACTTCGCTATCCGGAGCTCACTCTGTTCCACCAGCTGGCCTCGAACTAAGAGATCCTCCCACTGTCTCTGCCCAGTGAGTGCTGGGATTAAAGGCGAACACCACCACTGCCCGGCTTGTAATAAATCTTAAAAAGTTGATCAGACAGAGTGATACCATTTTCTTTCTTTCCTTTTTTGGTTTTTCAAGACAGGGTTTCTCTGTGTATCCTTGGCTGTCCTGGAGTTGCTTTATAGACCAGGCTGGCCTCAAACTCAGAGATCCACCTAACTCTGCCTCCCCGAGAGCCAGAATTACAGGCATGAACCATTGGGCCCAGTGTGACACCATTTTCTAACAGTAGCTTATTAGCTAGTATGAAGTTTATAATTTATCCAGACTAATAACAGTGTCCAAACTTCAGAATCTTTTCAAAAGGTCTTTTTACTTTAAAAAATGTTAAAACTATATCAATATACTTGCACTATAATTGCTTCATGGATGAAATAGGTATTCATCTAGATGCAACAACCCAATCCATCCAAGACAGAAGATTCCCACACACACCGTCATGTTGCTAACACTGAAGCAGCAGCTTTCAGTTACTTATTCACATTTTGAATCTTTTTACTCACCAATGCACTAAAGCACAATTGCTCAACTGTTAGGAACATTTGCTGTAAAGAGACTGGAGTTCAAATCCCTAGCACCCAAATGAAAGTCAGTCATGGTCACAGTAACCCCAGCACTGCATGGCAGAGTGGATCCTAGTTTACTGGCTAGCCAGCTTAGCCAAAATGGTGAGGGGTCCAGTTCCACCAAGACAACTTACCTCAGAAAAAAAAAGAGTGGACCCCCATGGACTCCTCTGGCCCTCAAATCCAAGAGTACAAGGAGTAAACATTCTAGGACACACCACAATGTAAAGGAAAACCCCAATGTGGCTTAATAGATAGCATCAAGTAAAAGTCACATCTCTTTTAATGTAACTAGGGTTGGCCTTGAACCCATGCTTATCCTCCTGCCTCAACCTCAAACTCTGAGACTATAGGCACGTCCCACCACATCCAGCCAGGACACTTTCTTCTAACCCCAGCCCACCCTTCTAAGAATACCGAAAATAACCACAAATTTAAAAAAATACACCTAGATTACTAACTATTAAAAAACACAGCATAAGAGCTCCAACCAGGAGCCTGGGAGCTCAACTGGACAACCCAGTGGGATTGCCCCTATGCCTTAAACAAAGCATTACAAGGTAAAGGTAGGGAATACGGGTTTTAAGTTTAGTCTTGACTGTATAGAGTTTAATGCCTGCTTAAATACAAGCAAGACCCTGCCTCAAAAAAAAACAACCCAAGACTGTTAGATAATAAAGTTAGCATTGAGGATATGAGTCAGTCATAGAATGCTTGCCTACGTTGCCTATGTCTGACTCCGGGCACACAAAAAGTGGGGGGAGGGGTTGCCAAAATAAGCTGGGCATAGTGGTGCAGACATATAATCCTAGCACTTGGGGCTGAAGGCAGGGAAGATCACACCAGTTTAAGGACAGCCTGAGCTACAAATTCCTGATTCCAAAAAGGTTAAAATAAAATCAAGAGTTTTACATCCTGCTAGAAAAACAATTCAATTTAAATATTCTCCATAACTTAACAAAATCAATTTTTTCTCCCACTTCCAAAAAGGTTACTTTTGCCCACTATATTCAACATGGCCAAAAATTGCCACCTAAGTCTTCAAGAACAAGGGTAGACCAGGAGCTAACTTTACCACAGAACTGGAACCACTTCCAGTCTACCAACAACCCTATATAAAAGGCACCTGTAACTTCTCTCCAGATTATAGATCAAGCCTCAGAAGAAAACAACAACAGTTTCTACTTTTCCTTTTAATTGTTGAGATAGATTCTCACTAAATTGCTCAGAGTAACCTTAACTTACTCTAACCCACGCAGGCCCGATTTTTTCTCTCAAACTTATCTCAGCCTCCTCAGCAGCTGAAAATTCAGGCTTTCACCACCAGCCCCAGTGGAATTATTTTCTAGAATGTACTCATCAGAGTATGTACTGCTCTTGCAGAGGATCCAAATTCAGTTCCTAGAACTCATAGACAGTTCACAACTACTTATAACTCCAGCTTAAGAGACCCAATGCCCTCTTCTGGCTCCTCAGGCACCTGCATGCACGCACACTTAAGATATTCCCAACCCAGACACACACACACAAAATGAAAACACAAAAGAAAAAGGACAAACCAAAAACGACCTTTTCATTCCCCTGATACAAAAAGGAATGTTTAATTTGGTAAACTCACAACATGATGTAAAAACATCAGGGACATTAGTACTTGAAAAATAATAGCTGTTTTTTATTTTTTTTTCAACAAAAGTTACTTTTAAATACTATGAATTAGATTTCAAAAGACAGTTTGGAGTTAGGAAAAATATCTACTCCACTGTCCCATACAGCAGCTGGAATTCTTTACAAATTGCAAGCTTCAATCAAAGGCAATTTTTAGATCATTTTGTTCATGTAAGATGAGTTAAGGATTTTGAATCGTAAAGCACCTCTACTTAAAAAAAAAAAAGAGAAAGAAAACTTACCTTAAATACTTACCTTTTCTACTTAAATCTTTCCAAACATGTCACTTTAAAAAACAGACCTGACAACGCAGGCTCTCAATTTTAAAGTCTCTTAATCAATCCAACTTAAAAAAAAAAAAAAAAAAAAAAAAAAAAAATATTTTAAAAACTAAAAAAAAAAACAACATAAAAAAAAAAAAAAAAAAAAAAAAAAGACTGTTTTCCTGAACTTTAAATAAATTCAGAGCCTGAAATGGGAGCACAGGCCTCTAATCCCAGCAACTGAGGAAATCGGATAAACATTAAAGGCCAGTAAGACCCTCACAAACAAAATACTTAGGATCTACAATCTCATTCCTATAACATTCTAAAGGGAATTCACGTGCCACACTAGGACAGTGGTTATCCTTGGGGGTGAAGGCAGTAAAGCTTCAGGAGGAGGGCTGCTCTGTAACATAATTGTTCAACTTCTTGATTGGAGTGAACAGTACATAAATCGGTTTCACTGAGAATACTACAAATCTGTATCTCTCTGGAAATATCCAACACTTCAATTGCAAATATATATCAGCTTATTTACCGGAGAGAACAAGAAGAAATATTATTAAAAGGAGAAAAAAAAAAAAAAAAAACAAAAAAACAAACGTAAGTTCAAGCATAATCTGGTGGTGCATTTAGGTGGAAAATGAAGGCTCAATAGTTCAAGATCAGTGATGGCTCAGTGCTTTTCCGGAGGACCAGTGTCCAGTTCCCAGCACCCACACTAACAGCTGTTACTGTAATTAGAGGACCATACAGACATATTCACACTCATACCCTTAAAATATTTTTGAAAAAAAAAAAAACTAGTTCAAGGTTATCCTCAGCTACACAGTAAGTTCTCAGGGCAGCATGAGCTACAAGATACCTTATTGGGGGTAGAGGGTACCATCTAAGTTCAAACATAGTGTTTGAACTGAAAACACTACATCTGAACTTAAAAATGACAGAATCCATTTAAGTCAAATAAAAATCCAAACAGCTGCACGTAGGGAAACCCTCACAGGATTTTAGAGCTGGCAGCTCATTTAATGACACCAGGAAAGCTGGGCCTAGAGAAAAAGTAATCGTGTCCAATGCGAGTACACTCAACGAGGTAGCTAATCCATTTGTAATCACATCCTACCTTATTTGCATTGCCTGAACTCTTAGTCCGCTGTAATCAACCTCTTTTTGCTCAAATTCTTTCCACTCATCTTCATCCTGTGGAAGAAATGCCATCTGATTAACAGTTCTTGGTAAACAGGTTTCAGACTAAGAAAAAAAAAAAAAGATCAAGGGCTATAGGGATTCCTCAAACTGGTAAAGGCACCTGTAAAACATCTGATTAATTAAGAGATCTTGGCAAACAGGTTTCAGACTAGGAAAAATGCGAACAAGGGCTACCAGGATTCTTCGGCCTGTAAATGCACCTGCAGCCAGCCTTGGGGACGCAGTCTGATTCTCGGGGCCCACATGGTGGAAGGAGAGAACTCACTCCAGCAGGTTGTCCTGTGACCCCTCCCGCACACGCACACCCGAGCGTGCGCGCACAAACAGGCAAGTAAATGTGATCTGTAAAAACCTGCAAGTAGTGACACAAACCTCTAATCCCAGTGGTGGGGGAGGCAGAGGCCGGGGAGGGGGGGTTCTTTGTGACCCGGAGGCCAGTCAGAGCTGCACAGTGCGACCGTGTCTCCAAAACTAAACTGGGTCTAGCGGCTGGGTCGTGAACGTCTATATAGGCCGTCCTTGCAAGCTCCCGACAGCGCGCCCTTCTCTGCCGCCCGCTTTTTACTCAAAATCAGCTCCAGGAGGAAAAAAACAAAACCAACAACCCGGGAATTCCACGCGGCCGGGAGAGCACGCCGCGCGCTCCGGCAGCCGCACACGCGAGCCCCGAAGACGACTTCGGCAAACGGAACCCGGCCCCGACCGGGCTCCGGCGGGACGAGTCCTCCAGCACACGTCACCCGGGGCCCGCGGGCCCGC
>NW_026596120.1:12962872-12977320 GCF_907164565.1 Psammomys obesus
CGGCCGGCTCCCCCCGCGCTCCGGGGGACGGTGGTACGCTCCTCGCCGGGGCCGCGAGCGCGAGGCAGGGTCGCGCCCGCCCCGCTGCCCGAGGGACGAGGAAGGCGCGCACCGGCGAGCGCTCGACTAACGACGGCGCGTGCGGGAGGAAGACGCGCGGGCCTGAGGAGGGGAGAGGGGACGGGGAGGGGAGGGAGGGGAGGAGGGAGGGCGGGCCACCAGCAGAGAGAGGCAGCGCCGCGCCTGCGCGCTCGGTTCCGCCCGCCGCTGTGGGCGCGCCGAGGGGGGCGGGCGGCGGGAGGAGATGGGGGCGGAGCTTCGGGGAGAGCCAATCAGATGCCGGGACGGAGCGCTTAGGTGACAATCCGTTCCTTCGACGGGGCGGTGCCCTGCATGGGGGCGGGGAGAAGTGGGTGTAAGCAGGAAAAAAAAAAAAAGAGTGACGTCCCCAGTGACTCCTGTCTCCGATTGGTCAAGGATTTTGCCTTGAGGGCGGGCATTTAGAGGGTTGGTGACTTGGCTGAAGAAGACCAGCCGGAGGGGGCGGCGTGCCTTGGTTGCGCGCATGCGTAGGGTGCACGTGCGCCTGCTCGCCAGGACTGTGGCCTGGTAGGCGGTTGAACTTCCAGCGAAGGGGAAAAGACCGTGTTTGGCCAGCTGTGTTCAAGCCTGTTCCCTCCCTGCCCTGCTGTTGGCTGTACTGGCGTCTTCTCTGATCTGGAACTTTTGATGAGGGACAGTGGATTAACACTTGTAGTTCCGTTTATGGAAGGATCTTTAACAAGGCAGCAGCAGATGAGTGAAAGGGAAGTGATTATAATTGCGTCCTGGATGTGTCTACCGGGGTCAGGTTAAATAAACCTGACCCGCCAACGCCAGCTTTTGTGAGATGGAGAACGGCTGGGAATGTGATTTAATGGTAGAGGTTAACAGGCGCGTGTCAGCGCTGGGTTCCATCCGCAGAATCACAAAAAAAGAGACATCAAACAACCAACCAAAACTTCTCATTTTCCTGAGCCTGCACCCTATTTGCACATATTAAGTGCAACTGACTCTCCAGAGCAGAAAGCTTCTTGTCTGCTTGGGGGAGGTTGATTTGAGACCTGGGCCTCACGTAGCCCAGGCTTCTCTAAACGCCTTACATAGAAAAGAATCTATTTCTGATGGTCCTGCTCCACCTCTCAACTGCTCAGAGTACAGACATGCACCACCGTGTCTATGTTACTTGATGCTGGGGGTTTCCGGTTCTTGCTGGTCAGGCTTTCTACCAAGGAATAACCCAACACAGGTGTTGGGTTTTTGTTGTTGTTTTTAATACATTCATGCACCTGGAATTCCTTCTGTTTGAGTGATGGCAACAGTTTTGGGCTCCTATCTTGGATATGAGCACAGCGGAAGGGAACGACCACAAGATACAAAAATGCGAATCAAAAATACCGATGTTTCCACCTGACCTGACTTTGGGGCCGGAAGAAGCAAATGTATGCTTCTCTATGAGAAGTGTGGTCTAGGTGTCCTTTTACACTTCTGCTTCCTCTTAAAAGTAGAGGGGAAAGCTGTGACAACCACTGAGGAAATGATTCAGACCTAGGTCTGTAGCCCTGTGGTAAAGAGAACCCATCCAGTAAATGGAGAGTTGTCTCTTCCATACCAATTCCCTCTTGTCTTGCCTCAGAAGTCCTACCCTAGGCATGGCTATTGAAGTTCTGAGGATGTCGGTGGATTAGTCAAGGCCCTATAACTGCAGCCACCACTAAGCAGACTTTTCTCTTTCTTTCTTTTTTGTTTTTGAGACAGGGTAGCCCTTGCTGTCCTGGAACTCGATCTGTAGACCAGGCTGGCCTTGAACTCAAAGATTCACCTGCCTCTGTTGCCTGAGAGCTGGGAGTAAAGATGTGTACCACCATACCTGGCTAATAAGCAGACATATTTCCTTCACCTAGGATGGTTCCTAGGTGACTTCCTTTTGTGACACCACCTAGCTTCCTGTGGTATTGGCCAAGTTCAGCACTGCCCAGAACCACCAGCTTTGCTTACCATTTCTTATCAAATCTTTTTGCTTCCTTTGTTTTCCTTCTTTCTTCCTCTTTCCTTCTTTTCCTGCCCTCACCTGCCCCCTTCCCCATTAAGACAGGGTTTCATGTATCCCAAACTAACCTTGAACTCCTTAGGAAGATGGAGCCAAGGATGATCTTGAACTTCTACCTTCTAATTAGCTTTTCTTTCTTTCTCTTTTCTTTTTTAGGATGGAGTCTCACTATCTAGCCCTGGCTGGCCTAGAACTCACCAGTATCTCCTTGCCTCTGCCTCTCTCTGCTGGGATAGGCATGTACCACCTGAGATTAAAATCACTTTTTACAAAGTTTGTTTCATGTATCCTTTTCTCTTTGTTTAAAAGGATATTTATTCCATGCATGTGTGTCAGTGTGTGTATGTAACTACGATAGCGGATCTTCTGGACCTAGATTTAAAGGTCATGGGATCCACCTGACAGTACTAGGAAGAGAACACAGGCAGTCCCCCTGCAAGAGCAGTGGCACTCTTATGCCCGAGCTGTCTCTCCAGCTGGATTTCTCTCTTCCTTAAATAAGGTCTTTCTGTGTTACCCTGGCAGGCCTTCAGCTAACACTCCTGCCTCTGTCTCCAAGAGTGTTGAGATTGTAGACCTACACTACCAAGTCTTTTTTTTAATTTTTGGTGATGGTCAGGTGGTATAGGTAAATGTGGGGGGCTGTACATTCATGATTTCGTTGGAGGCCAGCGGACAACCTTAGGTTCTAGGCCTCAAGTGTGATCTATTTTGTTTTGTTTTTCATTTGTATAATTATGTGTGTGATCTCAAATGGCATGGCATGTATATCGAGGTCAGAGGGAACTTGCAGGGATCTAGAGGTTCAAACTCAGGTCAGGCATGGCAGCAAGCACCTTTTCCACAGAGCCATTTTGCCACCCCACCTTGTTTTGGGTTACAGAGTTTCTCACTGGGCTTGGAGCACACCGATTCAGTACACTGCCTGGTCAGTGATCACTAGTGATCCTCCTGTCTCTGCCTCTCTAGAACTAGGATTACAAGGGACCCTGTAACCAGCCAAGAAGAGGGTGGCAGATAGACTTAACAAGAGCAACTCATGGAAACAGCTGCTGTTGGTTTCAGGGCCAGAGAGTCAAACAGGAAGGGACCAGTGTGAACTAACTACAGGTGCCACAACCACAAAGACACCGGCCTCTCTATCAGCCTGACCTCAATTCCTTACACATGACGGAGTTTGGGCAGTATGCCATCAGTCACACTGTAAAACACAGGAGAGAATTTTGCTGCATCAACCCTTGGCTGCACTTCCTTCTCTGCATTTGTTCAAGCCATTGATTCCTTCAAGACTATCATGTATTATTGATAAGGACCCATTTATTTGTATCTAGATCATGTCTTTCAGATTATTAAAGAGTTGAAGGCTCTTTACTCAACTTTGAATAAAGCACAGTGTCTCAAAATGAGTATAATGTATATAAATATATAAATAATACATATAATAAGGAAGAGGGGAGGGCAGGGAGATGGCTCCATTAGTGAGCAGCTTGCCTTGGAAGCGTGAGGCCCTGAGTTCAGCCTCCAGAACCCATGTAATAAAGCTGGGAGCACAGTACCCCCATTCCTGCCATGAGCACCCCTTCGTCTTCAGCCCCCATCTCCAAAGCACCCTTCAGCTCTTGTGGGAATCTTCACATCCACTTTCCAGTGTGTGAAGATCTTCTCTTGTCCTTGCGCTAGGTAAGAGGAAGTGATTGACTGAGGCCATTCCAGTGTTTCTGCAAGTCTGGGAGGAGGTTTTGTTGTCTCTTTTTGAGACGGGGTCTCATATGTATATAAAGTGAGGACATGACTATAAAGTGTCGTTGAAGGGAAGCTCTTTCTGTAGATGTGAGGGGGAGAGTACAGGCAGAGGCATCTGGAAGAGTGCCAGAGCAGAGAAAGCAGTAGGCCGAACTTGACCATGAGAGAAGACAGTTTATGACCTGACTATATGTAGCCCTGGGTGGCCTGCAGTTTGCTGTGTAGACCAGGCTAGCCATGATCCTGCCTCCTGAGTGCTTGGACTTTAAAGGCATGCACCACTACAGCAGGTTTCTTCAAAGATTCTCAGTATTGTTCCCACATGGGCATTTCTCTCTGGGTCTTCAGCATGCCCAACTTGACGGACATCAGTCATCCCCCATTTACTAAGTTCTGCTGAGCTCTGGTATTCTATCAAGAGCTAGCAAAAGGCAGCTGAGCAGCCCCATTGTTCCTGGGTTCTTTTCTGCTGAGCTATTTGTTCCAAGTTCCATTCTGCTCCCTAGGCTGGAAATTCCACCAGCGCTCAGCTCACAAGAATGCAGCACACACTGGCCAGACAGCTCGGCAGGAAGCCGGTGGCCAGGATCTTTCTTTCTAACATTTGTGAGGCAGACTGCCACTGCCTGAGTGTTTCTCTTCTGCAACTTGTCTTACGGTCTCATCTTGGGGCTGGAGGAGGTGGGTGCCTGTTAAGCTCACCACAGACAGCGTGGGTACTGACCTTACAAGGACTTGGGCCCTTTATTTTGGTGTGTTTGATTCCTTGCTAGTCCATGATTTCTAAGTTACTCAATCACTCTCATTTATTCACTCATTCATTGGTCAAAAACATCAATGTTTACTATGTTACCAGACCCTACGTTAGGAATTAAGAATAATGGGAGTAGAGGTATAGATCAGCGGTAAAGCCCTGCTAACATATGAGGCACTGGGCTCTATCTGAAACCGGAAAGCCCACACCCTCTCTGCGCTGGTGAATTTTTGGTCAACTGGACACAAGCGGGGGTTAGCTGGGAAGAGGAAACCTCAGCTGACAAGATGCCTCTATTACATTGGCCTGTAGTCATGTCTATGGGCAGTTTATTGATTAATGATTGATGTGAGAGGGCCCAGACCATTGTGGGTAATGCCACCCAGAAGGTGGTCTTCAGTTCCCCAATGAACAAGCCAATAAGCAGCACTCCTCCACAGCTTCTGTCTCAGTTCCTGCTTCTGTCCCTGCTTGAGTTCCTGCCCTGACTTCCCTCAGTGATGGACTCTGATTGGGGACATGTGAGCCAAATAAACCCTTTCTTCACCAAGTCTCTCTTGGTCATAGTGTTTATTATCACAGCAATTAAAAGCAAAGCAGGACAGCATGCCTCCACCTTCCAAGTTGTTGAAATTACAGTTGTGTGCCACCACACCTGTCTTCCTTTTGTTTGTTTTGGTTTGGTTTCCTCCAGGCTGGCCTAAAACATCTAGGGTTGAATGATCCAACTAGCTTAGTATCCTGAATAGCTAGGACTATAGACATCCGTGGCTATTTGACTGTCTTTGACCTGATAAAACTTTTTTTTAATTATGTATGTGTGTGCTGGCTAGTTTTATGTCAACTTGATACAAGCTAGAGTCATCAGAGATGAGAGACCCTCAATTGAGAAAATGTCTCTATAACAATGGGCTGTAGGCAAGCCTGTACAGCATTTTCTTAATTAGTGATTGAGAGGGCAGGGCCGGCTCTATTGTGGATGGTGCCATCCCTGGGCAGAAGTTCCTGGGTTCTGTAAGAAATCAGGCTGAGTAAGTCATGTGAGCAAGCCAGAAAGCAGTATTCCACTATAGCCTTTGTATCAATTCCTGCCTCCAGGTTCCTGTCCTGTTAGAGTTCCTGTCCTGACTTCTGATAATGAACAATGATATGAAAGTGTAAGGCAAAGAATCCTTTTCCTCCCCAAGTTGCTTTGGTCTTAGTGTTTCATCACAGCAATAGTAACCCTAACTAAGACAGTGTGTATGTGTGTGTGTGTGTGTGTGTATGTGTTTGTGTGTGTGTGTCAGTACCTGTGAGGCTAGAGGAAGGTGCTAGATCTTCTGGAGCTTGTGTTACAGGCAGTTGTGAGTCACCTTATGGTGGGTGCTGGGAACCAAACTCTGGTTCTCTGCAAGAAGAGCAAGCACACAACCGCTGAGCCACCTCTACCGCTCAGTGTCTACGATTTTTGTTTGTTTGTGGACAATCTCACTATGCAGCCCCAGCTGGCCTTGAACTTGTGATCTTGCCTCCTGATCAATGGAATTTCAGAATTGTGTCACTATGCCCAACTCGCCTAATCCATTCTATTATATAAAGGGTGCGAGATGAAGGTTGAGAGGATCCTGGAGAGTAGAAAAGGAAAGGAAAAGATAGGAGGATGAAGCCACAAGACCAGAAGCATTTCCCACCACTGTCTAGGAAACAGCAGCATGAACTGAAATTGGTTCTCTCACAGACCAGTCTGCTGTGAGGCAGAGATGAGTCACCCCACCCTGACTTGGATGAAATGGTCTCAAAATGTCTTCCTTGCTTAACTCTCAGGATATACTCAGCAGCCAGGCCACTGATGACTGTTTTGGCTTCCTGGATTGTTAATATTGAAAAGGTGGCTCAGCAGTACATAACTGAAGGCTGCACCCAGGCTCAACACATCACTATGTGACTGTCTACTTTTGGTCTCCTGGATTACTGGGAACAGATGAAAACCCCCAGCCTGGAGGATGTGGGAAACTTAATGAAGAAAAGCTACCATGGTTGGCCTCTTCGGGAGCCAGTCAAACAAGTGGCACAAGACAAGGCCTTTTGACTCAATCACTTTGATCCTGGAGTGCAAAGGATATAATTACAGTGTCAAGGTGGGGTTATCCTGTCGCTGACCACCACTCTGACCCTATTCCAACTTCATGGTGCAACAAGAAGGTGTGAGGTTGTCTGGCATTTTCTGCCTCTGACTCACAGCTTCCCCAATCCTGGTTACCAGGTCAGTAGGTCATCAGCACTGTCTTCTTCTTTTCTTCTTTCTTCTTTCTTCTTTCTTCTGCTTCCTTCGTCTTTTTCCCCCGAGAAGATCAGGGAGGAGTCAGGAATGAAAGGAAATTTTCCTGCACCCAGGTAAGTTTACTGTCTCTCTGATCATTTCAGTTCAGCCATTTGAGGACTTGGTTAGGTTAGCACAAGTCATATACGCCCCACAATCACAACATTTAGGAGTGCCACAGGGGCTGCACAGTTGGGTCAGCAATTAAGAACACTGGCCACTCTTGCGGAGGAGTTTGATTCCCAGCATCCACATGGTAGCCCACAACCCTCTGTGACTCCAGTTCCTAGGGCTTCAACCTCCTCTTCTGGCCCGCGTGGGCACTGTATACACACTGCCTCAGCCTCCCTCTGGGATTAAAGGCGTTCACCTGGCCCTCACTCTTTCAGTTTTTATTATTTTTTTAAACAGTCTCGTGTAGCTTGAACTGGCCTTGAACGTCTTCCCAATCCTCCTGCCTCCACCTCCTGAGGGATGGGATTGCAGTGTGCACCGCTGCATCTGGCTTTTGATTGTTTTTTTTTTTTTCTTAATTGCCAGCAAATGTTTACTGAGGGTCTACTGTGGGGCAATTACTTATTCAGAAAGCATTCTGAGCTAGTCATGAATGAAGGTCAAGGTTAGAACAGATCAAAAAAATATTCACTAGACTGCCATTCCACCAGCAGAAACAGCGGCCCTACCGCTGTAAAGGGTGCCATCCTTTGAATTTCCTGCTTGCTAGGCAGAGCTGAGTGGCCTGAAAGTCCTCCCTGTTTATCAGCTCTGTTTTACGGCCGAAAAGTCCTGAGACAGAAGTGAAGTGACTTGATTGGAACAGAAACAGCTGGGACTTGACTAGATCTGACCTCATTTGAAAATGTGCTCCTGTGAGGGCCACTACAAGGTCCTCTTTGAGGCCAGGGTCACTGTGGCTCCTCAGCCCCTCCCTTCATCCTGCTTCCCGTCTCTGAAAGCAGGCAAGTCATTTTCCCTCTAGATGAAAACCGAGGTGGCTTTGTTGGCCTTGTAGCATGTCATGGATTTGAGGCAGGACAAGGGTAGCTTTGGAGAATCATTGATTATCCTGCTGGGAGTGGTTATACAGGGGTTGAAAGTGTTTTGAGGACTATGGCCCAGTTCCCTGGATGGGATGGTTCTGAACTCTGCCCCCAAACCCATTTCTGGCTTCAAGCCTCTCCATACAATAGAAAGCCCAGCCTGGGAATGCCAAAAAGATAGAAACTGGGCATGTTTCTTAAGCAGTGTCGTTTGTGTTCCCTTACTACTGGAAAATCTCATACTTACCTTTGATTTTTACTTTTTGAGATAGGGTCTCATGTATTCAAGGCTAGCCTGACACTCACACTATAGTACTTGGAATTTCTGATCTTCAGGTCTGTACAACCCAGTACTGGAATTCTATATCACCACACCACACCTGGGTTGTATATTTCACCTTTAATGGGCTTCTTTGAGCCCTGGAGGGGGAAAAAAACTTATGTCATGCATTTGAAAGTAATTATGAATTATGATTTATATAAATCAATAGACCATCAATAGACATATGTTGAGCCTGTTTCTAAAAAGCTCAGTGAAACATAGCCCAACCTGTAAGTCTCGGTAAAGCATGTCAATCAAAGGCTCTGAGCAGTGTACGAGCTCTCCTCTTCCATGGCAGAACAGCTCAGATCCCAGCCTCCCGTCCCTGTCATCAGCATACTGCATTGAATCCCAGTTTAATCCCCAGGCCTTCACACTCTTCAGGGTGGCTAGAATCTGCCACCCTGGGCATAGAAAATACCAAGTCTGAAAACCTCCTCTCTTTTTTTTTTTTACCCTTTATTTTTATGTGTCTGAGAATTTTTGCCTGCATGTGCTCAGGCATACCACTTGTGTGCCTGGTCCTCTCAGAAGTCATAATAAGATTACCGATCCCCTGGAACTGGAGTTACAAATGGTTGTGAGTTTCTCTATGGGTACTAGGAAGCAAACCCTGGTCTTCTTCAAGAACAGCAAGTGCCCTTAACCACTGAACCATCTCTCCATCCTCTCTTTCCTGCATTTCATTTAGTGTTATGTCTTGCCTTTCAAGCCTCTGCTGGACCCTCTGCTTATATATATATTCCTCCATGAGATTCGCAGGGACATACCTGAAGACTCAGAGGATGCAGGGAGGATCATGATTTTGAGATTAGCTAGGGCTACATAGTGAATTGCAGGCCAACTGTGGGAGATGGTTCTCACCTTTCGCTACCTGGGCCCCAAAGATTAAACTCAGGTTGTCAGGCCTGGTGCCAAGAGCTTTTACCCACTGACATGTCTTACCCATTGGCCCTCTTTAAAAAAGTTGAGACAGAGTCTTAATCTGTAGAACAGCCTGGCATCAAACTTAGATGATGCCACCAGGAAATTTTCATCTCTGCCATTGCTAATAATGTTCCAAATCCAGACTGTTGTCTCAGACAGTAATGTAGATATGAACAGTGCAAACCATCGCATCTATGTATCCAGAAAACGGTGCAAAGGTCCCTCAACTTCAGGACACATGGTATCTGTCTGGATATTCCCACATGGCCTTCTCCCTTCCAAGAATGTCTTGCCCCGCTCCTACCCATCTGTGGAATTTATACCGTTCTATTTATTTATTTTTGAGACAGGGTCTACATTACCCTGGCTGTCTTGGAACTCACTATATAAACCAGGCTGGCCTCAAATCCACAGAAATCTACCTGTCTTTGCCTCCATTTACTGGGATTAAAGACATGCCCCCCCAGTTTGCTGCACTGCTGTGGCTTTGAAATAGTTCCTTATTCTTTGTGTCTCTCCCTTCCTCCCCTTTGCTAAGGCATTGAAAAATTTGCTATCATAAACAGCTTTGCAAGAAGATTGCTGTAATTAACGCTTTCAGGGGCCAGAGCAGAACTGGAATGTGGGCTCCTGTTCAAATTTCAGTAAGACTGTCAGGCTGGCCCTAGTGGAGTATTGAATCAGGTGTTCAGTGTGGAGCCCTTGTGTGGAGAACAGGGCCTTGCTCCCTCTCCACAGTTACCCTCTTCTACCTCAGACTAGAGGTTAGGCTCTGAAGCCTTAGCTGCCCTCCCTTTCCTAATGTCTGTACCATGGTGGCCATCTGTTCTATTCAGATTTGATGTAAGGAAGAACAGGATTACAACACAGCCATTGTCTGACATCAAAGTAGGCTCACTTTGTCTGCTGTAAAATACATTAATCATTGAAATGACACGTTGTGCAAAAGAGAATGTGTTTGTATAGCTACCCAGCAGATGGGACCAGCAGGCCCCATCCCAATTCTGCCTCCCAAGGCTTAGATGTGAAGGTATTTACGGGATAAACAAGGTGATTGGAGGTGAAGTAATTGGAATGATGGGTGATCTGAGCAAGAGTAATCATACTTCATGCTTGTTTATAAGACTCATATTCAAAAAGGCAACATTAAGGCTGAGTGTGGTGTTGGCCATTCATAGTTCCAGCACTCAGATGTCTGAGGCAGGATAACGGAAGTCAAGATCAGCCTAGCTAGATAGCAATAGTCTCTTACACAACAACAAGAGCCAGGGTTGGTGGCAAATGCCTGTAATCCTAGCAATTAAGAGGTAGGGGCAGGGAACTCAAGAGTGCAAGGCAAGTGTCATCTGCATAGTGAGTTTGAGACTACCCCAGGCTATCCTATCTCAACAAAGCAAAACAAATAATAAAGAAAAAGAAGGGGCTGGAGAGATGGCTCAGTGTTCAAGAGTGTTTGTTGACCTTACAGAAGACCTAAGTTCAGTTCCCAGCACCCATCCTCTCTACCACCTTCTTCTGGCTTCCTCGGGCATGGGAACACAAGTGACACACACAGAAATGCACACATACACATAAATTTAAAAAAAAATGGTAAAAGAAAGAGCATGAGCATGACCTGAGGAGTCAAATGTCAAACTGTCAAAAGGTTTCCATACACAGAGCTGTTACCTATAGCAAACTGTTATGGGGTGTGTGTGTGTGTTGGGGGTGGGTCTTATACTTAGCTAAAGTTGATGGTAAAAGCAAGCATGGAAAAGAAGTGAAGGCAGAAGATTCAGGGTCTCTCAGCCGAATGCCCAGCCTGGAACCCTGACTAGCCCTGCAGGTGTTACGTTGAATTTGTCATTTAAAATCCCAGGCCTTGACTGGATGTGGTGGGGCAAGCACCTGAGGAGTGGAGCAAGAGGATCAGGAATTTAAGGTCAGTCTGAGCTGCATAGTGTTAGAGCTACACAAGACTTATTTGGGGTAGGGGAGGGAGAAGAAGGAAAGAGCCTGAGATGTTAGGGGCCTTTGTGGTTGCTCTCTGCCCACATGTGTGTGGGGGGATGGGAACTGAGCTCCCAGCATGGTCTCTTCAGCTGGAAAATCCAGTTTCCTCACACATCCCTGTACCACCTATCTTGTCTACATTCCACTTGCTATGACATCATATGTGGTTTTCCTTGTTGCTACAAAGCCTTTGAAACCTTCCCTTTGCATTTAAAGCCCCTCTTAGTCTGACTATCTTCTTCATACCATTCCCCTGTTGTGAGCATTTACATTCCTCCAACCCTTTTTTTTTTTCAAATTACAAGGAATTCTGCCATGAGCAAGTTACATCAGGTTGGTTCAGAGGGAGGGAGGCCATCTGCATTTGGCTTCTCCTTTCTGATTCTTTCTTGCCCCTCCTTGCTCACTTCCCACTTCCACTTGGAGGATCTCTTCAGTGAGCCCGGTTACCTTAACAGTGAAGAAGGAAGCTATTGTGTCAAAGGGTGGAGCAGAGGATGAGTGGGAGAAAACAGCCTCCCTTGGAATTCACATGCCATTCAGGCTGAGTTAATCCCCTTTAAGCCAGATCTCATCAATCTTAAATAGCCTTGACAGCCAGAAAAATTAACATCATCCTGGGATGCTTACCAGTTTTGAAAAAGATTATAAATCCTCTATCATGAAGGGACCAGGTGAAGGATTCGTAAATCCTGTTAAGAATTTTAGCCTTCAAAGCTGTGCATGGTGTTACATGCCTATAATCCCAGCAGCCAAGGAGGTGGAGGCAAGAGAAGGCTATAGTTACCTACATAGCAGTTTCTAGCTAGGCTGGCTACAGGAGACCTATCTCAAGTGGCAGAAATAAAATAAAGCTTAAATTAAAAAAAAAAAAATAGCCTTTCTCCTAAGGGGTAGTGGGTAGCTATTGAATTTATGACTTTGATTTTTTTTTTTAAGTTAAAAGCTCACTTGGTAGTGTAGGGTTACCTAGAACTCATGGGTATCCTCCTGCCTCAGCCTCCAAGGTACTAGGATTGAAGATATATGGCACCACACCCAGCTCAACTTAGTGGCCTTAAGAAAGTGGAACTGTAGCCTGGTCAAGTTCTTTGGATCTAGAATACCTCACTTGGATGTCACTTGGGCTAAGGAAAGAGAGGGTGGAGGATGGAAGGATGCCTGAATGACATGGGATTACACCCAGGATAACTGAGCTGGTCAAATACAAGCAGGAACCTGGGGAATGAGATGGGAGATTCTACCCTTTGGGGCCTGGTAAGTTCAGGGTGGTCTAAGGCAAAGTTTCACCGCAGCTCTGATTTGGGGAAGGCAAACTCACTTCTAGGTACTCACTGCCTAGGACTCTTGTGGATTGACAACTTGTTCATATAACCTGAAACCAGCTGGTAAATCCTTTATAAATATGGCCAGCCTAAATGAGTGTTCTGGGAAGCCACAGCAGGCTCTACAGGAGAACTAGGTACAGTAGGGAGATCCCAAAGGCTATGACGATGACTGAACCAGAAGACTATTGAGCTCCACCCCAGGAGGGGGTTCTGGACCACCCCATCTTTACCACTGCTTGAATTATAACTCTACAGAGTTCCTCAACGTAAGGATTCAGATGGATTTATTTATTTATGTTTGGTGGTGCTACAGTTCAAACTCATTTACCTCAGACTCCTCCTAATTCCTTCTAGCTAGGTCCACTTTCATCTCCCTACCCCCATTTAAATGTTGTTTTTATTTCCTCAGATGAGGGGATGAGATGAGAGCTCTTCCCAAGCCTTTCTAGCTCTTTCTGAACTCTGGCTGGCTGGTTCAACTCAGCTGTTCTGACTTAAATTCCTCTCCATGTTGACTGATTCAAACTGGCCTCTCTTGACTTCTGACTAAATTGCTCTGCCTGGCCTCAAACTAATTCTGGCAATATGTTTTAGTCTTCTGGCTCCATCTCATTCTCTGGCTCATTCTGTCTTCACTTGTGTCTAGCTTATTCTCTTTGCAACCTGTCTCTGTAAAACTATCCCAATAAGAAACTCTAGGTAAAAACTCTCCATCTTTTTTCCTTTATTGCCCTTAATAGCCTTCATTTCCTGTCCTGTTCTTGTGAGAGTTGGGCATATCCTATCTCTGACTCATTCTGTCAAATCTTTCTCTGATTCATCACTTTGTCTGTCCCTCAATTAGATATCACTTGCAAACATGGCTGCTTCCTTCTATAAACTAATCTTTTAATTTTTTTTTTTTTTTTGAATTTTATTTTTTTCTTATCAGTTACATTTTATTAACTCTGTATCCCAGCCGTGTCCCGATCCCTCATTCCCTCCCAGTCCCTCCCTCCCTCCCTCTAAACTAATTTTATCTTCAATGTTAGGGATTAAAGCTGTGTGCATGTCTGTATTCCAGCTAGGTCATACTGTAATCTAGATCATGTCTTCATTCCAGCTCAATCACATAGACCTAGAAGGTCTTTGGATGTGATCCCTTGCCAGAGTAGCCATATTGCAGAATTAAACTTCCTCTACACCCCCACCCCAAACTACATGTCCTTTTCTTTTTTGCTAAGAACTCATTTATCCTACTTTATGATACCTATATGCTTCTGGATTAGAGATCAGCCACTAGAGCACAGTTGAACTACCAGGAGCCAAACCCTTAAAGACTCCTGTTCTACTGGAAGCCATCAGCTGTCCACAGTTCCTCAAGGGTGGGCTCATGAGGCCCCTCCCCTCCAAGCTAAATGTTAAACAGCTTGGTCTTGTGCGGATAGGAGTTGATTGTATAGCTTGTCAGTCTCAGAATGGGCTCCTGACTGAATCCATAGCCTTGGCTTATTTTTATTTGTTTATTTTTACTCTGTAGCCAAAGTGGTCTATAACTCACCATGAACCCAATCTGGCCCCAAACTCACAGTTATCCTACTGCCTCAGCTTCCTGAGGTCTGAGTGTTCAGAGCTGTAGGCATGAGCCATCACACCTAGTTTCCAACTGCTCTCAATGCAAAGGTTATTTAGCAAACCATGGAAGAGGATGACGGCTTTTTTTTTTTAATATCTGCAGTCCTCCATTAGCTAAGGCATGCCAGGGAACACAGGGATGCTCCACTAGAAGCCGTAGAGCAACTTTGGGGTGTTCTCATTTCCTGCATCCATGGAGTGTAGGCAGGAATGCTCACCTTGCAAAGGTACTCTGAAGAGCTGCTGTAGAAGTACTCACCTCCTGGAGAAATAGAAGGGACGTGATGGAGCAAAGGAGATAAGCATTTAAAACTCTACTCCTAACCAAGGGAATGCA
>NW_026596120.1:12977330-13052264 GCF_907164565.1 Psammomys obesus
CAAAGGAGATAAGCATTTAAAACTCTACTCCTAACCAAGGGAATGCATAGCCCAGTGGTAGAACACCTGCCTAGTCCACGTGGCCCTGGATTTCGTCACTAGTATAAAAAATACAGTTTATTTTGTTTTCGTTTTTGTTTTAATGGGAGGAAGGATTCATTTTGCCTCACAGTTTGAGAGTCTACAGTTCACCATGGCAGGGAAGGCATGGCTGAGTGCATGTTAGCAGGAAGGAGCATTGGCTGGAATTTTTTATGTTCTGGCAGACCAGAAAGCAGAAGCATTTTTAATCATCAATGCCACCACCACCACCACCATCAACATCATCAGGACAGGATCTTGCTATGTAGGCCAGCAGAACTGAAACTCTCAACCTTTTGCTTCAGCATGTGCTCAGCAGAAAAAAAAAAATTTTTTTTTATTCCACTACTTATAATAATAACTACTAAGCCAGCAAGATGGCTCAGCAGGTAGAGGTGCTTATGTACAGGTCTGATAACTTGAGTTCAGTCTCCAAATCCCACAAGCTTGTAGAGATAAAAGACTTCCAAGAGAATTCCTCTGAGCGCGCGCGCACACACACACACACACACACACACACACACACACGTGAAAAATAACAACTACTAAGAATTCAGAAATTTCTCACTTCTTACATAAGATTCCATGCACTCTGCCCACCAGTTCCGGGAGGGGAGAAGGAAGGGACTTATTGGGGGGGGGATACAAAGTGGATAAAGTGTAATTAATAAAATAAAAGTATAATCATAAAAAAAAAGAATTCAGAAATTGCTCTGTGCCACAATGTTTCAATTGTCTTTAAAATTCTTGCAATATCACAACATGGATTGGGAGAATGATTGTTATCTCATTTTACTAATGAGATGCAGAGGTTAAATACCGTATCCCAGAAGTCCTAGAAGAGAGGCCACGTCTCTTCACGGATACAAGTCAGAGAGCCTATGTGACCTTGTTAGTCCCAAGCCATCTTCCTTCAGTATCTAAAGCTGTCCAGCAGAAGGATGTCTTCGAGGTTTATAGAAAATGTATATGAAGTAATTATGGCAATGCCTGACACTTCATGGATGTTAACTTTTAAAAATAAATGGTTAGTGTCTTTGTTACTGTTCTATTACTATTTCTGTGAAAAGACACCATGACCAAGACAGCTTTCAAGAGAAAGCATTTAATGGGGGACTTGCTTATAGTTTCAAAAGGTGGTCCATGGTGATCATGGCAGAGAGCACAGAGGCAGGCAGGCGGGCAGGCACGCGTGGTGCTGGAGCTGTTACTGAGAGCACATCTGCCTGCAGGCAGAAAGAAGGGCGACTGGGCCTGGCATGGGCCACCCCTGGTAATATGCTTCCTCCAACGAGGACACATGTTTTACTCGTTTCCAAACAGTTCCACTAACTAGGTGGGGACCAAGCTCATCCAGACCACCACAGTCAGTGTTATGGAATTGTGTACCCCTCAAAGATGTTGAAAATCTAACCACTCGGTGCCACAGTTGAGAATTGAGTCTTTGCTGCTGAGGAAGTAAGATTGAGGTCTCCAGGGTAGGAAACATCTATGCAGATAGACAGGCACTCAGCAAGAGCATTGTTCAAGGGTGCAGGAAGGCACTGGGGATAATGTCTCAACAAGCCCAGGAAACCGAGGGCTGTTGGCAAAACCCCAGCAGCCCAGAGGAAGGCTTTGTATGATGGTCCTGCCAGGCTGCAGAGGAACCAACCGTACTGACACCTTCGTGTTGGAAGGGCAGCATCCAGAGCTGTCAGAAAATGCAGCCCTGTTATCTGAAGCCGCCCAGTTTGTGACACTTCATAGCGGCAGCCTGCCTTTTGTTTCTGAGGCAATGTCTAGCCAGGTGAGCCCTGGAACTCCCTTTGTAGACAGGTGTGCCTCATGCTGGCTGTGATCGGCTTGCTTCTGCCTCCCCAGTGCAGGGACCCAGGTGTGCGTCTGTGCCCAGCTTCTGTGCCTATTAATTTCACCTTTCCACCCTCCACATGTTTTTGTTTGAGATAAGATCTCCTGTAGCCTAGGATGACTTCAAACAGGCTAGTAACTGAGGATGGCCTTGAGCTTTCCAGCCTCTACCACCTGAATGCTGTGATTACGTGTACCACCATATCCTGCTGAAAAAAAAAAGAATGGATTAAGAGAAAATAAAACATGGCTGGGATGATTGCTCAGATGAAAAGCTATGAAAACAAGAAGAACTGAGTTCAAATCCCAGCACCCACTTGGCTGCCCTAAGTACCTGTAACCCAACAGTGGGGGGGGGGGGCATGGAATTAGATACAGGTGCATCCTGGGAGCTCACTGGCTAGGAAGCTTGGCTGAAATGGGAAACTTCAGGTTCAGTCAGAGACTCTGTCTCAAACACAACAAACAAGCACACAGGCCTCCAAGTGTGCTGCATGTACACAGACAGACCTACTCATGTACAAGTAATTAAAAAGAAATCTTAAAAAAAAAAAAGGTGGACAGTGATGGAACAAGATACCCTCATTCCCTTGGCCTCTGAATGTGTGCACTCACATAAACTTGTGTCCATCCTCAAAATCCACAAGAGAGGTAGGAAACGAGGAAGATGGCTCAGTTGATAAACCGCTTCTTGTGCTACTGTGAGTCCCTAAGTTTGATTGCCCAGGACCAGCCTAGAAACCTAGGCTTGTAATCCCAGTGCTGAGGAGGCTGGATAAGAGGCTGCCCCAGGCTCATTGACTGCTCAGGTAAGCCTAATCAGTGAGTCTCTGGTCCCAGTGAGAAGAGGAACCTTTTCCCGAAAACAAGCTGAATGGCCCCTGAGAAATGACAGTATAGATTGACCTCTGGCCTACACATGCATGCAGATATGCACAAACACAAACATACACACAAACCTAAGCATGCTCTCGAAGATGTGTGAGCATGCACGCACGCACGCATGCACGTACACACAGTGGGTGGAATACGATGTTAAATTGTTTTATTTATTATTTCATAGCCAGGAAAACAAGGACACAGTGAAGATGGATGGATGTCAATTGTATTTTTACGTACTTACTATGAGTGTTTCAAGTGTGCAAGGCAGCCGCCCTCGAGGGTTCTCTGAGGCTGAGCCGCACCGCAGCCTGGCTCTGTAGACAGATTCCAACCAATATGACAAGCTGATGTGGTGCCAAGATCAGCTTTTCAGGGGTCCCAGATGCCTTCCGTGCCGCCCTTGCGTTACTTCCTGCTGCCCTCATGTTATACTGGACAGGGAGAAGGGACTAATCACAAGGCTTTCGGGTGCTGAGTGAACAAGTCACACTGGAATGGTGATGTCTTAGATACTGTGGGTTACCACCAGAAGATTTTGAGAGACTGTCACAGAACGCCTGCCTGCCCTGTAGGCACCGCATCATTGTGATCCTTATTCCTTACACAAAGTCTCTGCTGCTGTACCCCCGGGATCCTTCCTAGCTGTTTAAGCAACCCTGCTAAGGCACCTCAGGCCTTGAGGGAAATTAGGTGCATGGAGTTGGGAGAGAGCCTCATGGGTCTCGTGACCCCTCGGGATTATGGCGAAAACTTAGAAAACAATTACACCGGAACAAGCTTCTCCAGCAGCAGCCAGGGCCAGGGCCTGCCACCAGGAACAGGTGGAACCATGCTCCCTCCCTTCTGCTGGAAGGGAATGCTCTAAACAGATGATTATCTTAGCTGTTTCAGAAAGAACGAGAACAAGCCACTTACGGTCTCTATATTATCTGATGGGCAACAGCAATCCATCTGTGCAGCTTATCCTTTATCATGTAACAATTAGTGCCAAATGTAGGGGCATAAAAGCACAGATATTTACTATCTCTCAGTTTCTAAGGGTCAGCTTAGGTGAGGGAGTCCATCTTGGAATGTCCTATAGGACTACAGTCATTAGGGACTCAATCATTGACGAGTGGCTCGGCTAGAGAATACACTTCCAAGATGGCTTCCTCATGTGGCTGTTGGCTGGAGGCCTAGTCCACTCCTGCTTGTCTGGAGGCTTCTGTTCCATAGCGCTCAGATTAGGGAGACCAACCACCTGGGTTGACCCAGGACTGAGGGGCTTCTCATGATGGGAGAGTTTCTATAATAAAACCAGGATGCTCCTTGTAATCCCAGGAAGACTAGTTGGTCACCCATAGCGAGTGACCAACTGGTCTCCTTAAGGCTGTTCCCAGCATGGGGTGGCCTGAAACAGTGATCAAGGCTGGAAAGTACCTGGTAGTCTAATCCTGGGAGGTCATAACCAGGCATCTGCATGCATATTTCTGGTGCATTCCATTGGCCACGTAGACCAACTCCGATGGGAAGTGTAAAGGTCTACAAAAAGAGCATGATTAGCAGGGTACAGTGGTGTATACCTGTAATCCCAGCACTCCGGATCCCTGTGAGTTCGAGGCCAGCCTGGTCTACAAAGTGAGTCCATGACAGCCACAGCTACACAGAGAAACCCTGTCTCAAAAAACAAAACAAGAAAGAAAGAAAGGAAAGAGAAAGAGCTTGAGACTATCAAGAGATAGGGTTCAGCAGGCCCGTCTTTGAGGTTGGCCGGTATATTACCCTAGAATTAGATTTTAAAGTATGTGTGTGTTTCTTATGTATCATGTATGAGGTAGGCTGTCCTCAAACTTACGATGGCTTTGAACTCCTGATCCACCTGCCTCTACCTCCCTCATGTTGAGATTACAGGTGGGTGTTCTGACCTGGCTGGACTTACATTTCAGAACAACTGTATTCGCACACCGTTTCTCTGTTAACAGGCCTCAGTGTAGTGGCCTTTCCGTTCCAGTTTAGGTTGTTCTGAGGCTCAAGGCGAGTGGGATCCAAAATGATTCCCTTAGCAGGCTGGCAGCTCGTGCTGTGACCACATGTCACCTCTCCATCCAGAACAGCTGTGTTCTGATGCCTCTGTGAGAAGCTGCTTGATGCTGCCTGGCTTCCTAGGCTCAGATATCCTTCAACACTCGGTCACGCACCCTGCCCCCAAAGCTGTCACAGGCCAGCCCTGACACAGGGCATGGGAGGGGAGCCGACACGGCTTCCTACAAGGAGGTAAGGAGGTGGGTACCTGTAAGAGAGAAGGTGTATGAGTCTATCCTAGTCTCTAAAGCCCATACGCTTGGGTCTCTCCTGAAAAATGCATAAAATCCTCAAGATTTGGATAGTGTGTTCATCACTGTAACCTGTTCCTGTTTATGGAGCACCGTAAAAGGATGTAACACATACACACAGACACACACACACACACACACAAACTCCCTTATTTTCACTTACTTTTTCTATTGATCACATAAGGAAGGCATTCTTTTCATTCGGTGGATAGGAAGTCTGCACTTCCAGGAGATTAACTTGTCCAAGGCCGGAGTGCTAAACCTAAAATCCAAATCAATGTTTTGCAGCACTCCCTATTTTCTTATTTTCAAGTAGTCAAGATTTTTTCACTTGTTTATTTTATTATAAGGAATTTTCTTTTGTAAATGAAATTATAGGGTGAATTTATGAAAGTATAGTGTTTGGGGTTAGGGATGAGGAAGGAGTGTTAATTTAATGATTGTTTTGTCTTTTTGTTGTTGTTTTTCTTTTCTTTTTTTTTCTTTTGTGGTGGTGGGACCTGTGTGTGTAGCTTTGGCTGTCCTCACTCTGTAGACCAGCCTGGCTTCCATCTGCAGGCCTCTACTTGGGACTAAAGGTGTGTGTCATCACCACTAGGCATGTTTTTGTTTTTGTTTTCCTTTTGATCTCTCTGTGTAGCCCTGGCTGTCCTGGAACTTGCTCTGTAGACCAGGCTGGCCTCAGTTTCACAGCAATCTACCTACCCCTGCCTCTTGATTGCTGGGACTAAAGGTATGCACCATCTCTGCCAGGCTTATTGGTGATTGGTGTTTTTGTTGTTGTGGTGGTTGTGTGTGTGTGTGTGTTTGTGTGTGTGTGAGAGAGAGAGAGAGAGAGAGACAGACAGACAGATAGGGGGTGGGGTGGAGGGAGGGAGAGACAGAATGAAATTGGGTAGGTAGGGAGGTTGGAAGTGTAAGGGGGGCCCTCAGAGTACACACAGAACACACCCCCAGATACCAATTCTCAGCACAAAGGGCATTTATTACCCTGGGAGGACACGTGGTGGGTGAGGTGGGAGAGTGGGTGGGGTTGGCTCTGGATTGGACAAAGACAGACAACAGGTGTTTTTTGCAGGAGTGGGTTTTTAAGGAGGAAACAGGGGAGTCTGTGCTAGGATGACCTGGTCAGCCCTGAGTGGACAGGTTGGCCAGTGTAGCCAAATAGTGAATTTTGATTGCCGAACCTTGGTGTTCAGTCTCAGGAATGAGTCAGTGGCCAAATAAGGGAATGGACCTTAGGGGCTTGCTTTAAAAATGTAATTTAACAGTTTAGCAAGGGGGAGGAAAGGGGAAAAGAAAAAAAAATTGCTGGTGCCACGTTTGCAGTGCTCAGACCTGTTAGAGAGTTCTTCAGGGAGGGCCTGAGAGAGGCTGCAGGAGGAGAAAGAACATGACAAACACATAGTGCAGTATTTTTTCTTTACAGGAACAAGTGGCGGGCTGGAAGATGGCTCAGTAGTAAGAGCATTTATTGTTCTAGCAGAGGACCCAGCTTTTATTCCCAGCACCCACATAGTGGTTCACGACCATCTATTACTTTAGTTCCAGAAGATCCAATGCTCTTGTTTATTCTCCACAGGTACCAGGCATGCATGTGGTACACAGAAACACACACACACACACACACATTCAAGTAAAATGCTGATACACATAAAATAAATATAAATATATTTAAAATATTATATATATATATATATATAAATAAAAGCATCAAATAACTAATGGATTTTGAGACAAGGTCTTGCTATGTCAAGGTCAAGGACTTGCCTGGAGTTCAGACTACACTCACTCTTCCCTCTGGAATGCTGAGATCACAGGCACCTCCCTCAGTCCCTCTTTAGGACACTTGATGCTAGAATTCTACCTCTCCAGTCCCAGCCACTGCTCTGTGGCAGGTCCACAGGCGAAGGAGGCCAGGTGTAGACACGCCTCTCCAAAGCTCATGTCCCAGCTGATACCCATCAGCAATTAGCAGCTGCATGAAGAGCCGCACTGGACTTCTCAGTCTAGGTAAAGTCCCCAGATGCTGCAGCCGCCATTGGCATCTCTCAGCCTGTGCAGAAGAGCTGTCAGCAAAAAGAGCAATAAAACAGTGTACAAGGTCTGGGCAAGTGACACAACAGTGGACAAGCACAGCGGGAGAGTTAGGCTTTCTTGGGTGAATACCAGCAAAGCCCAAGACCGGGTTCCTGCCCCAGAGAGTGGTTGAAGTAGGAGACCCTTCAATGTTCAAGGGAGGCCAGTGCGCATGCGAGGACGGGACTGCCTCTGACACTTCTCCTTGTTCCCTGCCCCAGCTGAGAAAAAAAAAAAAACAAAAAACAAAAAAACTTTATCAAATCACAAGACTGGGGTAGGAAACCATGTGTGAACGAATGAACAGAAATCCGGGCAGGATTCCCAAAGTTAATAATGTTGACTCTTCAGCACAAAGCAGGCTTTGCCACTGATAGCTGAACTCACAGAAACAGTCACGGCCTGTTTGGGACAGATTTGGTATTTCTGAATTTTTCTAATTTCAGAAAAATGACCATAATAAGTGTCATTTAAACACTGAGAGCCCTTGGGAATGTCTAAATACTGTACACAGTTCCTGAGGGGCACAAGAGGGTCCTTGTCCTTGGAGACTGCCCTATACACTCTTGTAGACAGGGGATGGTGCCAAGATGACCTTGAGTTAGCTCTAGTTGGCAAGTGGATCCCACCTCCTTCCACGTATGAAGTGGGCAGAGGGGGCCCTCAGTATAGGGGGAAGAGACCAGCTCCTTGGCCTCCATCAATCTCATTCACTTACTCCCCAATTCCTCTCACCTCTCAGCCTTTCCCAGTAGAGTAGCTCTCAAATTTTAGGGCCTTCATTCCATTGGGGGAACGATGTGAGAGATGGAAATTCCAGAGCTCTCCTGTGAACAGTCCCATGGAACAGGTCTGGAGTCAGTTTTCAGCAGCTCCGTTTTGATGACAGCCAGGTGATTCCTCTGTGCCAGGTTGAAGTCACATCTATTTCTTCGTTTGTTTGTGCGTTTGCTTTCTGCTGTTTGCTTTGTCCTGTTTCATTTGTACTCTGCTGGCAGCACATCCTCACCAGTACCCCCAGCCCCTGCCTCACCCTCTGAAGGGCTGAGATTACGGTCCTGAATCACCATGCCCAGTGCATAGAACTCTGAAGTTTCGACTTAAAGTCCGAGGGTGGTGACACACACCTGTGGTTCCCCCCCCCCTCCACCCCCGCTGAGGAGATTGAGACAGCCACCGTGGCAAAACCCAGTCAAAAACCACAAAAGAGTAGGAAGCATGGCAACCTCAGGTCTCCATTGAGGTGGAGGAGATGAGAGGGCTCTGGTGGGTGGGTAGCTCAGCAAAGCCACCTGAGCAAATGAACCTGAGGTGTATTTTCTCCTGTCCCCAGGTACTTCTCAAAAGTTCTGTCACGTCCAGCTGAGCAGTTTACTATTTTTTAAAATGTCTTTTACAGTGGATTTCTGAGGAAGATTTCATTAGAAGGAAAGGACTGCAGAGCTATGACTTAGCTTGGCCGTTAGCCTGCTTGCCTAGCAGCCTAAAACCGCCGCTCAGTCTCCAGCACCAGGAAAAGAAAACAGTATAAAGCAAAACAAAATAAAAATGAGTCCAGGATGGCAGCACTCACGCTTTTTTTTTTTTTTTTTTTTTTTTTTTTTTAATAAGGCAGGTTCTCTAGCCCAGGTGACATCTGACTCACTACGTAGCAGAGGCTGACCTTGACCTTCTGATCCTCCTGTCTCCAATGCCCAAGTCCTAGGATTATAGCCCAGCATCGCCATACCTGGTTTCAAATGGTTCTAGAAATCAAGCATGGCTCTGTGCACGGCAGGCAGGCACTCTACAAACTGAGCTACTTCCACAAGCTCAGTGGTACTTTCCAGCTCTTAGGGGGCAGGACACGGTGATTACCAAGAGTGAAAGGCTGTCTGGGCTGCATAGCAAGACATTGCTTTAAAAACAAGCAAGGAGCCTTCTGTTTGATGCCCTGGGTCTGGGGCTGGAAGGGAGAGAGTGAATCTTATCAGAGGTAGGGCAGGATGCAGGATGTTTAATTGTGCTCAGAAACTCAAGATCAGTGTGGGTAGAACAGAGAACTGCTCTCAAAAAAGGGAAACTTTAATTACTAAACTCTCTTTCCTCTATTTTTTTTTAGCAACCAACCAACCAAACAAACAAACAAACAAAAGTGTCTATAACAGCAGGATGTAGAGAGGCAGAAGGCCTCCAAGCTCAAAGCTGGAGACAGCCTATACCCACCATCTCATCAACTGATAAGGAGGAAAATGTGGGTCTATTTTAGTAGTAGGATATATGTCTATGTTTGCCCATATCTATGCATTTGGTCTGTTAAGGTCTATCTCAAGTTGGTATTGAACTCATGATCCTCCCATCTCAGCATCTTCAGCATTAATAACTATATTATTTTATGGTTGCATAATAGTGGAATGTTATATATCATAACAGTGAGATATTATGTATTCTGTCATACAAAATAAAGAAGTACTAATTCCTGCCACGATACAGAATACTTTCCTTAACGCTGATCCAAATAAAAGGACTCAGATACAAAAGGCCACATGTTGTGTGGTCCAGTTGGTAGAGACACCCTGGACAGCTGACTGGGACAGAGGCCAGCTGGTTGTTGCCTTGAGGGGGTGGTGGTGGTGGAAAATGAGGAATGACTCCTTAGGAAATACATAACGTCTAGGGATAAGGAAAGGTTGTGGGTCTAAGGTGTGGTTAAAGTCACCCTGCATTGTGAATGCACTAGCTGCAGCTGATGGTACATTTTAGTGCTGTCTTAACATACTTTAAAAAATTCCCGGTCAACAAGTCCACTAAAACAACCAGTTGACTTTCTGATGAAGAACGGGAGATTCCTCCAGCCTATCAGAGGTCAGGAGGGACCACTGACTGGAACCTACTACAGCAGGCTGCTTCTCTCTCTGTCTCTGTCTCTCTGTCTCTCTCTCTTTTTTCAGAGACAAGATTTCTCTGTGTAGCCTTGGCTATCCTGGAACTAGCTCTATAGACTAGGCTGGCTTCGAACTGGCCTCCCTCTGCCTCCCTGAATGCTGGGATTAAAGGTGTGCATCACTACCATCTAGCTGTTTCTCTTTTTCAATCCTACCCCAACCCCAGTACCCTGAAGGGGAAAAATAAAGCCCAGTTTCCTGCCTCTCTGTGGACTGTACACTCAAGCCTCCTTACCTGCCTTCAGGCAAAGAGCTGCCTTGTCTCTCACAGGGGACCTGGCCAGTCCTCCTTCTGTTGGCTCCAGAACCTGGTACCTTCAAGTGTGTTGAATGAAAGACAGCTTCAGATTTAAGCACATGCCACAGAACCACTGAGGCAGCTGCTGCTGTCCAAGCTATAACATAAGAGCTGCAGACTTTACTTTGCAGACAACCCTTGGTTTCCCACACTGCAATGGGGCAGACAATCTGGAGATGCTGATAATGGTCTCAGGATTGTCTAGGATTAATCCTAGCCAGATATATTTGCGAGCAGTTGGCTATTCTCTGAGGTTCAGACATAAATCTCTTTCACAGCTGCTGGTTAATAAAGACTTGTTGGTAGACTGACTGTGGTGGCACAAGTTATAAATTCTAGTACTTGAGAGGGTGAGGTAGGAGGATTATGAGTTAAAAGCCAGTGGCTGGAGAGCTGGCTCAGTGATTAAGAGCAGTCTGGGAGGACAAGGGTTTGATTGCCAGCACTCACCTGCTGGTTCAGAACCATCTGTAACTCCAGTTCCAGTGGACCCAAGGCCCTCTTCTGACCTCTTATGGTATCAGACATACATGTAGTGCATACACAAACATGCAGGCAAAACTTACACACATTAAAAAAAAAAAAAAGTTTAAGGCCAGATTGTATTTATAGAGTGAGTTCAAAGTCAGGACTGGGCAACTTAGTGAGACCCTGTGGAAATGATGGAGCAGGGGTGAGGGGAGATAGCTGAGTCAGGAAAAATGCTTTCTGTGTAAGCATGAGGACCCAAGTATGCTCATCAGTATCTACATGAAAAATGGGTGTGGTGACAAGTACTTGTAATCTCAGCACTGGGAAGGCAGAGACAGGCAGCTTCCTGTAGCTCACTCGGTCAAGCCTCCTTGGTGAGCTGTAGGCCAAATAGAGACCTTTCAAAGTTCAAGGTAGATGTCCACTGAGAAATTACTTCTGAGGTTAACTTACTGAGGAATTAATTCTGAGGTTAACTTCTGGCCTCTGTGTGTGTGTGTGTGTGTGTGTGTGTGTGTGTGTGTGTGCACAGATGTACTCACCAGAGTGTATGCTCGAGGGCACATACATACACACACACACACACACACACACACACAGTGAAGAGGGCTCAGCGGGATAGTGACTGGCTGGTATATGTTGCTATAGGTTCAATCTTGAGGACAGCATGTAGGAAGCTTATATATGAGAATTGAGACCCACTGTAGATGGCTTCTATTGTCTTTTCTTTCTTCCTTCTTTGTCTTTCATTTTCCTTTTTTCTCTTTCTCTCTCTCTGTAACAGCTCCTCATGTACCCTGGGGCTGGCCTCACCTCAAACTCGAAACATAGCAGAAAAATGTCCTTGAGCTCCTGAATCTCTTGCCTCCACCTCCCAGAAGATAAGCACCCCACCCCCACCCCTGCTGAGCCGAGGCAGCATCACTCACCATCCTGGGATGAAAGCTGGCAAGAGAAAGGCAGGGCTCATTTGCTCCCAGCCTCTCCTCTGGTCTCAAGACTTTGCCCAGGCTTTTGCTTTGTTCCTGCTATGACCTTTCCTTACATCTCTTAGTTATAGTCTCAAAACTCATTATGGGTTAAAAAAAAAAAAAAAAACCTCATTATCATACAAACTGGCAATTACAAGACCCAGGAAATTTACTCTCTGGAAATTTACTGAACTGAAAGCTGGGAGATCTGGCTGAAAAGGGAGAACACTTATACTCACGGACTGGCCCTGAGGCTCGCTGAGTCTGGGGAAGAGATAAGGAGGCCTGAGAAGGCACAGCAGGGCTGAATGGGGACACCAAGGCTGACTGCAGAGCAGCATGGCCTGCATTTTCTAAGTCACCACGTGGGATAGAAGAAGGGGAATTTCCACCGTGAAGTACTCAGGGTGGATTTGAGACTGACCTTGGTTGGGCTTTCTTTGTTTGGGGCGTCTTGTTTATTTGAGACACAGTGTCATGAAGCCCACGTCAGCTTCAAATAAAATATGTAGCCAGAGTCGACCTTGAACTCCTGATTCCCACGCACTAGGATTTCAGTCATGTGCATCACAGCCCAGCGTGACCATCAGTGATTGTGTATGGTTTGATCACTGTGTGGACAGATGCCTCATCTCCTAAGGAAGGCTCGCCAGCTGAGAAAGGTCTCCCAGGACAAAAGCATTTAAAAGACACTGCATGCCCTGCCTCTCCCTCTTCAGAGATTATGAAATGCACTGCTCTGGTCAACACTCCCAAAGGTCTTGCATGAAAGAAGCTTGCTTTGGTGTTAGGTAACCCAATGTTTCCCAAACTCATATGACCTCAGACTTCCTTTGCACCCTCTTTCCAGTCACATATAGCCTGAGAAAGCCAAGGTCTCAATTCATTAGTCTTTGGGAGGCAAGAATTCTACCATGAAACCACCCATGCACTCTACTTTTTTGATATTGGAGACTTCTGAGTATTGGCAAGTGTTTTACCACTGAACTACACCCTAGTCCTATTATTATTCTTGCCGTTGTTGTTGTTTTAAGATGTATTTTTAAATTTATGTGTATGTGTGTGCAGATGCCCACAGAGGCCTGAAGAAGCCTTCAGAGCCCCTGGAATTGGAGTTAAAGGTGCTAGCGAGCTGTCACATGCTAGTGCTAGGAACCGAACTCTGGTCCTATGAAAGAGCAGCAAAGAGTTCTTAACTCTCCAGCCCTCTTTTTATTTGCATTATGTTGAGACAGGGTCTCACTGGGTGCCTGTGCTAGTCTTGAACTTACTCTGTAGCCCAGGAAAGCACTGAGCTCACAGTCCTCCTTCACCAGCCTCTGGAGCTCCTGGGATTTCTGGTCTGTATCCTCAGTAGAGTGAAAACCAAGTTTTCAGGAATTCACTTGGAATCCAGGCATGGTGGCACGTGTGTGCCTTGAATCCCAGCAAAGGGATGCAGAGCCAGGCAGAACTCTGAGTTTGAGGCCCAGCTGATCATTGAGGCAGGGCAGCCGAGGGTCACGTATTAAGACCCTGTGTCAAAAAACAAGAGCAGGGCATGGTGGTGGCGCATGCCTGTAATCCCAGCACTCTGGGAGGCAGAGGCAGGAGGATCACTGTGAGTTTGAGACCAGCCTGGTCTACAAAGCGAGTCTAGGACAGCCAAGGCTACACAGAAGAAAAAAAAAAAACAAAAAACAAACAAACAAACAAACCCAAACAAACAAAAACCAACCAAATCAGGAGCTGTTTCTAAATGGGCTCTATTGCCTGCTTCTGGATCACTTGCCCCTGGCAGGGCTGCCTTGTCTGGCCTCAGGGGATGAAGATATGCTCAGTCCTGATATGACTTGATGTGCTGGGGAGGGTTGATATAGAGGGGAGGAGGGTTTCCTTTTCTGGGGGAAGAGGAAAAAGGGTAAGGGGGACTGGGAGGAGAGGTGAGAGGGGGCATCCTTGAGATGCAAAATAAATTAAAAAAGAAAAGAAAAATAGATTAAAAACAAAATCCAAAACAACCAGAAAAGAAAGAAAAAAGGGAAGTTACTTGGGTTCAGTAGGATGACAGCTATAATTTTGTCACTTGGGTGTGTGAGGTAGAAAAATGGACAGTTTGAGGCCAGCCTCCACTACCTAATACAATCCTGCCTCAAAAACCTAAAAACTACAGAAGCTCCAAACACTGCTGGGAAATGATGGTGCCGAGCCTGTAATCCTTGTAGATGGGAGAAGGAAGAACAGGAGGTCAAAACCAGCTTCCACCGTCGAGACGCCTAATATCACCGAGTTAGTGAAATCTGACATCACCTGGGAGAAGGCTCTGGGCGTTCCTGTGAGGAATTATCTTAATTAGGCTAGTTGAGCTGAGAAGGCCTGGCTGCTGCAGGCACACCTGTACTATTTAAGGAGCCCATGAGCTGAGCACAAACATTTGTTTCTTCCTCACCACTGAGGACTGCAATCTTAAACTATGAGCCAATATAAGCCCTTTCTTCTCTAAGCTACTTCCGTCAGGGTATTTTATCACAGCAAAGAGAAAAATAACTAAGACGGCGGCTACCTAGTGAGTCTGAGGTTAGATTCTGCATGAAAACACCGACAAAATTCCTCTGGGGTGTGACGCCCAATGCATAGGGCAGCTGGGCCAGCAGCGCAGCAGAGAGGGCTATTTGGCGCGGTCTAGACCGTGTGGGGTTCTGGCGCTGATCATTTTGGAGACAATCATTTAGCGTAGCTGTCAGGGACCTTCACAGAGTTGCGATCCTCTCCTCAGCTCCATTACCCCCATTTTACAAAGATGAAACAGGGACCTAGACGGGTGAAATTAGGAAGCCCCCTCAGACCAGTATGCTCCAGAGCTAAGATTCAGGCAGTGAACTGACATTCTGTCTGTTAGACTATCTCTCTGACATGCTGCATTTATTTCTTTATTTGTGTGTGTGTGTGTGTGTGTGTGTGTGTGTGTCTCCACCGTGGGCATACGTGGGTGAGATTGGAGGCGGTCAGCTCTAAGGGTGCTTCTCTCCTTCCACCTTTAGCCGGGTTCCTCAGGTTTGCCTAACAAGGGCTTTACCTGTTGAAGCCAGTTGCTAAGTCACATTCCACCGCACAGTTTCCAGAGAGAGCATTCCTTTTCTGTTCTCGGGTAATCCCAGCAAACCCCACTAACAATGCCTCGGACCAAAGTGAGACCCCTGGAAACGGAAACCGAGCAGGCAAGCTGAAAGTGTTCGGGGCTTCAGGCAGAGGAGTGTTGCCGTGCTTTGAATGAGAACGGTCTCCATAGGCTCATATATTTGAATGCTTGATCACCAGGGAGTGGAACTATCTGAAAGGCTTAGAAAGATTAGGAGGTGTGGCCTTGGTGGAGGAAGTGCGTCACTGGGGGCGGGCTTTGCTTTCGGATCAGGATCTAGCTGTCAGCTACGGCTCCGGTGCTCTGCCCGCAGCCATGACGAAAGTGGACTAAACCTCTGAAACTTTAAGCCAGCCCCCAATTATTCTTTTACAAGAGTTGCCTTGGTCGTGGTGTCCTGGCACAGCAACAGAACAGTGACTAAGGCAAGGAGACTGGAGAGAGGGGAGCGCATTCTAAGATGTCGGGGAGCTGAGAAAGCACATCTGGTTGCTCTTCATAGCATACATATCATAAAGCCCAAGGGTCTTTCCCCAGCCTTGCCGTGGGAGACGGTGGTGGTAGGTCCCGCCGTCACAACAAGAGGAGGGCTGCCTCTCGGAGCTTGTCTTCCTTAGGAGACAGGGAACCCCTCCTAAAAGCTCCCTCTCCTCCGAAGCTGATTTCCTCTCAGTTCTCATTGTATCATGTGACCACTCCTGAACATTATTTTCTTCCAGCCCTCTGGTCTCAGAGAGACAAAAGGCAACTGTTCCAGATAAGCCCAGGCTAGAACAGGTCCTTCTGCCAAGGAGGACGGAGCCCAGTGAGGAACAGCCATAAACTGACTCCCCCGGGATTCACTTAACAGTCAGGGTGTATTGCTTAAGACACTGAGTTTGGGATGATTTATTACCTAACAGTAGCTGACTAATACATTTCCTGTGCACCCTCTTATTTCTCCATGGTGTTCTTTATTTTTCTCTGCTTGTTTTTCATCCTGACCCCTCTGCCCTCTTAAAAACATTTATTATTATTGAGGTTGGAGAGCTGGCTCAGTAGTTAAGAGCGCTTGCTGCTCTTGCAGAGGTTCAGAGTTCAGTTCCCAGCACCCACAGCTGGGTGGCTTGCTTACTCTTGTAATGCCAGCTCCAGAGGGTCTTACATTCTCTTCTTTCCTCCACTGGCACCCACACGCATGTGCACATGGACACACACATGCACACACGCACACAGAGAGACGTAAATAAGATTAAGTAAATCTTTAAAGTTTATTCAGGGGCTAGAGAGATAGCTCATTGGTTAAGAGCACGTCCTGCTCTTACAGAGGACCTGAGTCATGCATGTAAAAGCGTTTTTTTTTTCATGTTTGTGTTTTGCTGCTACTCATTTAAACATTTTATTTATTTTAAAAGATTCATTTTTAAGTTATCTGTACCTGTGTCTATCTGTGTGTAAGCTTGCACACCTATGACTACAAGTGACCCACTATGGAGTCTGGAAGAGGGTGTCGGATCCCCTAGGCCCCTAGGGACGGAGTCACGGGAAGTTGTGAGCCACCTAATGTGAGTGCTGGGAACTGAACTCCAGTCCTCTGCAAAAAGCAGTACAATCTCTTAACCCCTGAGCCACCTTTACAGCTGCTTTGTTTGTGTTTTTTTTTTTAATTCATTTATTTTTATGTACATTTGACATACATATATATCTATTCAAGGGAATTCAGATCCACTGGAATTTGAGTTACAGACCAGACAGCTGTGAGATGCCATGTAGTTGCTGGGAATTGAACCAGGGTCCTCTGGAAGAGCAGCCAGTGTTCTTAACTGCTGAGCCATTTCTCCAGCTCCCCTCTGTGTTTTATCCCAGTCTTTGACCTTTTTTCCCTCTCAGTGTTGGGAATCAAACTCAAATCCTTAAGCATGCTGATAACACACTTCAATGATGAGCAGCAGTTTCTGCTCTCCAAGAATATATACTTTTTCTTAAACTGTGTTTGCATGTGAGTAGTTCACTTGTATGTATGTTTGTGTACAACTTGCCTGCCTGGTACCCTCAGAGTTCAGAAAACGGCATTGAATCCCCTGGAATGGAAATTACAGATGTTTGTGGGCTGCAGTATGGGTGTTGGGAATTGAACCTGGGTCCTTGGAAGAACAGCCAGTGCTCTTAACTGCTGAGCCATATCTCTAGCCCTAGTATATATAGCTTTTTCTTCTTTCTTTCTTTCTTTCTTTCTTTCTTTCTTTCTTTCTTTCTTTCTTTCTTTCCTGCTTTCCTTCCTTCCTCCCCCCCTGCCTCCCCAGCCTTTGAGAACAGGTTTCATTAAGTAGCCTACACTGGCCTCCAGTTCTCTATCTTTTGGTCTCTGCCTCCAGAGATCTGGAGGCATCATACTTGGCATCATAAAAAAAAATTGTAACCTGGCATGATGGCACACACCTTTAATTTCAGCACTCAGGAAGGCAGAGGCAGGCCTGGTCTACAAAGTGAGTCTACAAAGACAGCCAAGGCTACACAAAGAAACATACATTTGTATACATATATATTGTACATATATACATATACATACATATAGTATATATATACACACTATATGTATGTGTATATATACATACAATATATGTACATATATATTGTATAGTGCTGAAGATCCAGCCCAGGGGCTTGCTGTTGCTGATGGGAGAGTTCTACCCTGAATGTTGTGCCTCGCTCTGTCTTTCTACTTCTTATACAGCAGGCTTCACATGCCACTTTTGTCTCCTGATTTTATTTAACAGTAAATAGAAAGCACACCTTTGGTTTTGCTGCATGGTTTATTTCCTTCTTCAGATCTTCCTGGCTCCCACTATGTCGAAGGTGCTATTTTGGGACTGACGAAATCTTTATTTCTGTGAACATCTGGAAAACCTAATCTCCTTGGGTATTTTTCTTTTCTCCTGAAAGGCTTCTCTTTCTCTTGAGTTTGAAACCAGGCAGGTTCTGATTCTTGTTGGTTTCTGCTAGGGGTTGAATCTGAAATGTCCATCAGAGCTTTGGGTTTTAAATGCTTGTTCCCCAGCTGATGGTGCTGTTCCAGAAGGTGTGGTGGACTTTCAGGATGTGGGCCTCGCTGGAGGACTTAGGCCACTCAGGGTGGGCCTTTGAAGGCTACACACAGCCCCCAGTTCCTGCCTTGCTCTCTGCTTTCCGGTCTACCATGATGTGAAAAGCATCTGCCACGTGCTGTTGTACCATGAGCTAAACTAAGCTCCTCTATCATGCCCTTTCTGCCACAGTGAACTGAAACCAGGAGCCAAACATAGTGTTTCCTCTTTAAGTCGTTTCTGCAGGTGTCCTGGTTACAGTGACACAGAAATAACTAACACAGTTATGTAACCTTGGACCCCGCTGGCCTCAGCTTTCTCATCTGTAAGATGGAACAACAATCTAATTTCCTTTCTTCTAGTCCTTCCCTCTTGTTTTCTTCTCTCTTTCCATCCTTCCTTTTCTACTCTCATTTTTTCTCATTTTATGTTACCCTCAGCTAGTTATATTTTCTCTGAGATCTTTAAAACTCCTTATGCTAAGCCTAGTGGCTCACATATTTAATACCAACCCTTTGGAGGCAAAGGCTGACAGATCTCTGAGTTTGAGGCCAGATTGGCCTATAAGGCAAGTTACAGTGAAGCCAGAGATACATAGAAAAACCCTGTCTCAGGAACAACAACAACAACAACAAAAAGAACAAAAAGAACAAAACAAAAACACTTCACTCTGAGCACTCTTTAAATTAGCTTCAGAGGTACTGACTTAAAAACATAATAATAACCAGCAGAGAAAACAGCTGTTAGTTAAACCTGCAACAACCACCGTGTTCTGCGCTCTGCATCTAGAATAGGGTGGTTTCCAAGGTGACCAAGACGAATGTGTGAGGCTAGGTGAAGCCCTGAAGTTATGAGCTGCCAAACTCATAAACCACACAGGCTTCCTCCGAGCCACGCGATCCACACAAGGCGCCAAGTAATTTAACAGCCAAGTGTTCCAACAGCATTTAACGATCAGCGCGGTCTATAAATAGAATCCCGGAACGATTTGGAGTGATGTTAATATATGGGTTTAGTCCTGGAGTGACTAAACCTTAAGTTGCTTTGACCTCAGAGGGCCATCAAAGCTCTGCTGTAAGGAACAAATTCTGCAGTTGTCTACAGCAGATGTCTCATTCCCGTTGAATGCGTCCTTGTGTGTATAATTTACTAACATGATAATGATGTGCTGTTTGGCAGTTTGCAATTTACAAAGTGTCATCACACACATGTAATGCTTGATTCTTGAAAGGCAGGCACTATGACTGAGATTCGAGGGGAGACAACATTTCTGCTGAACGTCCATACTGGGGATCCCGGGAGGCAAGTGGGCCACTCCTGAATTGATCCTCCCAAACTTATTACCTGGTTTCTTCCTTCCTTCTTCCCTTCCTTCCTTCCTTCCTTCCTTCCTTCCTTCCTTCCTTCCTTTCTCTCTCTCTCTCTCTTTCTCTCTCTTTCTTTTTCGAGGCAGAACCTAGCCTCTGATTACCCAATTTAAAGATTTGGGAGCATCAGTTTCTCTACTGTCTTCACTAGCTGTTTGGGGTCCAGTGCCCTGAAATTCCCATTAATTACTCGGCACTAAAAGCGATTTGGCACGGGGGCTAGAGAAATGGCTCCATGGTGAAAAGCCCTTCATAGGGCCGGATGTGCTGGCAAATGCTTTTAATTTCAGCATTTTGGGAGTTCAAGTAAGTTCAAGGCTGGCCTGGTCTACATAGTGAATTCTAGGCTAGCCAAGGCTATGTTGAAAGACCCCAGGGGGAGAAAAAAAAGCACTTTTATGCTCTTGCAGAGGATTTGAGTTTGATTCCCAGAACCCACATGGTACCTTACTGCCCTTTATAACTCCAGTTCTAGGGCATCCAGCATCCTCTTCCGCCTGCTGGGCTGCCAGGCACATAGACAGCACACCTACATACATACAGGCAAAACTCCCAAACATATTTTAAAAAATGATTTGGTCTTTTTTTTTTCAAATTTCAAATAATTTTTTAATTATTTTTAATTTGTGTGCGAGTACACACAAATTAATATGCATATACACATGCATGCTTATGTGTGTCCGTGCTTCCATGCTGCTTGGAGGACAAAGGTGTTGAATGCTTGAGAACCAAGGCTACAGGCCATTGTAAGCCACCTGAAATGTGTGCTAGGAATTGAACTTTCATTCTCTGCAAAAGTAGGTATAATACTCCTAACCACTCAGCTATCTCTTCATCCCCATTTGAATAATTTTAAAGTGAAGATGAGGGATTTTATCTGCTTCTTTCTAGATCATGTTGTTTTGTTTTGTTTGTTTTTCATGATAGGATTTCTTTGTGTAGCCTTGGCTGTCCTGGACTCGCTTTGTAGACCAGCCTGGCCTCGAACGCACAGAGATCTGCCTGCCTCTGCTTCTCTAAATGTTGGGATGACAGGTGTGAACCACTGGGCCTGGAACCCAGACAAAATTTTAAAATCACTTTTTCTGAATGAGTGACAAGTGCTTTCAATGACTAGTCATGTCTAATTCTTACTTTAGTTAACACACGAACCAGTAATGTCATTTTACTATGGCCAAGTATTATTGGCCATGCCGGAAAATATATGTGCTTTTACTTGACAGTGCAGGAGGCTTGCCTAGCATCAACAAAGCCACATGTATGAGGTGCTGTTGCACTATGGCTTTGTGATGGTTGTGACATCACTAAGGGTTCTGGTTTCATTCTGCTGCTGTGACAAATACCATCGTACGGGAGGGAAGAGTTTATTTCGGCTTACTGGGTATATTCTGCTACCAAAGGAAGCAAGGCAGGAACTCAAGCGGAAACCATGTAATTCTGCTTTTTGGATGTCTCATAGACTGAGGCTCAGCTGGCTTTCTCATACATCCCAGGACCTCAAGACCACAGAATTGTTCTGCCTACGGTGGGCTGGGTCTTCTTCCATCATTTAATGAGACAATTCCCTCAAAGTGTGCCCTTGAGCTCCAGCCTCTGCTACCCAAGCACTGCAGTTACTGTTGCCGCCATGCCCGGTTTGTTCTTTTTCTTGAATAGGAGTTTTTCAACTCTATTGTGATCTGATGGCAACCCCATTGTACTTTTGCCTCATCACTGATGGAAACGTCATGCAGCATATGGCTGTACTGACAACTGAGGAAAGATTTGCTGGAGAAATTGGTTCACACAAGTGTAGAAGCTGAGAAGGAAGTCCCACAGTGAGATCTATAAGCTGAAGAGCCAGGGAACACATGGGTCAGATCCAATCCAAAGATTTGAAACCCAGGAAACCCAACTGCATAACTCTTAGCCAGAGGCCAAAGACTGTGAACCTGGGGCTCGGATAGCCAAAGACACAATTAGTGTCTGCCAGTCAGAGGAGACGGAACAGATTTGCGTTTTCTCTGTCTTTTGATTTTCTCCAATACCTCAGTCGGTCGCATGATACACAGTGGGTTAGGATGCTGTTTTCATGAAGCTCATTGAGTCAAATGCCGGTCTCCACGGAGATTTCCCTGTAGACACACCCAGCATAACGCTCAGCCAGGGCCTGTGGATTGGATGTCATATTTGTTACTGTCCTGTTGCTGTGATTGACCAAGCTGGAAGGTGATGACACACACCTTTAGACCCAGCACTTGAGAGGCAGAAGCAAGTGGATCTCTGTGAGTATGAGGCCAGCCTGGTCTATGGAGTGATTTCCAGGACAGCCAAAGCTAGACAGAGAAGCCCTGTCTCAAAAAAACCAACCAACCAAACAAAAACCAAACAAACCAAACAAAAACATCGAGACCAAGGCAACTTGTAGAAGCAAGGGTTAATTTGGGCTAATAGTCCATCATAGCAGCACGATGGGTATGGAGACAGGAGCAGGAAGCCAAGAGCTCAAGTCTTATGTATGAGCATGAAGCAGAGAGAGAGGGAGTTGAAACTGACTCTCGAAGCCCACCCCAGTGACACACTTCCTTCTACAAGGCCACCATACCTGTTAAGCCTCCCGGAACAGCACCACCAGTTAGGGACTAAGTCTTCAAATATCTGAGCGCAAGGGGGACATTCTCAGTGAAACCACTACAGACGTAACAAGTGCCAACAGCTTCATGTGTCTGAACACTTGGACCCCAGCTGGAGGGTTGGTTTTTGGAGGTTGTAGAATCATCGTGAGGTCTGGGTTGACAGAGTGAGCATGCTAGGGGAGGGCCTTTGAAGGTTATGCTTCCTTCTGCTTCCAGCCTGAGGTCTCTGCTTCCTGAGTCACCAAGATGTGAGAAACTACAGCCACGAGTTCCCACTGCCGTGGGCAGAGCCATTCCTCCATCAGGCCTTCTCCACCAGGAGGAACAGAAGCCACGAGGCAAGGTAAGTCTCTTCAAGCGTCTCTGTCGTGTATTTTGTTATGGTGACAGCAAAAGTGACACACCAGCTCTCTGGGTGTTTCTCAGTCTAGTCAAGTTGACACCAGAATCAGCCACCACAAAAACAAAACAAAACAAAACAAAACAAAAACAAAACAAAACAAAACATCTACCCAGTCTGTGCAAAGACCAGGTCACTGAAGAGAGAAGTGACTGTCAGGCCCATTTCAGAAGGTCTAAGCATCTGTGCGACAGAAGACCTGAGGGCAAACACTTAGAGAAGAAGGATTTATCTTGCTCACAGTTTTAGAAGGCTTAGTCAGTGGTTGGCTGGCTCTGTGTACTTGGGCAGTGTGATAGCTTATCTTGGTTGTCAAGTTGACACAACCGGGAAGAGGGAACCTCATCGGAGGGATTGCCGAGGTTAGATTGGCCTGTGGGCATGTCCATAGGCACTTTCTTGATTGCTCATTGATGTGGGAGTGCCCAGCCCTGTCGTAGTAAATAAAAAAATGAGTGTTGGGCTATATAATGTTTATTATTAGTCCTAAGGTTATCACGGTGGTATTTTCTAACCCACTATCACAAATAATAAGACACAGACACCTGTTAGATTTTATAATTGCTCTATTTACCATGGGCCAGGCAAATATTTCACCTACACTGTCTCAATATCCTCACCATCCATCTCTCAGCCCCTATCCAATGCCATCCACCATTATCATCATCATCTGGTCTACCTTTCCATCCATAATCTTATAAATACTTGCTTTTATTCTTCATCTGGGCCTTTCCCCACCATTACTGGAGTCCTTCTTCCAGGCCCACATGATTTCTTCTCCACCCTAACCCACCGTAGCATCCTCCTTCCTCCTCTCTTCCAGTCTGCCTGATTCCTGTGATTCTCTCTTGAACCCAAAAGCCTGGGAACACTTGCCACACCTACCCCATTCCGCCCTGCCCAGGTATAAGCTATTTAAACAGTTGTGTTTTAGGCAAAACAAGGATAGGTGTAACCAGTTCTTGAGGACCAGCATTAGAACAATCTGCAATACATCCCATTATGGGTGCTGCCATCCCTAGGCAAGGGGGCTTGGTTGGCATGTATAGGTAGCTAACTGTGGCTTCTGCTTAAGTTCCTGCCCTGATGTCCCTCAGTGAGAAAGTGTGACGTGGAATTATAAGCCAAATTAACCCTTTCCTCCCCGAGTTGCTTTTGGTCGTGGCGTTGATCACAGAAATAGAAAGCAAAGTAGGACAGGCAGTATGTAGTGGCAGGGGTGTGTGGCAAGGGAGGTTCTTTGCCTTGGGGAGTGTAGAGAAAGAGACTGGGGACCAGCTACGACCTTCAGAGGAACAATATCCTTTGTGACCCATTTCCTCCAACTAGGTTCTAGCTCATAATTTCCATATGCTTCCAAAAAAGCGCCACCAGCGGGAGAACCTAGCCCTCGTAAATCCTGTGAGAGGTCTTTCATATTCAAACCATAATAATGCGGGCAAGCAAGGCAGTTCTCAGGGAGGGCTTGAGGTGAGCAGTGCTAAAATTCCAGAAAGTGTTCCGCGGTGTGCAAGAGCGGTGTGAAAGTCGGTGATGGTTTTTCCTTCAAAAAACTGTTCAAGTCACCTGGCTGTGTCCATGGTCAAGAGACGCAAATGCCACAGGCCCAGGTAGAACGCCTCAGGGGCCCTGGATAGTGAGGGGTGGCCAACAGATGCTGTGGTTAAGAGTTTTAGCTTCCTGTTGTTGAGAAAGATGATTAAATTTAGGCAGTCACGGGGGCTGGAGAAATGGCCCAGTGGTTAAGAGTGCTGATTGCTCTTTCAGAAGGCCCAGGTTCAACCCCCATCACCCATATGGCAGCTCACTACTGTCTGTAACTCCAAGACCTGACACCCTCACACAGACATACGTGTAGGCAAAACACCAATGCACTATATATATATATATATATATATATATATATATATATATATATATATTTAAAATTAGGGAGTCAGGCCAGGGTCCCAAGAAAGGAGTTTAAATAGAGACCAATAATAGAAAGTACTCTTTTTTCAGGTTGGAGATATAGCTCAAAGCAACAGAAAAGGCTCTGTAGTCCCCATTTGTGGGGCCCTCTATTGTCACCATGAGCCTCCCAACTTTTCTGCAGGAGGCTGTTTTGATTGGATAGAAAGAAGGGCTGGAGGGGTAGCTCACAGGTTAAGAGCATTGGTAATTCTCCCAGACGACCGGAGATAGGGTCCCAGCACCCACATGGTGGCTCACAACTGTCTGTAACTCCAGTCCCAGGACATGTGGTGTATGCACACATACATGCAGGTAAAGCACCCATACCCATTAAAATGAATTAATAAATATACAAGTAAATAAATAGATCCTTTAAGAAAGAAAGAAAGAAAGAAAGAAAGAAAGAAAGAAAGAAAGAAAGAAAGAAAGGAAAAAAGAATCAATCAAGGCCCTTTCCCTTTCAGCTTAAGAATTTCCCAGTAGCTTTTGAGACTGCTAGGATATTTTCTATGAAAGTCAGATGTTCCAGTGATTTGGACAGTCCTGTTGTTACTACCATGACACTTTAAAAAAGAATGAGTAAAAAGAAAATTTCATAGGATGTGCCTAATATAAATAAAACTGATTTTACTCATAATTTTGAAGATATAGCACTTATTTTTATGTGTGTTATTGATATGTGTCAGAGCACACATGTGGAGGTCAGGAAACAAGCCTCAGGACCCTGTCTTACATTCCATGATGTGGGTCCCAGAGGTTAGACTCAGGTCACCAGACATTGCAGCAGTAAGTGTCTCTATCCATTGAGCCATCCAGCCAGCACCTCAACACTGATTTTTTTTTTTTTTTTGAGATAGTGCTTCATGGGGTCCAGGTTGGCCTTTAGCTCACTTATACAGATGAGTATGGCCTTGGGTCCCTGATCCTCCTGCCTCTCCTCCCTGAGTCTTGGAACTGTAGGCTTGTACCCAATCCTGGTTTATGCGACACTAGGAATGGAACACAAGGCTTCAGGCATGCTGGGAAATCACTCTACCAAATGAGGTAAATACCCAGCCTGTGAGTTTTACTAAGTAATGTTTAAATAAGGCATCTTAAGGACCACTGACAAAGGCAAAACCATAGAAAATCAAAGCTTTCCCCCAGATTCTTTCCAGGAAGCAGATACTTTAAAATATTAAACCAAACGCTGGCATCATCTTTCTAAAATAACATGTTTCCATCCCATGTTATTTCAGTTGCGAGGCAGAAGAAACGGATACTTAGTTGAAAATGTTTATTTTGGTTCATGTCTCTAGCTGACCCTTCCACCCAAGAACTGAGAAACAGGAACTGGTATTATTGAGGAGTGCAGGCTTTCTCAAACTGAGGACCATAATATATTGAGAGCTAATAAAACTCCTATAGTGAGCCTCAGACAAGTTTAACCAGAGAAACAGATCCAAATAATGCAATTATATGTATGGTATGGATAAATACCTTGAAGATTCACCTATATTTGTGTTATATGTAAATGTACATTTGCATTGTTAGACCATTTGTTGATTCCTTTTTAGTTAACTTTTATTTTATGTGCATTAGTATGAAGGTGTCAGATCCCTTGGAACTGGCATTACAGTTATGTGTTACCATGTGAGTGCTGGGAATTGAACCTGGGTTCTTTGGAAGAGGACACAGAGCTCTTAACCACTGAGCCATCCCTCCAGCCATATTGATTTCTTTTTAAAAATCATTGGTCCCCATCCACAACGTTCAAAACACAGTACAATAATCAGCATGGGCTCCGAGTTACACAGTCTGATCCCAGCATTCTCTAGAGGAAGAGTAAGTTCCCTGTGAAATGGGGATCATTAGAGAACAGCACCAGGGCCAGTTTATCTGCAGTTCCAGAAAGACTGTGGGCACAATGACTGGGTACTTGGTATTCTTCGAGGCATTTTAAGGATGCCTGCAAAAGTGGTCCCCGGGTAAAAGTCTCTTGCTGTGAGGCATCGATGCTGGGACCCACATGATAAAAGGAGATAACCCTTTTCAAGTTAGGCAGTTTTCCTCTGATCTCTACCCACCATGTAGCATGAGTATACCACCAACCCTATAATAAATAAATATAGTAAAAAAAAAAAAAAAAGTCAGAAGGAAAAACCTCAGAACTTTATAAAGCATTGGAGATATCTCAACTTTTTTGGTTATATGATAAAAATATAAATTTTATAAGATCCGAGAAAATCTGATGGCCATGCCTCCAGTCCATGTTATGAAGACAAGACTGGAATTGAGGTGGCTGTGACGCCCTTGGAGACTTCAAACAGATCACAGCAGCATTACCTGAACTTTTAGGGGAAGTGCTCATAGGTGTGGACTCTCTAGGGGACACATAGTAGGGCTGTGGTTTTGAAGCTACAGATATGTGCATTTATGGAGGAAATAGAGCCAGGAAGCAACTTAAAAATCCACTAATCCACTATGACAAGCGTATGCATAGCACAGCGCAAAATATGAGATCTGCAGAAATGATAAATTTGAGGATAATGAGGATAATTTTCAAGAAGGTGGGATCCTTTGGCCTATGACCCAAGTCCTTTTAAGTCTACCCAAGGTCATTTTCTTGAGTAGGGCCTGTTGGTAGAAAAGTTGCAAAGGTCAGGGAGAGGTGAAGCAGGGCTCTGTACAGGGAACTCTCCCAAATCTCTTACTGTATATTTTCCTTATTGCCTTGTCAGGGCCAGAGATTTGCCTTCCAAAGGTGTTTCCCTAGATTAGCCTCCTGTTGGTTAGGCTCATGTTTGCACACTTGATCTCCAGATAGTTCTATTTTAGAACCTTTAGAAGGTGGAGTGTTGGTGGAAGAAGTAGTTAACTCTGTGTGTGTGTGTGTGCGTGCGTGTGTGCGTGTGTGTGTGTGTGTGTGTGTGTGTGTGTGTGCACGCCTTAAGGTTTCATAGCTCAGCCTCACTTCCCCTTGATCTCTATTCTGCTAAGATATGATGAGGCAAGGAATCCCAGCTTAGCACTCCTTTCACCACGGAACCCTCTGGTGTCGCAACTCCTCCAACCCTGAGAACTGTACCCCCCTTAAACTGCGAGCCAAAGTAAGCCATCCTTCCTTAAGTTGCTTTTGTAAGGCATTTTGTCACAGAAAAAAAAAAAAAGTAATTAACACCTCCCAAGAAGAAGCCACAGAAAGCACTAGTCATTTTTAACTTATTTTAAATCTGTCAAGACATACTACGCTAGATTCCTCTATTGTCAGCTTGATTAAACTGGTAGTCACATTTCCAGAATTTCTTTCTTTGTACAGCTTCACGTTACCATTGGGAAAACAGTAACTTGAACAAAATTTGAGAAGTGTTCGAGAAGCAGTAGCCATCCTGTCTCAGAGGTTCATTCCGTGGTTAGATAGAGCGGTAACTGGCAGGTTCCAGCCTGTCCCTACCCTCCCTCAACCTGTGACATGCCTTTTTCTTCAAAGGCTGATCTTGGAGACCGAAAGAAACCTTAGGACAAATAGCTAGATCCTTGGCCGTGGACCTAAACCAACACAGTCAGCTGCTTCTCACATGGTTCTCTGTCAGATTCTCTTTGACCTTGACAGCAGGCTGGTCTTAGATGAACAGTTTATTGGCCGTGATGTCAAGCCTCTTTTCCTGCCTGCACATCTCAATTTTTCCCTCAGTTCCAAATCCTTTTCCCCAGGGCCCCTTAGAGTTTTACCTTGCTGACCCTGGATTGGATTCTTTTCATTACTCAGCCTTGAGGAAAGAGCCTTTTGTTGAAAATGAGAGAGGGGCTTGTTTGTTTTGAGACTATGTGGCCTTGATTGGCCTGCAATTGGTAATGTAGATCACAGACTCACATAGATTCACAAGCCTCTGCTTCGAGAGCTCTGGGATTAAAGGCATGCACCACCATGCCAGGCCAAAGAGATATATGGCTATTGTTAAGGCACTTTTAAACATTTATCTGTGTGAGTTTATGTGCACGAGGGGACCTATGAGACCAGAGGAGGTAGATGGATCCCCTGGAATTGTACGTAAAGGTGGCGCTGAGCCACCATGTAGGTGCTGAAAATGAATCTGGTTCTTCCATAAGAAAAATAAACACTTTAAACCATTGAGACATCTCTCCAGCCCAGAAAGAGTTCATTTTAGAGTGGTGACCGTGTTTGTGGAGATGAGTCTCCCTCCGGCAAGGCTGAGGGATTCTGTAAGGCCAGAAATCTACAGAGACCACAGTGAGTAAGGAATTATAAAGAAATGGGAAGCATCCAGGAAACAAGTTCTACTTTGTGTCTTCACCAGACCTGCCTCTGAGGATAGTTTATTTATTCACTGTGGCTGTCAAGATGGCTCCACAGACACAAGCACAGTGGCTTATAACAGATAATGCTTACATCCCAAAGAATAAAAACAGTATCCGAGGAAAGAGCGAGGGCAGGAGCCGTGGGCAGAGCCATGAGTAAGAGGAAAACACACAGTGGATTCATTAGCCATTGTTCATGGAAAGGATTATGTTTGAGGCTATGTTCTCACTACATAGGGAGTTTGAGGCCAGTCTAAACTAAGAGAGACCCTGCCTCATAAAACCCTCCACTCCTGAAGAAATCCTCTTGTGGTAGGACCAGGCATGATAGCACATGCTAAGGAGGCAGAGACAGGAAGATCTCAAGTTCAAGGTTAGCTTGGGCTACACAGGAATACTCTACCTCAAAACAAAATCAATGCCAGGCTCAGCATCATACACCTATAATCCTGCATTCTGGAGGAAGAGATAGAATGATTGTTGCAAGCTACAACTGGTAAGACTCTGCCTCAAAACAAAATGTGAGAGCTGGAGAGGTGGCTCAGCAGTTAGAGAACTCGCTGGTCTTGCAGAGGACCTGGGTTCAGTCCTCAGCACCCACATGGCAACTCATAACCATCTGCGACTCCAGTTCCAGAAGATCCAGTGCCCTCTTTGTGGGCAAATGGCCTGCACGCGGTACACATCCACACGTGCAGGAAAAACAGTCACATATAAAATAAAATAAATACATATAAAGCAACAATAAATAAAATAAGGCACAAAGGGTAGGGATCAAACTCAATCTGGTTTATGGCACACTCAGGGTGGTACACACAGGCAAGATGCAAGGTAGGAGAAGGTCACATGTTTGAGGCCAGCCTCATCTATGTAATAAGTACCAGGCTATCACGGGTTACACGGAGACTTATCTTCAAAAGTGAAACACAAAAGACAAACACAAAAGTCTGCAAAATTGACCAGAAGTACTACATCTTGCTTTCTGCATCCTATTTGGGACTGTGAGAAAAAAACAGTAATAGGTTAAATCATTAAAAAGGATGACTTTCAAGAATGTTGTTTATTCTATTTTTTCATGACTTTGCACAATATGAAAAGAGCTATGTAAAAATTGTTCCTTCAGAATTCAAAGATAGGAAAGAATATTGAATCTTCTAATATCTTGGAACAAATTTCCTTGTAAAGCAAGAGGAGACATGACACTCTTTTTATATTCCTCATTGCCTTGGCTACCAGGAATCTCAGACATACATTTTCTTTTGGTTACATTCTTTAGTCCAAGTTCATGATATTATTCTCTGTGTGTGTGTGTGTGTTTATGTTTGTATGTTTGTATATATGTTTGTATGTATGCATGTGACTGTGTGGGTGTGTATCCTCATGAAAACACACACAAAGGCTAGGGCAGGACCCTGGGCATTTCTTCTATCAGTCTCTACTTATTGCCTTGAGATGAACCCAAAGCTGCCTGTTTCTGCTAGGCTGGCTAGCCAGTGTGCTTTTGGGTTTCACTTTTGGAATAACTCAATACTAGAGTTACAGGCATAAGAATCCATGCCAGGCTTTTTATGTAGGTGTTGGGGATTTGAACTCAGATCTCCTTGTAGAGAACAAGCAGTCTTACTCACTGAGCCATCTCCCTAGCCCCATGTTATTATTCTCCACTTGATTCCTTTAAGAGTTTGTAACACCCTTCAAAAAGTCTATGGATACCTGAAGTCTATGGATACCTGAAGTCTTGATCTTTTTATGAGTCAGCTGACTCTTGCTTCCTCCTTTTTATTCAGAGGCACCCTAGAGAGAAATTATTTGATTTCTGAAATGGCACACTGCTGTTTTCTACCCCACTGAAGAAACTAATGTGATTCCTACCAAAAGGAAGACTAATGAGAAGGGCGAGGAGGTCATGTCACTGCTTGGAATATAAATCAAGTACCCTTGCGCAGAGACATTGAAATAAGGTAGTGTGGGGGCTCAAGAGATGGCTCAGTGGTTAAGGGCACTGGGTGCTCTTGCAGAGGACTTAGGCTCTATTTCCAGCACGTACAGGTGGTTCACAGCCATCTGCAACTTCAGTCCCAGCGGAGCCAAGGTACTCTTCTGGTCTTCGTGAGCACCTGGCATACATGTGGTTCACAGACATGTATCCAGGCAAAACATTCACACATAAGATAAACTCAATGAATCTCATAACAAATTAAAAAGAAAAAAAAAAAAACAATAACTAAGGTTTGGGGCTGAAGATGTCACACATTGGCAGAGCAGTTACCAGGCATGTGCAAGGCTTTGGGTTCCATTCCCAGCACACACATAGGCAAAGAGAGCTGGGTTTGTACAAAACAGACCAGAGATGTGCAACCTCTTCAGGATTGGTTATTTGCAGGGAGCGATTAGAAAAAGTTCAGCAGTTTTCTTGTACATAGTACAATGAAGAGTTTTCGGAATCATATAATGAGTCTCCTTATAGGTTACCATAGAGATAATGGCTGGTTCTGTTGGGTACATTTCTTTTAGATAGTGGTTCAGTTATATGTACATACATATATGTGTGTTATATGCATATATATGTACTCTCTCCAATAGATTCATATGTGGGTAATTTTATTTTCCAATTAAAATATAATTATATTATCTGTAATTAAAATTGAATTTATAAAGACAAAGTTATTATTGAAAGAAATACCCTAAATTCCTACTTGTAAAGCTGAAGTCTATAAAATTTAATCATAACAATTCTATCCTCAGGCTACAGAAAAACAGATCATTATCAACACACAAAATTTAGTTTGAAATCCTGAGGGGAATTGAAACTGGCCCCAAATAATGTGGGGAAAAAAAATCATGAAAAGTTTACTCTCATTTTGTGATAGTATGAACTACCTGGGCAACAAATCCCAGTTTTAAATTTTCTTTATTTATGAAGTGAGAGAGAGATCAGAGGACAACTTTTAGGAGTTAATTGTTGCCTTTCATCTTGTTGAGGCACAACCTCTCTTGTTTTTGTTTCGTATTATTCATTTTTTTCACACAGTATATTTTGAGCACATTCTTTTCCTTCTCCAAACCTCCCAGATAACTTCCTACCTACCCAACAGCATGTTCTTTCTCTCAAAAGCAAAAACAGAAACAAAAATCAAAACAAACAATAAGACAAAAAAAAAAAAAAAAAAAAACCCACACAAAATGAAACAAAAAGCCCCTCCCCCAAAGCATGTGATTTGTTTTGTTATGGTCAGCTGCTGCCGGGTGAGGCTGATGGGGTGAGGCTGATGGGGTGCCTCGGGTGTATTGTACCCGGTGGTACTGCCCTGAAGATAACTGAGTTTTTCCTTTCCCAATGGGAATTGATTGCAAATAGCTTTTGGTTAGAGAGCAGGACACCTTCTCTTCTCGGAGCTGAACCTGTGTAGGCGCTGTGCCTGATGTCCCAGTTCTGTTGTGTCTGGAAGATACTGTTTCCTTGGAGTCACTCACCACCTCTGCCTCTTACGGTCTCTCTTCCTCCACATAGGTCCCTGAGGCATGGGGAGGGGTTTGATGAAGACGTTTTATTAAGGACTGAGGGCTCCAAGGTCGCTCACTCTTTGTACACCGTCCAGTTGTGGGACTCCATTAATTCCCATCTACTGCAAGAAGAAGCTTCTCTGATGAGGTTTGAGTGAGGCACTGCTCTATGAATATAGCAATATGTCAGCAGGAGTCGTTCCATTGCTATGTTCCTCTAGCAGAATAACAGAAGCAGCCAGCGGTGTTAGCGGCTGCGCCATCTCTCCAGCCTCTCTCTCTTTCCCCTTCCTGTTTCTGAACGTTGATGTGCGCTCCAGGCCAGCTGGTCTGTGAGAGTCCAGCAGATTCTCCTATCTCTGCCTCTCATCTCACCCCAGAAGCGCTGGGCTTGCAGTACAGCCACTGCATCTGGCTTTTCACACGGGGTCAGAGGACTAAACTCAGGGCGGCAGGCTTGCGAGGCAAGTGCTTGTGTCTGCTGAGCTGCCTCCCTGGCCCCTCATCCCAGTTTAATCACCAGCATAATAGTAAACAATGATGTAGTAGCCAGGTGTGGTGGTGCACGATTTTAATCCTAGGCAGGGGTGGCGGATCTCTGTGAGTTGGAGGCCAGCCTGGTCTACAAAGTGAGTTCCAGGACAGACAGGATTGTTAAACAGAGAAACTCTGTTTCAAAAACGAAAACAGAAACCAACCAACCAAACAAACAAACAAACAAACAAAAAAACCAAACCAAACTGAAAGGAAATGTTGCAGTAATTAAACATATTCTAGCAGACCCAAGTGCACATACGTGTACGTACATGCTTGTACACACACAGAGCAAAGGCATTTTTTTTTGTGTTTTCAGAGCCCCAACTACTGCCTTACAGTTGTAATTACTGAAGTCCACAATGAATGAGTAATTAGAATGAAAAATGCATCCAAAGTTAGTCATAGAGAAGAAATTAGCATTCTCAAGCAGGAGTATATCTTTCATAAATGTTTTGCATTATGAGAACACATAGAATATTAACTTAATATAGCAAGATACTTGACATAATAAGTTAAGACAAGACAATGGTTGAAAGGGGCATTGCAGAGATAAAGAAAGTTAACCCTATTAGTTATGCAACAAATCGTAGAGTTAGACACGGAGTGTACTTGGCTGGAGGCCAAGTTTTAATAGAGAGTCTTGAGATAATTACAGTTGTGCAAAGAAAAGAGAGAAAGATAATGACTTAGAGAGATGATGGACAGTGAGGATAAATCTTTGATAGCCCTGAAGTAGAGACTCTAAAAGATGTTCTTTGAGCCATACTTAGGTTGATATCGATGTCCCACTTAGGACTGATTACTTAACTAGTCCCCTCCCTCGACTTTGACCAGTTGTGAGTCTCTTCATAACTGGTGCCTGCTGCAGATAGACGTGTTTCTGGCCAAGGAGCACTAATCCGTGGATATAAATGTAGTTAGAAGGCAGTTTACAACAGACCCATTTAACAAAGCAATAGTAATAGGCTTCCCCCTAGGGCCTGTGGCTTCCCAAGCCATGGGCTTTTGACTAAATTTAAGGTACCAGGCTTGAATTCCCTCCTCTGGATCAGGTCTTAAAAATCAACCGCAAAGCAATTGGTTATTTCCATAATGTCTGTGACACTATTGCACCGGATGGTTCTTTCTTTCTTTCTCTTTCTTTTTCTTTCTTTCTTTCTTCCTTTCTCTCTCTCTCTCTTTCTTTCTTCCTTTTCCCCTTTCTTCCTTCCTCTTTCTTAAGCACAGTCCTTTGACAGAGATTGGAGTTATCAACCTTAGACAGTTTATGGAATTTTTTCAGCATATGAAGAAATCTAAGGATTATTATGTTGCAGTTATGGGAAACGTGACCCTAGAATAGATTGTTGCTATGGTAACTTACATTTTGTGTGTGTGTGTGTGTGTGTGTGTGTGTGTGTGTGTGTTCAGAGGAAGAGTTATTGCTCTTAGCGGTGAATGCAGAGGGAAACCTCTTGGAAAATTGTTATTACCAGCTCTTATTCTGCTAAGCAAGAAACTGAACTATTATAAGATCATCCTTGAATGACGTCTACCGCAAAATGCTGGTTTCCATAAAAAGCCTGCACGTACAGTATCTGAAGAAAATTACATATGTTGGGGGTTCCAACACTAAAATCCTCTTAAGAAAGGGAGTTGTCAGAAGAACTACTTGCTAAAAGGATTCGTTCTTTCTAGAGTTAAGACAATGGTATGTTGCTGGAACTCAGTGACCTCTTTAAGTATCAGACTGGGAAGCACACACCCAACACTGTAACAATTCAAGCACAATGGTGTGAGAATATTACTTTTGGTGGTGGGACATGTTTTAAGTTCAGATTTCAAAAATAGATACCATAAAAGGGGTGATTTTCAGCCAAAGGGTTAGAAACTATTTTATTTATGGGGCTGGAGAGATGGCTGCTCTTGCAGAAGATCTGGCTCCCTTCCCCAGCACCCACATGCTGACTCTCCAGCGTCTGTAACTCCAGTCCCGGGGATCGGGGGATCCAATGCCTTCTTCTGACCTCCATGGACGTTAGACACATGCGCCCACATGCATGCAGGTGAAACACATACACATACGATCTAAAAGACGAGCAAACAAAAGATTCATTTATTTATATTTTGTGTGTATGAGTGTTTCGCCTGAATGTCTGTATATGTATTTATATGCAACGTGTGTGTGCCTGGTACCTGTTGAGGTCAAAGAGAGTGTTGGATACTCTGGAATCGGAGTTATAGATGTTTGTAGAACCATAGGGGGTGGGTGAGGGCCTCTCTGCAAGAGCAGCGTGTGGTCTTAACTTCCGAGCCATCTTTTCAGTCACAAAGACTATATATCTTTTAAACACTCGGTCCCCACCCCCCCCTTTTTTTTTTTGGACAGGGTCTCATGTAGCACAGGCTGGCCTTTGAACTCACTATGCAGCTGCCTGCTTCTCCCAAGTCCTGCTTATAGGTATATGGCCCAGCTTGAATATTTTCTTGTATTTTTCATTCCCTTCCTTCCTTCCTTCCTTCCTTCCTTCCTTCCTTCCTTCCTTCCTTCCTTCCTTCCTTCCTTCCTTTTTTCATGCCTGCCTTCCTTTCTCTCATGCACTAGTGACTGTGTGTGTGTGTGTGTGTGTGTGTGTGTGTGTGTGGACAACTATCATAGTTGATTCATTCCTCTATGGACTCTGAAGATTGAGCCGAAGCCCGTTTACTCCTTCAGCCATGTCCCCAAGCATAAGGGCAATGGAAGGGGTTACATGTCTGCGATCTGTGCTGTTAACTTTAAAAAAACACATTAGATAAAGGTATTTATTATCACATTCCTAATAAGTATTTTTGCTTCAAAGAATTATCTAATAGACTTAAAACTGTGTCATTTCTCTTGTGTTGCTTGAGACAGGATTAACTAGTTATATATCTGAACATATATACATTGGTCTCTTGTGTCCTAGGCTAGTCTCGAACTTGCTAAATATCCAGTTACTTTGAACTCCTGCTTCCTCATCTCAAGTGCTGGAATTACAAGGATGCACTGTCATGCCTAGTTTGTGTATGGCTGGGATTTACCCCAAGGCTTTGTGTGCTAGGGGAACATTCCACCAACTGAGCTACATCCCGCCTACCTGAGCAGCCTTCTAAATAAGTAGAAGAAACAAAACTTCTAAAAGCAAAATACAACAGTTTAAATGTTTTACTGAAGTGTGTTAGTTCTAGGTGGATAGAGTGTCACCTGTCTTTTATGCTGAATAAAATTATTCATTTATTAAAATACTCAAGAGTAAATATAAGGGGGCATCCTTGGTGTATATTTAATTTTTAAAAAAAGAGAGTTATTTTTATTTTACATGTCTGAGTGTTTTGCCTGTATATGTTTGTGTATCGCGTCTGGTGCCAGCAGAGGCCAGAGGAGGGCTTTAGAGTCCCTGGAACTGGAGTTGTAGATGTTTGTGCGATACTGTGTGGGTGCTGGGATTTGAACCTGGGTCCTCTGATAAAGCAACCCAGTGCTATTGACATCCGAGCCATCTCCTTGGCCTGCAATGAGCTTTTAAACAGTGCATTCATGATTCTTACTACATAAGCTCTGCCCCACTCCTTCTTATCCTGGGAATCTACGCCTTTCTTCTGAGTCACAGCTTTAATAAACGTGGAATATTACAAAATGAGTGGAACATTTGAAAATGTATGACACTGTTCTATCCTTAAAATGTTGATGGAAACATTCCTACCTAATGCGGCTGTAACAGTTCTGCTCACTGTCATGTTTTGACTTGGCTCGTTTTAGTGATTTTCTTTTCCTTTCTTTGTCTTTTGTTTTTATTTTTTGTTTTGTTTTCTTTTTGAAACAGTTTGAAATGGCATCTTACACTGGGCATGGTGGCACTTATCTTTAATCCTGGCACTTGGGAGGCAGAGGCAGATGAACTCTGTGAGTGTGAAGCCAGCCTGGTCAACATAGTGAGTTTCAGGACATCCAGGGCTATGTAGAGAAACCATGATTCAACCACCCCCTGGGGGAAAAAAGGTATCTTCCTACACAGAATTCTCAATGTAGATAAGGCTAGCCTGAAACTTCCATTGGTGATCCTTTTAACTCTACTTCCCAAGTGCTGTGTGAGCTACTGTACTCTGATCTAGTTTAATGATTTTTTTTTTGTTTGTTTTGTTTTATTGAACAGGGTCTCATGCATCTCAGGTGGGGCTGGCTTTGATTGAACTAGTTGTGTAGACAGTATGGTTAAGGGGAAGGCTCTTATTGTGTATTTGAGAGAGAGAACCGAAAGAATCCAGAGCAGAGAAAGAGAGAGAGAGTGAGAGAGAGAAGACAGGGAGGGAGGGAGGGAGAGAGTAAATGAGTCCAGGAGAGCAGAGAGGGGAAGGAAGGGGAGAGAAGGCAGAAGACAAAGAAAGTGTGAGAGGAGACAGGGAGGCTGAAAAAGGAAGACAGGAAGGTAGAGGGGTGCTGAGAGAGCTGGCATAGCTGAAAGAGCAGGGTTATAAAGAGAATGAGTAGCTGGGGGTGGGGGAGCTCCTGAGCTGAGCCAGACTGTAGTTTAGGGGAGGGAGGAGGTAAGGAGAACTAGAATGCTAGCAGGGACTTTGAAATGTGTAACAGGCCCTTGTGGTACTGAGGAAGCCTAGAGGTCAGCATGCACGTCTATATGCTAATAAGCACCACAGGTAGCCACCTGTCCCTCCTGCCTTTTGGAATTTGGGGAAATGAAGTTTCCTTTGAACGGAAAATTTACCTGATTTTATTATTATTATTTTTGGGTGGGGGGTGTTTCAGTCAAGGTCTTACACTGTAGCCTGGGCTGGCTTTGAACTCCTTGCCTCCAGCCACCCTCCTGCTTCTGAAGTGCTCAGTTTACAGGCATGTGCCACATTCCTGGCAATTATGTTTTATAGCATAGAGGTCATTGATACTCTACAAAATGAAATGTGTACTTAAAAGGATTACATGATAATCCAGCCTAGCAACAATTTTACTTATTCTTTTGTTGTTGTTTGAGCCAGGGTCTCATATTCACTGTCTTCTTTTAAATCCTTGGTTCAGAAGCATATTTTCCAAGGGAAAATAAATAAATAAACAATAAAATAAAAGTTTAATATTTTAATTTTTCCCCTTGGGTTAAACCTAAGTGAAATTAAGCCACAACTTAGGGTTAAAAGAAGTATGTGCAGCCCAAGTCTAATCATAGGTAGTAATTTCTATCTTTAAAAAAATTTTACTTTTTATTTTTAAGTGTGTGTATGTTTGTGTCTTCCTTCCTTCCTCTGACACTTGTTGAACCTAGGGCTGCACATACTAGAGCTCCATCATTCAGCCACACCCCAGCTTGGACATTCTTTTTTGTTTTCTTTCTTCATAACTGGGGTTTCTTTTTTAGTAATTTATTTTATTTTATGTGCATCGGTGTTGTGCCTGCATGCTGGTGTGAGGGAGTCTAATCCCCTGGAACTGGAATTACGAACAGTTGTGAACTGCCATGTGGGTGCTGGGAATTGAACTCCAGGTCTTCTGGAAGAGCTTATAGTGCTCTTAACCCCTGAGCCATCTCTCCAGGCCTGGATATTTGTTTTTCATTATTCCTTTTTACCTTCTCAGGAGCATAGTCAGAGGCAGAGAAAACAAACACAAATGTGCTCGCAGGCTATTCCTGGATTCGAGATTCATTTGTTTATTTATTTTGCATGCGTGCGTGCGGGCATGTTTGACAGTGCCTGCACTATTGGAGGTTGCATTCAGTATTTTATTTTTTTTTGAGACAGGGTTTCTCTGTGTAATAGCCCTGGCTGTCTTGGAACTCACGCTGTAGACCAGGCTGGCCTATGAACTCACAGAGCTCCTTCTGTCTCTGTTTCCCAAATGCCACGATTAAAGGTGTGCGCCAGCACCACCAGGCTGTGTTTGATGTAGGTGCTGGTGATCCAACTGAAGTCCTCTTTGCACAACTGAAGCGCTCCTTGCACACTGAGCCATCTCCTCAGCCCCTTGAGGGTGAGATTTTTAAATGATTAATTTGCTCTTACTAATTTTTCAGTATGACAAGATTTCTATAACGAGCGGGCTTTTAAAACATTTTTATTTTGAACTAATCTCAGAGTTTCAGAAATTTCCAAGAATAGTTCAGAGAATCCCCATACTGCTTTTATGAGGCTTTTTCTCATGTATGAATATATATATATATATATTTTACCTCATTTGCCTTTTTGTTCTTTGTGTTTCCCCTCCTGCAACCCCGCCCTTGAGCCGCTGAGAAGCAGATTGCACAGACAGAGCTCTACCGGCAAGCACCTCAGGTGCGGTTTCTAAAAGCAAAGATGCAGATGTAGAACGGATGACATGAGGTTAAATGTCCCAGACCAGGGGCAGTTAACCACCTCTCGGCTCGTGTGACTGACGGAAGGATTCATTTCCAGAACAGCAAAGATGAAAGTGTCCCGGGGCCACTTGACAACGTAATGACCCCAGGTGAGAGCGCCCGTCACCCAGTGACGAGGCTGCAGGGAAGGATGCTGGCATTAACATCCTGGCACATTCTCTCTTCTCTTCCGGGTTCTGCTGACACAAATACACCGGTTAACACAGAGTGAAGAAAAGAACGCTCCTTCTTCTAGGAGACAGTCTCTCCCTCTGAAAAACGTGATAGAAAGGATGAAACTGGAAGATGAGTATGCGTTAACTGGAATGGTGAAAATCAGTTCAGCCTAGGCTCACCGATGTGCTAAAGCTGGACCTGGTGGGCAAAGATTTGCGGTGTGGGGGCTGGGGTGTGGGTGCTCTCAGTAACACACTTGCCAGACAAGGATGAGGACAGGCACCTCCCAATTCAGGAGAGGTGCAAACAGCTAAAACTCGCGGGCGTACTGGCCAACTTAGTCAAATTGATGATCCTAAGGCACTGAAGGGCCATGCTTCAAAAACCAAGGTGGGAGTCTCCCAGGGAACAATACTCTAAGTGACCTTCTGTCCTACACACACACACACACACACACACACACACACACACACACACGGATGCGATGCTCACATACATGAGCATGTGTTCTTACACACACACAAACACAAACATATATACACATTCACACACACAAACATGGGTTTTTATACATACACACACATGGACACAAACATACAGGTTCATACCACACATGAATGTAGGTTCTTGCACGGAAACACAAACATACATATACACTCACACACATGAACATGGGTTCTTATATACACACATAGGGACACATACATATATATAGTCACACACATGAACATGGGCTCTGACACACAAAGTTTAAGGGGTAATAATGTTTACACAGATTCCTATTAATTTCCAAGGGGAATCATTAACCTGAATGGAAATACTGGGCACATACGCCCCTAACTAAATTATTAAAGTTAACCTCGGCACAGTGGAACTTTCTGGTGCCCTGTGCCTCCTGATCCATTTTACAAACAAAAGTTGGTGTCTAATCCAAGGCAATGTTGGAGGAATCTGAAAAGAGGGACATTCTGTAAAACTGAGTGGCCGGGTGTGGGCTGAATTGTTGAATTGTTTCACATGTTCATTAAGGCCCTGATTCAGGAAATGCGACATGATTTAGAAATAAGGCCATGGCAGGTGAGCTCCTGAGCCAGCAGGGCCATGATTCAATATGAGTAGTTCTTCTCCCCCCTCAGGAATTCAATTAAATATTTATTGAACAAAGACATCACAAATGAGAAAAGGCGGGGTTTAGCTCGAGGATACAATAAACGACTTCAAATATTTGGAGGGCAGTCACACAAAGAATGAAAAGATTTAGTCAGCTTGTCTGCAAAGGAGGAAGCTTCAGGCCAGTGGCAGAGAGGAGGCGAGGCTGGGGAGGTGGACAGAGTGCTGGACATGGCACAGCGTTGTGCTTTCCTACACAACACATTTCATGCTTGGTTTTCCCCTTCTTGAGCTAGACCAGGGGCTACCTCTCTCCAGGAAACAGGCAGATGTAATGCGTTGTAAGAACATTGTTAAATTCACAGTTCGTGTGAAGTATGTGATCTATATTATAAACATGCCCGAATTTACGTTGAAAGCATTCTTTCTGACATGCATTTTCCTGTAAGCAAAGAAAGACACTGGGGACCCAGTCATTTGACTCACTAATTAGCAGCTATTGGATTCTCTCTCTCTCTCTCTCTCTCTCTCTCTCTCTCCCAGGGCTGTCAGTCTAACAGGCAGCGGAAGACCCTTCTGCTAGCACCAACTCTTTTGAATACTCCATAGAGGCCTTGATACACTTATGCAAAAGATGGCAGCTAATTGCTCTGGCTACTGAAGGTACAGTCCCAGTCAGGGCTGCTGGAAACAGTCTCTGCACCACATTTTAACAATCACAAGCCTCTATAAACCATTTCCATCTTGGCCAGACTGGGACCACTAACCCTGGTAAAGACACTGCTGTGATTGGTGTTAAGGGGTGGGGCTGTGGTTCAAATCACATCCCTTCATAAAGGTGATGGGGGAGGAAGAGGGGGCAGCCAAGCAGGGAGTCCCGGTGGCTCATTCTGGCTGTGGGTCTTCCAAACTGGTCTCCAAACATCTCATGATGACTCAAAGTCCCAAGTTTCAGCCTCCTGAGATTGTAAGTTTCTGTCAAAGTTTTAAAAACAAGATAGTTTATATTCCTTTTTTTTTTTTTTAATTACATTACTCTGTTTACTTTGTGTGTGTGGTGGGGGGCCATGACACAACATGTTGGTGGAAGTTGGAGGACAACTTGTAGGAGTCAGCTTTCTCCTTTCACCACGTGGATCCCAGGGATCGAACTCGGGCCGTCAGTCTTGGCAGCAAGCACCGTTACCAGCTGAGCCATCTTATAGGCCCTTATAACAAACAAAACAAAACAAAAATGAAACAACCCCCCCCCCCCAACAACCAGTGCACAAAATTATATAAGCGTTGGGCTTGTCCCCTGGCTGGAAACTCATAATAACGTAAGACTACTTTGCCTACTGTTTTTCTGGAGACAGGGCCTCATGTATCCCAGGGTGGTCTGGAACTCGAGATGTAGCCTAGGCTGGCTATGGTGGTCTCAATGAAAACAGCCTCCACGGGCTCCTATTAGGAGGTGTGGGCTCGTTGGAGGAAGTGTGTCACTGGTGGGGTGGGCTTTGAGGTTTCAGAAGCTCAAGCCAGGCCTCGTTACTCCCTCTTTCTTCCTCCCGTCTTCAGATGTGGAACTCTCGGCTACCCTCCAGCACCGTGTCTGCCTGCATGATACCACGCTTCCTACCATGACTACAGTGGATAGAACCTCTGAAACTGTAAGCCAGCCCCAGGTAAATGCTTCCCTTTGTAAGAGTTGCTATGGACATGGTGTCTCTTCACAGCAACAGAAACCCAAACTAAGACACTGACCTTGAACTCCTGATTCTCTTGCTCCTACCTCTCAAGTGCTGAGATTATAGTCATGTGTCACAATGCTCAGTTAATATCAGGCTATTTCAAGTTCTCTGTTCACTGTTGCTCTTTCCTTCTTCTTTCTCTTCCTCCTCCTCCTCCTCCTTTCTTCCTCCTCTGTTTCCTTTCTTTTGGATTGCACAAACAGAAACCACAATGATGCATGAGGACCAGCTTTAGATTCGTGTAGTTTGTTTGTTTGTTTTTGTTTTGTCGATTTAACACAAGATACAGCTATCTGAGAAGAGGGAACCTCAGCCTCACTGAGGAAATGCCCTATTGGATTTTGGGGCATTTTCTTGATTGATTATTGATGTAACAGGACTCAGCCCGCTGTGGGTAGTGCCATCCTTGGGCAGGTGGTGCTGGGATGTATGAGAAAGCAAACTGAGCAAGCTGTGAGGAGCAAGCCAGTAAGCGGTATTCTTCCATGGCCTCTGTATCAGTTCCTGCCTCTGGCTTCCATTCATAATGGACTACAAGTCTAAGCTGAAGTAAACCCTCTCCTCACCACGATGCTTTTGGTCACAACACTTAACTGGGTTCAAATTATCAGGGGGATATGTTTTCTCTTCTAGTAGCTAAATTGAGCCCTGAAATTTCTCCTGCTGTTCCCCCGGGGTATACTTTTCCTCAGTAAACACTGATGCCTTGTGCTCCGTGAACATATTATATCATAAGGTCCAGGTTCTCCTTGCCCTAAGACAAGGTTATGGTCTTACCAAATGCATCCTTGGCTGAGAATATCATAGGTTAAAAATGCATGGGATAACAAAATATCTGGAACATCATAGTTTAGCAACGCAGTAAACTACAGGTCTCCAGTGGCTTTGTCCTCATAACCAAGTAGTTGACTCGAGCTGTGGCATGCTATCTTGGATCATCACTGGTAAAGACTCTCTTTCCACATTTTGCCAGCCAGGGGAAAAGATCAAAATACAGTTTCCATTGAATTTGTATGACTTTCACATCACTGCAAAGTACAAATCTTAACCAAACCATGAGAAGTCAGAGATAGTCTATAGTCAGGTGAGACCTGCAAACTGGCTTGTGGAGTTTGGACAGTACTGTTCCCTAGAAGTCCTAAACTCTGGGAATATCAGCTCCATGCCTTAGTCAGCGTTCTATTGCTATGAAAAGGCATCATAACCACAGCTACTCGTATGAAGGAAAATATTTAATAGGGACTGGTTTACAGTTTTAGAGGTTCTACTGTTTTAGAGTTTTTAGTTTACAATTTTAGAGTCCATTGTCATCATGGGAGGAAGTATGGTGGCACACAGGCACATTTTTGGCTGAGAGCTCTACATCTGGATTAGCAGACAGCAGGGAGAGAGAGATACTGGGCCTGGCTTGAGCATCTGAAACCCAAAGCCCACCCCCCAGTGACACAGTACCTCCAGTAAGGTCACACCTATTCTAACAAGGCCACACCTCCCAATAGTGCCATGCTCTGGTGACCAAGTGTTCAAATCTATGAGCCTATGGAGGCCAGTCTTCTTCAAACCACACTAAAAAGTACATGTACTGGATTTCTCTTTCTTCCTTTCATTTTATATTAAGTAGGGTCTTACTCTGTAGCCTTTATGAGCCTGGAACTAGTAATACAAACCAGAGTAGCCTCAAAGTCCCATGGGAGATAGCCCTGTCTCTGCCTCTGAAGTTCTGGACTCAAAGGCACACGATACCATGTCCAACAATAGGAAGTTTATTAAAGCAGATGCCTGGTCACTGGCTTTGAGTTTTCATTGGAAAACTCATTGAGGAAAGAATAAGAATTCAGCTGAGCCATCTCTCTAGCCACCATTTATGTCAACCTAGATACGAAGATAGAAAAGAAAACAAATTTTGGGTTCTCAGTTAAGTTTTGAAATATTCCTGAACCAAGTAGAGTATGTACAATTTTTTCCCCAAGTAACAGTTTATGAAATCTAAATATATACAGATCAAGTAATTCTGGGGAGGACTCAGTTCCCAGATTGAGATAAGCTGTAAGGGTAATATGTAAACCAGGTTTAAAGACTTGGTACCAAAACAAACAAACAAAACCCACCAAATTCTGAACACCCCATTAATAATTAAATTATTGATCACATAATAAATTATAAGAATTTAAATATATGGAGATCATTAAAATGTGCCTAAAACTAATTTCAACTGATTATTCCCCTCCCCCAGCTGTTAGAGAATTTAAAATCATCTATGAAGCTGAGTGGTAGAGGTGTAGGCCTTGAATCCCAGAGCCGAGAGGCAGAGGCAGACGGATCTCTGTAAGTTCGAGGCCGGCCTGGTCTACAGAGCCAGGACTACACAGAGAAACCCTGTCTCGAAACAACAGTCACAACAAATCATCCATGTGGCTTGCATTCTGTTTCTGTTGGTCTAGGCTAGACTATCTGCCTGCTGCACAGATCATACTGTTGGTACCTAACACGAGTTGACCTGTACTAGGGGTTGGGTAAATCTTTATGGAGGAAGATGGTTTAACCTGGTAGGGAGGAACTACTACTTGGCAAGATGGTTGCTCAGGTGACACGCACACACACACACCCCCATACAAATACACACACCACACATACATGCACACATGTGCGCGCACACACACACAGCACATATACGTACACATGCACCCCCCCACATGTACCCCCTCCACACAGACATACCCCACATACACACACAAACCACACACGTGTGCACACATACGTGTACACACACCACACATAGACACACACACGCACACACCCCTATGGCCTGATAAAGCAAGTGCCTAGTTGGCTCTCCTGATCTGCAGCTTGGCTTTTGTGCTGGGTGGGGAATTATGCAAAGAACCTGACTCCCCCGTGGTGTAAATTACCTTCTGCGCACAGGAAGAGGAGGAAAAGAATGCTTCCTCTGGAGCCTACCGGGGAAGATTGCCTTTTCTGTTGACTGCACAGATCTGTCTATGCTGGGATCCTGATCAGCCCTTTGTTCAAAATAAGCGGCCTAGATGATCTAATTAAGCCAGTCCCTCCGGCTGTAAAAATACCTTGCTTTACTGCTCGCCCCTCCAGCAGGGTGATCTCTGGACATGCTTGTTAGATGGCAAACACATCGTCTGAGTGGCCCCTCCCCCCGTTATACATCCTAGCCAGCTTCTCCTGAGGTAAGCTAGCTGTGTCGGGGGCGTGAAAGACAGGGTGTTTCTGTCTCATAGCTTTAGGACTGTCAGGTGAGTTAAGTATTTTAATTACAAGCACATGGAGATGGAGTTAGGCAGTGGTCCTCGTGACCCTCTCCACAGGAGTCACCCAAGACCATCCTATTTGCATTATGATTCTTAACAGTGGCAAAATTATAGTTATGAAGCAGCAACAAAAATGATGTTGTGGTTGGGGTCAGCAGCACCGGAGGAACCTATTAAAGGGCGGCAGCGTTAGGAAGGTTGAGAACCACTGAGAGCCACCTGCCATGGAATTGAGCTAGGGTCTCCTGGGTACTCTAACAGCTGAGCTGCCTCCGCTCTCAGACAATTTTTGTTGATGTTGTTGTTGTTAAAACACTATCTTTTAATCTGGGCAGTGGTTGTGCAGGCCTCTAACCCTAGCCCTCAGGAGGCAGAGGCAGGCAGATCTCTGAGTTTGAGGCCAGCCTGGTCTACAGAGAGAGTCCCAGGGCAGCCAGGGCTACACAGAGAAACCCTGTCTCAAACCCCCACCTCACCTCCCCCAAAAAGACTGTTTTGTGCAAACTGGGTGTCGTGATACGTGCTCATAACCCCACTACTTGGCAGGTGGAGGGAGGCGGGAGTCCAAGTTCCTCCTCAGCTACCTAGCAAGTTTGAGGTCAGTCTGGGCTGCATGAGAATCCACGTCAAAAGCCAAAACCAAATCAAACCAACAGGAGCAGCAACAACAAAAAGAATGCTGGTGTGGTGGTGGGGCACACCTTTAGTCCCAGCACTCTGAAGGCTGAGGCAAGTGGATTTCTGTGAGTTCTAGGCCAGCCAGGGATACACAGTAAGACCCTATTTTTTTTTTTTAAAAAAAGCAAATTTTATATTAAAAAAAAATCTTATATAATATGTAGTCATACTTTTCTAAAAATAATTGGTTACCTAACAAATTAAGCTAGGCATCTTACATTTCTGTTTGCCAGTGGCAACCACTGATAAGATCCTGTATTTGCCCAAATCCCATATTGCCCTAAGAGGCACTCACTCGATTGGGCCAGCAAGATGGCTCAGCGGGTAAAGGTACCTGCCCTCAAGCCTGATGATAAGTTTGATCCCCGGGATTAATGAGGTGGAAAGAGAGAACCAACTCCCAAAAGTTGTCCTCTGACCTCCATCTGCACCCTGATAAGCTTCCCCCCAACAAACAAACAATGTGTGATTAAACCAGACCCAGCTGTCTACTCTCTGTGCCTTTGAAGACAAAATGAACTCAGGGAAGGGCCATGCAAACTGTAAAGTACTGCTTTGCTTTGTTTGTCCCTTGCTCTCCTGACTCTTTCATATGCACGTCTGAATTCCCTACCAAGACTGTTGGCCCACGCGGGCAGGAATGGTCTCCCTCTTACTGGTATCCCCCAAATCTGCCAAAACATTTGAGCATCAGTCCGTGCTCAAAAAGCATTTACTAATAACCTTGAAGTAAATTAAAGAACATTGCTATCCAAGGATTTAGGGGGTCTCAAAGCCAATGGATGGACCTGGCAATCTCGCGGGCAGTGCACACATGAAATCCCAGAGTCCAGCGGAATGGAGTTGCACGGCGTGCAAAGAGAGCCTCGCTGTGCATAGGAGGAATCTAGTCAAAGCCCTTCACCCATCCACCCACCACCTGTCAGGGAACCACTGCCAACGGGTAATTGTTCCATGATGTTTCGAGAGGAAGCCTGACTTTCAAAAAGGCGCTGGCAGCATCCATGGGCCAGCGGGGCCTTTTCATACCTGCTAATGAAGCCTCATTAGAAACAGCGGGAGCCTGTTCTGGGAGCTGGAGGCAGCAGTCAGTCACCGCTTTCCCCTGCCAAAAGGAGATTAGCTAACTGACTTGCGCAGCGTGCTTCTGGGAGGAAACACGAAGAGTGTGCGCTCCCTGCCTTCCAGTGGCTTCTAGATTGGGGGGGGGGGAAGGGATGGGGTCCTCACCTTCGAGGCCCCAGGCTGTGAGGTCTTGGCTCAGAGGCAATAATTAAAGGTGATGAGAAAGAAAAGAAAGCTGCCACACACAGTACCCTCGGCATCCAACGTAGTGGCGACAGCTGCACTGTCCTCCTGAGCGGCCCTTGTACCCAGGTGGTTCAATTAGGAGCAATCCCTAGCGCCCAGCTACAGGGGGAAGCGGATGCGCGGTTGAAATGGAGCAGAAGTAGCATCATCTTGCCTATTTCTGTACTTCAGGCGATGAACTGAATTATGTAAGGTACTGTGAGAAGGCTAAGCAACTGGTCTTCTGGGAGACTCAAGAATTCACTTTCACTTTGGTCCTGCAAGGCCAGCAGGGAAATCTACCTGGCACAGTTCTAACGAGGACAGCTTGCTTCTCTTTAAATGTTGTTGCTGCTGTGTTTTTGTTTTTGTTTTTGTTTTTTTGAGACGGGGTTTCTCTGTGTAACAGCCCGTTGGCTTGTCATGGAACTCACTCTGTAGACCAGGCTGGGTTTGAACTCATAGAGATCTGCCTTTCTCTACCTCCTGAATGCTGGGATTAAAGGTATGTGCCTCTGCCACCCACCCCCCAGTCCTTTGTTTTTAAATAAATATAAATAATGTTTATTTGTTGTTTTGGAGCTTTACATACGATGGTCTTCAAACTTTCCTCCACTGGATATATCCCTCTGTTGGGATGAGATGCTCACAGTGACAGAGGGGACAAAGGTTGAGCTTATCTTGGTCCGCGTGGCAGGAAGGTGACAGAAATGGAAGTGTTAAAACCGTTGTGGTGCGATGTAGTGGTGTGTGGGTTCAGAGCACTGCGGTAGGACACAGGTGGCGCTTTCAGTTTTAATCTGAAGACAGGGCAGTCTTGGCTGCGTAGGAGGCAGATGCCTGAATATATTTGGCTGGCCTAAGCCTTGAGGAGCGGGCTGGTGTGAGGATCCCGAAGAGCAGACTTGAGGCTGAAAGTGGGTGAGCAACCACCACCTAATTAGTTCCCCGATGGGCTGAAAGTAAGGGAGAGGTGCTGTGCCGTGAGCAAATGAGACGTGTGGGCATGTAAATAAGCACCACAGGGCATTCATGAGGTCAGAACCCCCTGTGATGCCTGCAGTTATGGTGTGCTCAGTAAAAGCAACGGGTTGATCCCCGTTCTGGCCAAAGTGTGTGCTTATGTGTGAGTGTATTTGTGTGTCACTGGGGTACCTGTGAAGCCCAGAACTTGTAAATGAATGGGGCAGTTGACCCTGAGTATGGTGAGACCAGTAATATCCCTTAACATCCCTTCCAGAAATATCCAAGAACGGCTCCCTGGAATGGGAGAGCAGTGTGGTGATAGACTATACGCTTAGCATGCATGAGGCCCTGGGTTCCATCCTTCGAACCAACAAAACAAACACACATACACGTAAAATACCAATGCCAGTCCCCAAAGAGTCCCTGAGATGCGTAGACAGAACAGAGTGTCTGCACCAACAGCGAGTCAGCCACAAAATGGAAGCCTGGAGCTGCACGCAAAGCATTTATTCAGAGAGGCCTAAGTTGGTCAAGCTACAGACAGACTACTTAGCAGAAGGGCCTTCTCCTCTTCCTTGAGACAACCAGGGAATCCAGCAGCGGCTGAAGTTCCTCAAACATCCTCATGGTTGGACTGCTGAGGAGGGCAGAGCTTTCTTTGTGAAAAGAGGAAGTTGCTTTTGGTTTTCCCCCCGTTAGCTGAAAAGAAACACATGTGAATCAGAAGCAACGGAGACAGAGCATCGGTGAAGATACCACAGTAGGAGTGTGGGAAGGGAAGCTGTGTTATGAGAAAAAAATGTGGTCTCTGGAATAAGACAGTGCCAAGGTTCGAACCCCTGTTTTGTGGTTTTGATGGAGTTTAGACAAATGACTTCTGGGACTCTGGGATGGGAGTCCTGTCAGTCACTGGGGATGTGTGGCGTTCTGGTGGGCACAGGAGGGAATGGAGGCAGCCAGGGCTGGGGCTGGACGTGTGCAGAACAGCTACTCAGTGGGTGCTATGTTCTTGAACTACATCCCATGCCCTCACTCTTCCACGTTTATCTAAAGTGACTTTATATATTTATTCAGATGTGCATAGGAATCTGAGCGATTAGGAACATCTGGCTTTCACATTCCACAGGAAACAACTGGACTGGGGAAGGGAGAGATGATGTTTTCCTCTAGGAAGGAGGGGCCAGAAGTTTTGCAGGTGGCTCTCCCAGCAAAGGGATGCTTCGCCAGGAAGCCATGGGTGAATCCCTCCCTACAACTGGACCCTCCCCATTCTCTCTTGAGTTGTGAGAAGTTGACTTTTGTTACCTTATATTTATTTATTAGTATTTGCATGTGTGCGCACACACATGTGAGTTTACACACATGTGCATTCACATATACACAGACTCACATGCATGCCACGGCACGTGATGGAAGTCAGGAAAACTTTGTGGAGTCAGTTCTCTCTTTATGTGGATTCTGGGGCTTGAACTCAAGGCCTCGGGCTTGTGCAACAAGCACCTTTACCTGCAGACCATCTTACTAGCTCCTCTAAGTCGTCTTTTACAGTTGCTGTCCTTTTTTTATTAGAAAATTTGTGTACTTATTTTATGTGTTTGGGTGTTTCATGTGCACGCATGTCTGTGTATTATATGCATGCCTGGTGCTGTGGAGGCCAGAAAGGGTGTCAGTCAAAGCTCCTGGACCTGGAAGTTTTTTGTTTGTTTGTTTTGTTTTGTTGGTTTTGTTTTGTTTTTGAGACAGGGTTTCTCTATGTAGCCCTGGAACTTGCTCTGTAGACCAGGCTGGCCTCGAATTCACAGAGATCCGCCTGCCTCTGCCTTCCATGTGCTGGGATTCAAGACATGCACCACCATGCCCGGCTTAATGTCCTATTCTTAATTCAATGAGCTATGGAGTAGACCTTAGAGGGAAGTCTAAAGATAGAATGAGGAGAAATAAAGATAAGGGCTTCTGGAAAGAATTTACAATAAAGCTAAGCCCCAGGCTGATGCCCGTTGGTTAGAGAAGACCTGTATTTATGCTTATGAGTTTATATGGCTATGTAGATGTGCGTATGATTTTGGCAGACGTGGATGGCATGATCTCCATGGGTACTGCACAGCTGATGCACCTTGCATGGAGGCAGAAGACCCACACTTAAAATAAAAATAAATAAAAATCTCAAAAAAAGAAAAAAAAGGTTTAAGAGTCACTTAAGAAAAAGGCTTCTTGCTACTCTCTTTCCTGCTCTGGCATGAAATGTGATAGCTGGGGTCATCCTGAGCAGTTTTGTGCAGTGCTTGGGGGTGGAAACCAGAGCTTTTTTTGTGTACTCTAGGCAAGCCCTCTCCCTACCCACTCAGCCCCCCTCCCTCCCCGCCTTGAGCATTCTTCCTGCAGATAAAGGGGAACTGAGACACACGGATGTCCATACTTGCTCTCCTGTCTGTCCAGCAGGGCATGGTAGGAGGCCACGTCCTTCTGCAGCTGGCTCTTGCATGTCAGCAGATGTGCCCGCTCCTGCTGCTGCTGCTCCGTCTCTGAGCGGATCTCTGCCAGCTCTGCCTCCAGCCTGCCAACCACGGCACCCAGGTTCTGAAGTTCCATGTCATGCCAATGCTTGGCGTCATGGAGTGTGTTTTCCAGACCGCGTTTCTACAAAAGAGTGAAGGTCATCAGGCTGGGCTCTCCAGGTAGGAAGTGTGGGACTGACCTGCTCTGCCCGTATTTCTGGGACAATGATGTTGTCAACTCTGGGGCAAAGACCAGAGGTCAGTCTTAGTGGTTCTAGGGAAAAATAAGAAGGCAACGCTCAGCCAGGCACTGTGGCACACACCTGTGATCCCAGTACTCAGGAGGAAGAGGCAGGCAGACTGCTTGAGTTTGAGACCAGCCTGGTCCACAAAGTGAGTTCAGGACAGCCAGGCTACACAGAGAAACCCTGTCTCAAAAAACAAAACAAACCAACCAAAAAAAAAAAAAAAGGCGATGTTCTGCCTCACTGACTTTTTCTGATGGGCAGGAGAGCTGAAATGGGTGTGTCTGACCATGACCTCTCAGTGTCTTTCTGAGTGTTTACTAATACATCTTTGTCAGGCCCTCTCCCTCTGGTCCCTGGTGGGTTCCTACTGCCCCACCAGGAGCTAGAGATCATCAAGCAAGGGATTCTGGGTCTGCATGGCCTGTGATCACCTCACTCAGGTTGCTAGCTTTTAGACCGTGACTCCTGCACTGGTACCGCCAACACAGTTGTTTTCCTCAGCTACAGAAGGGGAAACTGGGAAGTGTGTCCTGAGCCCCGCCTCTTACATCCTCTGTGAGGGTGTCACATTCCGGGCCCCCTTTCTTCTCCCAACACCATGGCCTGGGATTGGACATTTATCACCTGAGGTCAGCTCAGTGGTCTCTTCAGGCATCACCCTGACTTTAGTTTCTGCCCTTCCTACATTTTCCCACACAGCTCAGATAGTACCTTGCACTATAGCACACATCTGGGCTTCTATCTCCTTTGATTAAACATCACACCATCCCAAGGAGGCCTCGTATGATCCCCGAGTGCTGGGGTTATGGGTGTGCTCCAACACACCCAGCTTTGTCTTCCTTTCTTTTTTGGGACAGGGTCTGGCCATCCTGGAACTTTTCATATAGACCAGGCTGGCATCGAACTCACAGAGATCCATCTGGCCGCCAAGTTGCTGGGGATTAAAGGTGCAAGCCACTATGTACAGCCTCTTATGTACCGTTTCTTATACCTGGACTGTCTCACCCTGCCCCTTCAGCCTTCTCACTCGATTCATTCCTATTCATCCTCAAGTTCAAGTTCAGGGATCACTTGTTTAACAAGATTAGCCTTCCTCGATGCTCCTCAGTCCTTACTACAACTAAGTTGTGCTAGGAGTTCCCCTTCCTCTCCATGGCTCCCCCAGTGTACTTACCACAAGGGATGCGCCTGTCACACAAGGTGGTGAAACTTAGAAGGAAACCAGTCTCTGTGTGCTCAGTGCTCGGAAGGGGCCTGTGCAGACCATGTGGTTGGTATATATGTCACCTGGATGAAGGCACCTGCTACAGGGTGACATCATTGTCCTACTGTTCTCTCTTTCCATCAGACTGAAAACCTTTCCTCTCATTTTTTTTTCTGTGTACTGTGCCCTGAAAGCAAGCACTGGCCAGTGGGGGGGTGGGGGTCAGTGAGGTGTGTGTCCATCACATGTGTGCAGGAGCCTATGGAGGTCAGGAGAGGCATCCGACCCTCTGGAACTGAAGTCACAGAAGCCGTGAGCTGCCACGTGGGTGTTGGGAACAGAACCTGGGTCCTCTGCAAGAGCAGGAAAGTGTTCCTGACGTCTGAGCCATCTCTCCAGCCAACATTTTATTATTTTTAATTTTGTGAATTCATGTGTGTCTGCGTGAGGGTATGTGCACATGAGTGTAGGTGCCTGTGGAGGCCAAATGACCCCCTGGAGCTGGAGAGATAGGTGGTTATGAGTCACCTGACATGGATTTCAGTAACTGAACTTGGGTCTTCTGCTCTTAACTGCTGAGCCATCTCTGCAGCCTCAGTACCTGACTGTTTTCTTTTTCTTTTTTAAAGACAGGGTCTCACTATATAGCTGGAACTCACTATATAGACCAGGCTGGCCTTGAACTCACAGAGATCTGGCAAACCTCTGCCTCTTGAGTGCTGGGATTAAGGTCATGTACTATACTGGCTATGTAACACATAGAAACATTTTTTTTTTTTTTCTGAGTTGAATTCAATCAAATCTCGACGAATTAACTTTCTGTACTCTAGTCTCCAGGGCATGCTTTAAAAAAAAAAATAGACTTCTGACTACTGTAGCTGAAATGGAAGGTCCTTGTTGTGCTGTTATATTAGCTAAATCTCATGAGTGTTCATGTGTGTGCAGCTACACATCAGTATAAGTGTGCACACGTATATGTGTGTGTGGAAATCAGGGGACAACTTCAGACTTTTATTCCTTAGGTATTGAACACATTTCTTTTTGAGGAAGGGTCTCTCTCTGGCGTGGAACTCACCAGCTAGGCTGGGCTTGTCCTCCCCAGCTCTGTGATTACAAGGGCACACAGCCATGTCCAGCTTTCATCTCTCTCCCTCTCCATTTTAATAAGTTTAGGAGATGGAATTCAGGGCAAACACTTTGCCAATTGAGCTCTTTCCAGCCCTTACATGTTAACTCCACGGGACGCGTGAACCCTGAGTCAGGTGCCCAGCCTAGTGCCTTTTAGGAAGACATGTGAGGTCACTATGAACTAAGTGTAGAGCAGCCTTGGGCCTCAGTTGCTATTTGGCTTGTGGGCTCTGAGACTCCTTTACAGCAGCGGGTATACAAATGGCCTAGACTTGAAAAATCATTTGTTTCTACTGATCTGGATTTTCTCTCCTGTTTTATAAAGGAAATGGATTTTTGTTTTGAGCAGACTTCTAAACCCATGTTTGTCTTTGTGTGTTGTTGTTGACACTGGAGCTGTAACAGTTGTGATTTAGAGACATGCTCAGGCTGTCTGTCTGTAGTTTTGCCCAACATTCTAGGTGAGTTCCCCACGTGGCCTGAGGGTTTTCCTTGATGACTCAGGATATCGTCCGAGGGGTGCACTCATGAGATCCCCTTATAGGAGACCCTGTGGACCTTCTATCCCACTCTTAGACCCCATGCCCAGCATCTTTACCTAAGCTTCTGACATTCATTATTTATTCTCTTCCTGCCCCCCAAGACAGGGTCTCACTATGCAGCCCCCAGCTGTCCTGGAACTCACTATGTAGACCAGGCTGGCCTCGAACTCACAGAGGTCCACCTGCTTCTGCCTCCCAAGGTATGCACCACTATGCTGGGCTAAGCTCCTGACATTCTAGAAGGAGATGCCTGGTCCTTCAGAGATGCTTGAGCCCGAGCAGCTCTGGCCAGGCTCCTATTTCATCTTCTGTAGCTCTAGGGACATGGATGACACCAGTAACACTCTGAGCCCCCAGAGGCTCCTCATTCCTCTGGGTTCCTCAAGGCTGGAAGGGACTTCTCTTGAATTGCAAAATCCTCCAGAAAGCAAGGTAATAATTATTTTTGGTAAATTCTGGGCTCGAATTTCACTAAATACAGAGTTCAGTAGGCCTAATGGTGCCTGGCTCTCAATACAAACAGTGTCCAAGTAGCCAACGGAGCTGAAATTTTGGCCAGCAAAGCTGTCTGGCTTCCAGGAGTTATGGACACTATGTAACTGTGTACCCACAGGTTATTCTGACTCAGGGTAGCTGGGTGAACTCTCTTCTCCCCCTGTTCTCAGCCTGTGTTCCTCATCTTGGCTGTAAGGCACAGTAATGGGAGCTTTGATCTTTTGGAACCCACGGGGGAGAGAGCTAGCCCATCTTGGGCTAGACATGAGCATAGGTGGAATGCCATTACTCTGAAGTCTTCTGCTTGGCATGTGAGTTCCTTTTCCATTTGTTTCAGCAGTTACAAGTGTGGGGTTGAAGTGGAGTAACCAGGTGGCTGATGATGCCAACTTGGGGTTCCTGAGTTAGTGGCTATAGTTTTGCACAATAAATCATAATAGATGCCATTTGTTGACTGCTTGCCTGTGTCGGGCACAATGTAAAAGGCTTGACATGCATTATCTAATTAGTCATCCCAGTGACTTTCTGAGGTCAGTTCTATTCTGATCTTAGGACAGATCATATTTCCAAAGGCAGCTGCAACATTTATCACCATCCTGCACTGTCCTTCTCAATGTGACCTTGCCAAGAGTCAGGGCTCAGTGGATCATTTGTGGTGGCTTCGACCAATAGAGGAAGATAGACATGATAGCCGCTCTAAAGCTGAGAGGTCGGGGAGGGGCTGATTTATGCTCAGTCTTTAAGGAAAGCCAGGCGCTTCATCAGAAGTCCCGCCGTAGCAACAAGACGGCCATAATACGAGGAACTGCAAGCTAGCTATGTGGAGAGGTTGCAGAGAGCAGGACACAGATTCACAACTGAGGCATCTCACAGGTGAGTTGAGAAAGGCCACCTGTGGGTGTCCTCTGCAGACACCACGAGGGATAGGGAAGGGCTGTCCCTGCTGACCTCTTCCTAAATCACAGGCTGCTGGAGCACATGATTCACTGTCAGCGTGAGCCACCAAGAGAGCAGGTAAATAGGATGACTAAAATAGATCCTTACTAGACAAACAAGAAAATAGAAGCTCAGAAGGTCATATGACCAGTGAGGAGAGGAGCCCGGGTTCAAGATCATGGTCTGAGAAATACTTCCCAGTTTCACGGGACTGCCATGGCTAGGAGACAAGTAGTGACAGTCAAGGCTTCCTGGTGGATGGGGCCCTCTAGATCCTGCCCCAACTTTGCTGTTCTCTATACCCACTGAAAAGTAAATATACTGACTCCAGTAGTGGGGCTGGCTTCCCCCTCGTCACTCTCTCATAGGCTGAGCCCTGTGACACTTAAGGTGATATCAATTCCTCTATAGGAGACCCTTATTCCCGGGGGGGGGGGTTGTCTAATCAGTCTTTTGTCCTCAGAGCACTTGGTTATAGCTCCTGGAACATGGCCAGTTTTGTTTTGTTTTGTTTGTTTTGTTTTATTTTTTCTGAGCAACATAGATATAAAAGCATATGCTGATGCCCACATGTGGTCCAACAATGCTTTGTGGTTAGAACAATGGAGGAGACGTCATGCTATCCTACTAGAGCTTCAGGCAAACCAGAGACCAGAAGGGGATGCTTAATTCAGTTATCTGAGGAGCTGTGTGGGGTTGGTTCCGGGGTGCCTTTGGATAGCTAAATCTATAGATGTAAATCTCTTACAGAAAACGGTATCATATGTGCGTACGACCTACCCAGTCTTCCTGTGTATTTCCTTAAATCTCATAAAGTATCTCTGGATGACTTACAGGCGACATGATGTGCGTCTGCATAGATGATTAGGCTGCTGTTTAGAGAACACTGATAAGAAATAGAGACTGAAGTGCAGAGTAGGTGCAGTGTTTTTTTCATGGGTATTTTCAGTCCGAGGTTGATTGAATCTGCAGATGGGGAAACCATGGATACAGGGGGCTGAGTGTGATGGTTTTAATTACTAATAATTAGTGGTTGCAAGGCACCTGCTTGCAAACCACATGGAGCCTGAGCTTCCTAGGTGTTTGAGGTTGGGTACTGCGGAAGCAGAGCTTGAGCCAAGGATGGTGGCACATATAAACAATTACAAGACTACTCTCAGGGAAAGAGGGATTGACTGAGGAAAAGAGGACAGGACAGGGAAGATGCTAAGCAAGGATGTAGCCTTCCTGAGATCCAGCTACTGCCTGATCCTGGGGTGAGCTCTGTGCAGCTATTTCCATTTTGAAGCTAGTAGGTTTTGAAGTTTTCAAAACCCTCATCTGTCACTGTCTTGTCTGGGTCAGGGGCATGGCCTAACTTCTTGGATCAAAAGCCTTCTGTTCGGCTGGTGGCAAGTCTCTGAGGAAGCAGGGCAGCCGAGAAGGGGTGTCGGCAGCCAACATTCCCAGCAGAGGCAGGTAAGGGATATTTCCACAGGGCCCCGCTGTGTCTATGGTACTTGTTAGGTATGATTCAATATCTGATGACGAGTCTCAGAGGTCAGAAGACACTTCAGGCGCCCAAACCACATCCTGTGAGAAGGAAGCCCTTTGCAAACTATGAGCTGTGAGACTTCAGACTTGACAGTTGAGAGTTAAACATCAAAACCACCAGGGCTTTTCTTGGCTTACTCACCAGAGCCCTTAACGACTCCGTCTCAGCCTGGAGACTCTGGACTTGGCACGAAGTGTCATGCAACTCTACACTGAGGGCAGCGGCCAGCTTTTCTTCTTGGGTCTGGGATACGTGGACCACCTCCGCCTGCTGCTGTGGAGAGTTAGGTCTCAGGGTGAGTGGAGTTACAAACCTGAACCCATCTCCCCTCCTCAGCCCCTTCTAAACTCTCTGGCAGACTAAAAGATAGCACCACCCTCACAAATCTGCTAACCAATTCATATACAAAAAGTTGTTTTGAACCTTTGATGACTGAAAATAGAATAGCATTCAAAAGATTTGCTAAAGACACGGTGAAGGCTGTAGCTCATGACAAATTACTTGCTTAGCAAGCATATGACCCTGGGGTCAATCTCTGTGCTCTCTCTTGCTTTCTCTTTCTCTGTCTCTCTGCTCTCTCTCTCTCTCTCTGACTAATAACAGTAGGGTGTCTTCATCCTTTCCTTCCTGTGTTCTAATCACACAGTTTTCCTGTTTCCAGTTTCTCATGCCTCCTTTCAGAAAAATTTCACGCACTGATTAACGGCACAAATAGCATTTGAGATCTGCAAAGGGATTTTGATGTTATGTGAACATTACAGCACTATGCTTGCACAAGCAAAGGTGGCTATGAAAATACTAGGTGACATAGTCTTTGGGCCCAATGTTGCATATTTAATCTATCACTGACCAGAACATTCTTATGTTATACAACTGTATTTATAAATAAGTATGCAAAACTGCCTTCTTGTGTTCGCTACAGTACTTACTATGTGTTAGAAACTAGTTTCTGCTAGCATGTGAAGGCGATCATAGTCTCTGAGCAGCTACATAGCTTTGTCTTGTTTGGAGGTACTATCATTTATATAGAAGTTCCCCACTGGAACTGGACTCTGCTATTGTTTCCGGATTTTCCCTGTTTCAAACAATAGCGTAAAGAATAACCTTAGAGGATGCTGGAGGGATGGTTCAGTAATTCAGAGCACTGGCTGCTCTTCCAGAGGTCCTGAGTTCAATTCCCTGCAACCACACAGGGGCTCACAACCATCTGTAATGAGATCTGGTGCCCTCTTCTGGCATGCAGGTGTACATGCAGGCACAACATTGTATACATAATAAATAAATAAATAAATCTTAAAAAAAAAGAATAACCTTAGATGCCCCTTTTTCCATCCAAGAGGGCATCTCTAAGGGATAAATCCCCTAGACAAACTATGTATATATGTAAAGGTAGGGTCTCGTTATGTACTCTCGAACTCTCAGTCCTCCTGCTTCAACCTGCATGTGCTAAGATTACATGTGTCCATCAATATGCCTTTTGAAGGATACTGACAAATTATCCTTCAGAGGACTTTTTAATTCTCTTTCATGCTGGGAGACGGTGCGGGTCCCCACACCTTCCTTCCACAAGGGGTTTTCTAAAGCTTATTAATTTTATTGTTATGTGTAAATGTTTTGCCTGTGTATATGTGTGAGCCCCGTACATATATGGTGCATGCTTGGTGCCTGTGGAGGTCAGAAGATGGTACTGAATTCCCTGAAAATGGAGTTACAGATGCAAACTACCATATGGGTACTGGAAAGTGTACCTGGGATTTCTGCAAGAGCAACAAGTGCTCTTAACTGCTGAGCCACCTCTCCAGCACCAGGTTTTTTTTTTAAAAAAAAAAATATATATATGGATCTTTATATCTGGTAGTAATTTTTCCCTTTAAATTTTTTTTAAATATTACTTTATTTATTTGTGTGTTGGGGGCATGCTTGTGTGGGTGAACACACGTGGTTGCATGTGTGCTATGGCTCATGTGGTCAGAGGACACTCTACAGGAGCCAGTTTTTCTTCCACAGTGTGGGTCCAGGGGCTGAACTCAGGCCATTGGCTTCAGTGGTAAGTGCCTTCGCCTGCTGGGCCACCTCTCTCGGGCCCCACTCCCCATCTCACTGTACAAACCAAGGCAGGTACAATTGTGAATACAAGGAGAGGTCTGGGCTCACAACCTTTTTTTTTTTCCAGAGCGAGATGGATGGGTTCTGATTCCTCCCAGTGCTCTCCGGGGATCAGGTCCTCTCCTGGTGGATGGTAAAATGAGATCACCCTTTCTTTTCAGTGCATTCTGATGTGATGTCTCTGAGCCAGTGCAGAGAGGCCAAGAAAGCCTTTATTTATTTATTTATTTTCTCTGCTGGGTTCCCAGCTTCCTGAAAGTACCGTTTTGAGCCACATGTGAATATGTCCAGAAGCCTTCACAGAATCCTCCCATCTAATTGTCTGCCTAGGAAGCCCCCATCAGAGACTCCTCTCAGTAGCAGGAACACCAGCTTTTGCTGAGTGGAGGCTGCAAAGAGCTCCACATAATGGCCGCTGAGGGCTGGGTAGCAGCCGGAGGAAAGCAGAAACACAGCCCAGATCTGCCTGGTTAAGCCAGTGGCTTCGGACCCCCAGAGCTCCACTGGGGACACCTACAGCTACTTGTAACTCTCACAGTTACAAGTGCAGGTGACAGCAAATAAGAGCCGTCTGATGACCCAGGCTTCCAGAAGACTACACACGTGGAAGCTTTTAGAAGTTTAAAAGCATAAAGCTATTGGCCATACATCATCCGCTTAATGTGTGCTTGTGTGCCACAGTGTACAGGCGGAGGGCAGAGGACAAGTTCTTCAAGTCTTTCTTGTACAATCAGTGTGGGTTCTGAGAGCTGAACTCAGGCTCGTTAGGCCTGGAAGCAGGCACCTCTCTGTCCTGAGCCACCTAGCTAGATTCCATTTTATAGTTATTTTTCTTTATTATTTATTATTCATTTCTTGACATGCGCACGTGCGTGCACACACTTGCTCACAGATGGGTGCAAACACATGCTATGGTGCACATGTGGGAGACAGTTCTCACCATACCCCCTGTGATTTCTGGGTCAGGTTTGGTGTTAGTACCACCTCCCTGGCCATCCCTGTCATTTCTCTACATAGCTGGGGCTGTAGTTGATGGGCAGAGTCTTGGGTCTGATCCTTACCACCACAAAAAGAGCAAAAACTACCAAAAAGTGAGTCTGTGAAATCCGCTACGCATTGAACATAACAACTACTGCTGTGATGATGAGTGATTAATGTACCTTAGGCTCTTAGGCTATGCCCAGCATCATGGATAACTCTAGGTTCGTTATCTCACTGACTCTTTATGACCTTGTGGAATCGCCTGCTGTTACTAACGTTAACTGACATGAGGAGATGGAGGCCCAGAGCCTGAGCAATTTGTCCATCATCCCATGGCTTGTGAGAGACAGAGGCAGCTGTGCAGCCATGGCTTGCTCCCAGCCCTGGCAATGCAGTTGCCTCTGACCACTGACTTAAGACCTCTAAGCTGGAGATGGGTCTTTCTCAGATTTTCATGGATCACCTCATTTTACTACATCAGTGGACACCAGTGTCAGCTGGGACTATGAAAATGGAGGCTGTGATGCAGGAGACCTGGAGCAGAGCTTGGGAATCTGCATTGCTCACTCTTAGGGATGCCTGGTCCATGGGATCAGAGTTCTAGAATGCTAAAGGAACTGATAAGACATCCTCGCTCACCTTACACAGAAGATGACTGAGATGTTACTAATATGAGGACAGAGTAATATCTGTCAATTCTATTACCCATTGCCTGCCTGGTGCCTGAGTCTCATGGCCTGTTTTCTTGCTGATAGTTAAGATTACTAAGTATAGCAGAGGCAGAAAGATCTGCCAGCTCCAACCACAAGGCTTTCTTCTGGTTGAAGGTTGGAAGAGAAAAAAAAAATTCATTTGATCGCCATGTATTCTAGCATGATTTCCTACTATAACCCTGCCCTTCAAATCAATAGTACATGAGATACTCACAGCAAATTGCTTTAACTCTGAAAAATTCTGTGCGTTCTTCTCCACCAGCTCCTTATGTTTCTGCTCTCTGGCAAATGTAATAATTCCCTGTTTCCGTTTCAACTTTTTGCCCACAGATTTCTCCTCAGAGACTCAACAGTAGTCTTGCGGCCCCAAGCCCTGGGAGGCAGGACTCAGTATATTTGTTTAGGGTATATGATAAAATTCAAAGATATCAACATCCGGGCTTTGACACCTTGCCTCCATTTCCGGGTCAGGAGAGCATGCTGCCATTTTGAATTTTCACACTCTCCCACTTGAGAGATGGCTCAGTGATTATGAGCATTTGTTGCTCCTGCAGAGGACCCAGGTTTGCTTTCCAGTATTCACACAGGAGATAAGGATCATCTGTCCCTCCAAAGAGATCCAATGCCCTCTTTGACCTCCAAGGGCATCAGGCATACAAGTGGTACACATACATGCAGGTAAAACACCCATACATATAAAATCAAGTAAAATACAAAAAAGTCTTTAAAAAATTATAGTGGTGACATCTACCACTAATCCCAAGCACTTGTGAGGTAGAGGTAGGCAGATCTCTGTGAATTTGAGGCCATCCTGGTCTACACAGTGAGTTTAGTTAGGGCTACATACTGAGACCCTGTCTCACAACACACACACACACACACACACACACACACACACACACACACACAATTATAATCACAGCTGAGGAGCTAGCTCAGTCAACAAAGTGCTTGATGATCATAAGAATGATGATCAGATTCCCTGAACCCATGTGAACTACGGGGGGACAGTAACCCCAGAACTGGGTGGGGAGTGCAGACAGGAAGACCCCTGGAGCTTACTGGCCAGCCAGCCTAGCCAATGAGTGAGAGATCCTATATCAAAAACAAGGTGGAGAGCAACTGATGAAGATAGCTCTGACCTTCCCAAGTTCACCCACACCTGCATGCACACACACACATGCACATACACAAACATACACATACACACACACACACACACACACACATACACAGTTTGTTGTAATCATAATCAAGTATTTAGGAGTTGAACTATTGCAGTGGAGAGTAATGAAGGAAGACTAGGGGGAAAAAACCCCAAACCTCTAAACCTGGCCACTTTTCTGATGACCACTGTCGGTCTCGCCGGCAGCGCTGGTTATGACTCAAAGCTGAAGGATAAACTGTTTTGTGGGGTGAGGAGGGCAGAGTGGGCTGCTAGCGGGAGGGAGAGTGCAGCAAGTGGCCACACTTTCCGACTTCAGAAACAGCAGGTGTTCTGACAGCTTGTGCATCCATGCTGAGCTCTCAGGGGTTCAACCTGCATCTGCCTCTCTCCCCAAGCACTTGCTGTGGGTGTGAGAGTCACCCACGCTCTCTGCTTTGAACTAGGAGCCATCGGCAGCCTTGCACACCTCTGGGTGTGGCTTTTGGCTTTCACAAGAACATGCTGACTTCAATGACTTCCTGGAGAGAGGGACACAATAGCTCCTGGGATCACTAGGGCCCCTGATCTAGAAGAGGAGGGCACAGCACATTGCTTTAGAATGGCAATTCTCAACCTGGTGTCACTACCCACTTGGGGGTTGAATAACCCTTTCATGGGGGTTGCCGAAGACTGTTGGAAAACACAGACGTTTACATTATGATTCATAACAGCAGCAAAATTAAACTTATGAAGCAGCAAGGAAAGTAATCTATGGTTGGGGTCACCACAGCATGAGGAGCTGTATTAAAGGGTCACAGCATTAGGAAGGTCAAGAATCACTGCTCTGGGAAGATTCTGACAGAAGCCCAGCATATCTTTAACCCTCAGCACAGACTCGGGGGTCCTCACTGCCCATGAGATGTCCCTTGCTCATATCCTCATATCCTAGCTACCATGTATTTTTAACAATTTTTTTTTAAATTTTTGCATGCGCTGGTGTTTTGCCTGCATGTATGTCTGTGTGAGGTTGTCAGAGTAACAGGAGCTGGAGTTACAGACAGTTATGAGCCACCATGTGGGAGCTGGGAATTGAACCCAGGTCCTCTGGAAAAGAAGCCAGTACTCTTAACCCCTGTGCCATCTCTCCAGCAGCCCCCATGCTCATTCTTAAGAAAGTGAATTGATTTTAGTATGTTTATCCTATCTTATGGGTCTAGTATCCACTTACAAGTGAGTATATACCATGTATGTCTTTCTGCTTCTGGGATTCCTCACTTAGGATGATCTTTTCTAGATCCCACCATTTGCCTGCAAATTTCATGATTTTCTTGTTTTTAATTGCTGAGTAGTATTCCATTGTGTAAATCTAGCACAATTTCTGTATCTATTCCTCCGTTGATGGACATCTGGGTTGTTTCCAGGTTCTGGCTTTTATGAATAAAGCTGCTATGAACATGGTTGAACAAATGTCCTTGTTGTATACTTGAGCATATTTTGGATATATGCCTAGGAGTGGTATACCTGGATCTTGAGAAAGCACTATTCCTAATTGTCTGAGAAAGCGCCAGATTGATTTCCAAAGTGGTTGTATAAATTTACATTCCCACCAGCAATGGAGGAGGATAAACATACTAAAATCTGTACACCTAAAGAGGGTAAGAGGATCAATCCTCACTTAGAAAGACAAAGGGGAAGGATATTGGAAGAAGGAGAAAACAAGAAACAGAACAGGAGCCTACCACTGAGGGCCTCTGAAAGACTCTACCCAGCAGGGTATCAAAGCAGATGCTGAGACTCATCACCAAACTTTGGGCAGAGTGCAGAGAATCATATGAAAGAAGAGGTGGTTAGTAAGACCTGAAGGGGACAGGAGCTCCACAAGGAGAGCAACAGAACCAAAATATCTGGGCTCAGGGATATTTTCTGAGACTAATACTCCAACCAAGGTACATTCATGGATATAACCTAGAACCCCTACTCAGATATAGTACATGGCAGCTCAGTATCCAAGTGGGTTCCTTAGTAAGAAGAAGAGGGACTGTCTCTGACAGGAACTCAGTGGCTGGCTCTTTGACCATCCCCCCCTGAGGGAGGAGCAGTCTTGCCAGGCCACAGAGGAGGACATTGCAGCCAGTCCTGATGAGACCTGATAAACTAGGGTCGGATGGAAGGGGAGGTAGACCTCCCCTATCAGTGGACTTGGAAAGGAGCATGGGAGGAGATGAGGGACGAGGGTGGGATTGGGAGGGAATGAGAGAGTGGGCTACAGCTGAGATACGAAGCGAATAAAATGTAATTAATGTAAAAAATAAAAATTTAATAATAAAAATAAATAAATAAAAGGAGTATCTGAGCTGAAAAAAAAAAACAAAAACAAAACCTGAAGTCTCCAATTTATGTGATCTCTCTGTCCATCTGAGTGTTAGGCTGATGGCACACATCTGCAATCCCAGCACTTGGGGAAGGGGGCAGGAGGGACAGGAAGGAGTTCAGTGTCATCTTTAGCACCATAATCTGTTCAAGGCCAGGCTGGGCTGCAGCGGACCCTGTCTCTAAACACGAACAGAAAAGAACCAACAAGGAGTGTTGATCCTGCAGTCAGACCACGCCTCTGCTGCTTGCTACATGTGTGGTCTTCGGTACGTTTCCCACCCATTCTGTGCCTCAGTTTCTTCAGTAATGGATGAAAATCGGAACTCCTGTCTGGGTGAGTTGAGAGCGTGTCTGCCACGTACTTGGCGGTCTCTGTCACATGGTAATCCTCAGGCGATGCTCTGTTCTGGGGTGTTCTTGGCAAGCCTCATGCCGCCATGTGGAATGGTGGCCCTTCTGTCTGCTCCTGCTTCCCACCCACCTCCTCACTAGGTAGTAGGAACTGGCTGTGCAGTGACAACCTATTAGTCAGCATCCCTTCTGGGTAGCTTGATGGCTCTTTACACCTAGGGCATACTCAACCACCTTCACAAAAGGTCAACAACATGAGCCCAGCACATGCTGGAGACTTGAGGAAGAACTGGACCTCCTGTGAATGGGACTAGACCAGATCTTGTCTCCAATAGGAAGACCAGCTCCCATGATTATAAGCCTTACGAACCACTGAAGTGCCATGTGGTGATACATTTTATTTAGCTGTGGAGAGCTCAGGAGGATCCAAGATGGTGGCGACCAGTCAGCACCGTATCATGAGGGGCACAGGGTCTGAAACTCTGAAATTGGTGAGTGGAGGGGAGGCTGAAGCCAGAACATCGACATTGAGGCTTCCTGGGTGAGAGGGGACAACCTGTGAGCTGAGACAGTTTAGGGCCAGGTCACCCGTGGACATCTCCAGGGTCTGAGAGTGGTAAATATTTGACCCCACTGCCCCAATATTCTTCTCCTTGCCCCAAGCCTGGGCCTCCCTGCTTGGCTGAGGCAGCAGCTGCTGCCTCAAGCAGGAGCCTCCGTGCTAGGTGCCTGAGAGACAGCAGAGGCGGCTACCCCGAGTACAGGTCTCCCTTCCCAAACAGTGGACACCACTGAGCTGACAGACCTCCTACACTTTCATTGCCCCTGCAGACACAAATTTGAGAGTAGAGAACCAGCGGGACCCTTGTGCGTTTCCCATAGGCCTGCAACCAAGTGAGTGCACCTTCAAGTGAGTGCGTGCAGAGCCCCAGATCCAGGGTCCCTCTATGCTAGCAGCCAGACATCAGATCCCTCCCACCCAAACCCCCACTGTGGGTAACACAGAATCCTTGGGACAGTGTTCTCAACACTGAAGCCCCTGTCCTGTGGGTCTCCCAGTGGAGTCCAGGCAAACAGTTCCTGGAGCCAAAATGTTGCAACCCAGTCAGATCTGAATGCCTGGAGGACAGTAGGACAGGCCTGTGGGCCGCTGAGGCATTCAGTGGACCTGCGCGTGCGCATTGCACCTGTGAATGGTGCCAGCACAACCACCTGCCCTTACGCTGCACACTTCCAGGCATCTACATGCTCTAGCACCCTGTCCTTCAAGGCACACTTCCATGCACACTCCCGCGCTTGCGCATATGCACCTGTGACCTTCTTCCCTTAGCTACAGCCGAAACACCAACATCCACTCTCAAAATGGTGGACCTCTCTCATCTTCCTGAAGAATACTCCAGACTCCAGAGACAGAAGCACCTAGTCTGAAGTACAGACTCCAGGAACAAACAGCAAAGGTTACAGACAAGCAGATGGCAGGAGGTCAGCATAAGAACACATTCAACAAAAATCAGGGCCTCATGGCTTCAAAAGCAACTCCCAAAATCAATGGATATTTTAATTCATTGGAAACACAGGAAAATGATCTCCACACTATGCTTATCCAGTTATTAGGGGCACACAAAGAGGAAAGGAACAAAGCTCTCAAAGAAATACTGGCAAAAACAGCCAAACAAATAGAGGCACACTTAGTGGCATACAGAGAGGAAACGAGGAAACGAACAACAACAACAACAAAAATAGAGGCCATCATGGAAAGACAGGAATCCATATTTAAACAGATGAAGAAAATGGTGCAAGACATGAAAACAGAATTAGAATCAATAAAGAAAAAAAAAAAAAACCACAAACAGAGAAAGCCCTGGAACTGGAGAACTTAGAGAAAAGATTAGGAACCACAAAGGTAAACATCACCAACAGAATACGAGAGATGGAAGAGAGAATCTCAGGCGCTGAAGATACAGTTGCAGAAATTGGTATACCTCTCAAAGAAAAAGTAAAATCAGAAAAGTTTTGATTTTTGTTTTGTTTACAAAACAGCCAAGAAATCAAGGAAGCCATGAAAAGACGAAATCTAAGAATAATAGGAATCGATGAAAAAGAAGATTCTAGGCTCCAAGGTCCAGAAAACGTTTTCAAGAAAATCATAGCTGTGGAGAGCTTTCAACAGGCAGGCCATGCGTCCCTGACTTGAACCCAGTCCCTTCTGCCCGATGTGGGATTTATTTGGGGGAAGTCTGGATGCCACTCAGCCTGTCTCAGTGACACAGGGCTTCCTCAGGGGTGTATTAAAAAAAATAATGTGACTCTCAAACTTCACCATGAGCAGAATGCCGGCCTGGTTAGGTAGGGTCACATTGCTCCTTGAGTGGACACAAGAGCCTTCTGGCTTCTGAAGCAATTTCCCTGGGGTAGAAAGCCAAGTCTCAGGCCATGTGGAAACTGCCAAAAGGAACCACTGAGCTAATGGCCTCGTGGACTTATTTGAAGGTAATTAAGCATAACTGAATTGCTACAAGCAGTAGAAGAAGATCACCCACGGGCCTAGGGAGAAAAATAAATTTTTCTTAATTATTGGAGAAGTCTAAATTATAGTATTTCTGTCTTTGCTTATTACGATCATTCTCCTAAGAAGGGACCTGTTTACTTGTCTCCTAGGAGATGGCTATGTGTGGAATATGAGTGACAGTACCTTAATCCCCCAGGGATAATTTGGGTTGTTTCATCTTTGAAAATCTCCTATTTTAGAAGTAGGATCTTTATACATTTTATGGGAACAGAAAAGCATCTATGAGATGCTGTGAGGTAAGGGAAATTAGGAAGCCAGGGAAAAGCATCCTTCTGAGGTGGGGGCTCTGTGTTCACAGCACCAACCAAAGCTTCACACGGCTGGCTTGAGCTCTACCTGTGGGTTCTGAGTGCATGAGTGGGTGGGCATGCTTGAATGGATAGTGAGAAGGCAGTCAGCCATTCAACTACTGGTGATTGACCACTTTAAGGCTTGAAAACATGCAGAGATGAACCTGAGTGTGGCCTTTGCAAAATCTGTATTTTCTTCAGGGAAGAACCAAAGGGCAAGAGGACTTCAACAGGAAGTCTCTTTTCTCTTTCAAAAGCTGCTCTGATTATCTTTCCCAATCCAGCCGCACCACAGAAATAGCGTATCATGGCAACAAGCGCACACACTTTACATCATACACACACACACACACACACACACACACACCTTACATCATACACACTAACAAATATACACACCCTTATATTACAGACACACACATACTCCTAATATCATAGACACACACATACCTTACATCACATACACACACTCTTTACATCACACATACTTCTTATATCACAGAGCTATCTACACATTCATACACACACACATCTTACATCACAGATACACACATACACAGACACACAAACAGATAGACACACACATCTAACATCACAGACACATATACAGACAGACACAGACACACCACACACACAGATAAACATATACACATCGTACATACCCCTTACTTCATGGACACACACACACACACACACACACACACACAGACCCCCCCACACACACCTACACGCCCCTTACATCCCAGAAACAGAACCAATCTATCTCTATTTTCTTTATTCTTATTTTTTTTTAACCCATTTTCCTGAGTGAAGTGATTACAGGTTTGGACCATGGTACCTGGTTGACAGAACTAACTTCTATGATATAAAAAGAGCTACTGCAAAACTAAGAAAAACGCCCAAAACTTAAGTTAAAGATGGCAAAAGGCATGATCTGGTACTACCCGAAAAAAAAAGCAAATTTGTATGAAATCCAGCATATCAAAAGAATGTCTGCCTCCTTAAAATATGAGGAATGCAAATTAGAACCACATTGAAGAGATCTTTTCTTACCTTAAAATACTGAGCACACGGCGTCAGTGAGGCTATCTTTTTTGACAGGAATGTAAATTCTTGTTCCACTTTCCAGCTTCATAGCTTTGAGAGACTTCCCCGACCGGAAACCTCACAATTTGTTTCAGTCCTACCCACCTCTCTTCATGCTTAATGGTGTGTCCAGTTCATCATTCTGACTGTCAGGAGCCTGATGGCTGCAGCTTAGAGAAAGTTCTTGACCACAGATGCCTCAAGCTGCCCTGAGTCAGGTGAGGATCTCCTGTCCCAGCACAGCAGAGGAGGGCTGTGTTTGTTAAGGGGCTGAAGCTCCAGGGACCAACCGAGTTCTCTCTCTCTCTCTCTCTCTCTCTCTCTCTCACACACACACACACACACACACACAACCTTGTGGCTGCTAACTTAGAGTGATGGGAACTGACTAAGACTAGTCAGAGGTGGGCAGCAAGTGGAAGGACTGAGGCTTCAGGAAGTGGGATGGGCAGAGGGCTTTGGGCAGAGGGACCACCATAGGGAAGAGGGGAGCGAGGCAGAACAGTACTATCCAGACAATCACTGCACAGCCAGCCTAGGGTAAGGGAGCAAAGGCCCACCCACGACCAGACTGGGACCGTGGGCACAGAAGACAGGACCTCTCGCCCCCAGTGGGAGGTGGCTGAAGGCCAGGGAGGAGGAGGCAGCTGATGGACAGTTTCACCTCTGCTTTACTGGTAGTGGTGGGGAGGACGGGTTTCTCAGCCTCCACAGCCTCTGCCCTCTGAGATCAGCTCATGACCAGGCTGTGTTGTACATCAGCAGTGAACAGTTCTTGAAGGTGTCCCTAGGCCTCTAAGTTGGTTAACCTAAAGTTCATCAAGAGTAAGAGCATCTGGAAAGGACTGAGTCAATCAGACCAAAGGCCTGACACAATGCTGTTTTTCTGTCCTCTTGAAAGAGTGCTGTGTGCTTCATTTCTTTTCTTTTTTTTTTTTTTAACTGATTAATTTTATTTTAGGGATGTGTGTTTTTCCTATTTGTATGTGTACCAGGTGCATGCCTGGTACCCTTAAAGGCCAGAAGACGGTATCTCGTCTCTTGACACAGGAGTTACAGACAGTTGTGAGCTGCCACCCTAGTGCTGGGAACTGAACCATCTACAAGAACAGCCAGTGCTTTCCAGTGCTGAGCAATCTCTCCAGCCCCAAAGAACACAGCACCTTTGAAAGTATCTCTTGGGCTGCCCAGAACATCATTTTCCTGTTGGTCAAAAGGCTACCATGGAGACGCTCACATCCTGTCACATTCTAGCACATAAGCTTACATGAACTTAGGGAGACCTGAGGACTTTCCCTCCCTCCTTCCTCCCTGTGGTCCTTCCCACCTCCTCTCCCATACTTTCCATTAAACACATCAGTAAAATGGGCACTGTTGTGGTCTGAATGTGAAAAGCCCTGTGCGAATGCATGTGTCTGAACACTTGCGCCCCAGTTACGGAGCCTTTGGGAGGCTGGGGAGGGGCCTTGCTACAGTGAGTGTCTCGTGGCTCATGGACCAACCCTGCTCCTGGGTGGGCTCTCTGCTTCCGGATCTGTTCAGGAACTAGGTGAACAACAGGCCCGTCAGTGATTTACCAAGTTGGTCTTGGAAGGCCAATTGGCCACACATTGGAGAATGTACTCCATTATGTGATATTGTGACATAATGAAACATATTTTATATTTTTGGTCTTTGTCTCTGGCTCTCAGCCAGCACTCTGAAAACCCTGGCAACTTCCTTGATGATGAGAGCCGAAGTAGTGTTCTCAGCTATGATTAGGTTTTATTTCTAGATCCTAAAATAGCTCCATGGTTGAAAAAAAAAAAAAAAAGTGTGTTTTTCTATCATTGGTAATAAATCTCTCTCAATAACACCCAAGTTTATGTTAAAGAGATGTCTTTGGCAAGACCCCAGGGAGTATGGGGGATGGTGGCTCCCCCACTTTCCCAGTGATTAGAAGCTAGAGCTTTCTGCTTCATTCCTGACTCAGGGAGGGGAGAGGGACTGAATCCAAGAGAGCTGACTTAACTGCTAATGGTGGTTTAATCGGTTGCATCTAGAATGAAGGCAGCACGAACCCCAGAAGGCCAAGCTACATCTGGAGAGCTTCCAGGCTGGTAGGCAGTTGGGGTGTGGAGTGGGTAGTGCTCCTGGAGAGGACACGGCTCTGCTTCATCACACATCCGACCTCACGTATCTTTCCCACTTGTCTGTTCTAGTTGTGTCCATTATAGAGAATCAAAGAAATATAAGGGAATATTTTCCTTGGGTTCTATGAGCTACCTTAGTGGTTAACATACTCTGAGGAGTGGAAAATGAAAACCACCAAGTACTAATGGTCGATAAGAAGTGGGAGGATCAGTCTTGATTATCATCTGAAGTCAAGGGCAGTTTTGTGGGACTGAGTTCTTAACCTGTAGGATCTGGCAAAAATCTCAGGTACGCAATACCACACAGAATCAGATTGAATTGTGGGACACCATGGTTGGTATTTGAAGAATTTCTTGTGTGAAAGAGATGAAGACATTTGATGTGTGTGTGTGTGTGTGTGTGTATGTATGTATATATGTATATATGTTGGTGTGGTGACATAAACCTATAATCCAGGCACTTGGGAGTCAAAGGCAGGGGGCTTGTGAGTTGGAGGCCAGCCTGGGCTACAAAGCAAGAACCAAGAACCTGACTCAATGAATAAGAAGTGAACAAATAACAATGAAATTTAAAAAGATAAGATAAGAATACTACAGGCCATTGTTTTCAAACAAGTTCTTTGGGAAAACCTCAGCATACCAGGGGGAAAAATAAAAGTGGAGTCATTTGTACTAAAACCCCCACCCACGGAGCTGTAACTCATCTGCTTGTCTGACTCTGAGAAATCAAGGTTAGCCACATCGCTGCCAAATCTCCAAATGGTCTAATGTCAACTGGATGATGATGATGATGATGATGATGATGATGATGATGATGATGATGATGATGTTGATGTTGTCAGAACTAACCTAGAAGTACACCAGAAGGTAACCTTGACCTATCCAATCAGTTGTTTTTCTCTCTGCTTCTCTATCCTCAGTGTGCAAGTCAGGTGGCCTTGAAGCGACTGATCTATTTTGTCTTTTGTTCCAGCTGTCTTCACCCTGTTTTGTAAAACCAGCTTCCTCTGCTCAGATCCTCCATACTGTGCTAGAACTGAAAACAAAGGCAGCTATACTAGGGACACCTGCATGGCTGCAAGGAGATGCCCGGTGTGAACCACTTACAGGCAGAAAGGCTGATTTGGCTCAGAAGGCCTGTCCCCACTGTAAACAAAGAAGGCTGTGGTGGTAGCTCAGTCCATAGTAAAGTGTTTGCACTGAAATTGTGAAGTCTTTGATCCCCACAACCCATGTTAGAAATAAACAAAGCCAGGTGTACTTATAATCCTAGTGCTATCGAGGCAGAGGCAGGGGGATTCCTGGGGCTTGCTGGACTACTGGGTGCATTCCAAGCATTCCTCAGATAGTTGAGCATGTCCTCTTGTGTACACACACACACACACACACACACACACACACACACACCAACAAACACATACCAGAACGAGCTGGCAGTAGTTGCCACAGTTGCTCAACCTCCTGTCTTCATCCCCTGAGCTTTCAATGTTTAGCACCCCCACTGCCCGGCTCTGTATCTATGCTTGAGCTTTCCCTGAAGCCTTGGAAAGGTCAGTTGGCTATCCGTAGCTGAAATATTAATGTCCCTGCCCTCTTGCCGTCTTCCTTCCATATTCTGCACATTTCTCAGCATCCCTCTAAGCTTCTGCTCCAATCTCAGCTGCTCTCATAAGAGCAGCTTTCCTTCTCTGCTTTGCCTTATTGGTTCTCCCACCCCTGACTCACCCACTAATTCCAAATAAATCACCACCACTCCAATATTTATCTCAAGATCTGCTTCTGGGGAGCATAAACTAAGACATAAATTAATCAGGTTAATTAATTTTCAGCCTCCTTGGGCCTAAAGGTAATTAAATGCTTGTTTTTCTTCCCTTTCTGAAGGCCTTTGGAAGCAGTGCTAAGCCATTTGAATTTGGCTTTGCTGCCAAGTAGCAGACATGAGAAGCTCAGGGCAGGCAAATGTCAGCCCCTGAGGGCACAGCCACAGCTGACAAAGCTATTTATTGCAGGGATCCTGGCTGTCAGTTCTGATCTCTGTTGACAATCAGAGGAATTCACTCGTTCTGCAAATATTTTCTGAGTTCTGCTTCTCTGCAAGAGGCCCAGGCAGCACTGGCCAAATGAAAACAAATCCTGTCTGTCTTTCATGAGATGTGGCCTTCAGATTGCTCTGTTAAAAACACTAATGAATCTGTTCAGAATTAATGTTTGAGTTACTGTTGAGCTGACAGTCATTCTCAGATGAGGGCTGAATGATAATTACCAGTTTTGTGGGTTTTTTAATTTTCACACTAGGCAGGATTTGTTTCTGATAACGATAATGACCCAGTCCATTTTTAAAGAGACAATCACTCAGTGCGATGTGCACTCCAGCGGTGCCTCGAGGGGAGTCAGGCTGCAAACTGAGGTTTAGCTTTGAAACCAAGCCGGGAAAGACACAGCCAGCCAGGTATGGTGGTGCACACCTGTATTTTTATTTTATTTTTTAAAATTTCCCATGATCTCACTTCCCAATGGTAACTAATGTTCTTTCTTTCTTTCTTTCTTTCTTTCTTTCTTTCTTTCTTTCTTTCTTTCTTTCTTTCTTTCTTTCTTTCTTTCTTTTTTCCTTCCTTCCTTCCTTCCTTCCTTCCTTCCTTCCTTCCTTCCTTTCTTCCTTCCTTCCTTTCTCTCTCTCTCTCTCTCTTTTTCCTTTCCAAAACATTACATCCTAACCACAGTTTCTCCTTCCCTTACTCTTCAAAGCAGTTTTCCCAGGGATGTGGACTGAACACAGTATAGTAAGTTGCAATAAGACTAGGCACAAATCCTCCTATCAAGGATGGACAAGGCAACCCAGCAGGAGGAAAAGGGTCCCAAGAGCAGGCAAAAGAGTCAGAGACACCCCCATTCCCACTGTTAGGCGTCCCACAGGAACACCCAGCTACACAACCATAACATATATACAGAGGACCTAGCTCAGACCCACACAGTCTCCATAACTGTCGCTTCATCCTCTTATGAGCCCTGCTTGTTTGATTCTGTGGGCCATGTTCTCATGGCTTGCTTGTGATCTCAGCACATGGGAAGCTGAAGCAGGAGAATGGGAAGGTCAGGTGTAGTCTGGGCTACACAGAGAGACCCTATCTCAAACAAGCAAACGAACAAAGTGGGTGTGGTGGTGCACGCATCTAACCCTAGCACTCAGCAGGTGGAAGCGGGGGTATCAAAGAGTTCAAGGTTGGGCCTGGAGAGATGGCTCAGTGGCTAAGAGTACTCACCGCTCTTGTTAAAGATCTGGGTCTGGTTCCCAGCACCCACGTGGTGGCTCACAACTGCCTGTAATTCCAGTTTCAGGGGATCCGATACCCTCTTTTGATATCCCTTGGCACTTCATATATATATACTCAGGCACACACACACATATACATAAATTAAAAAAAAAACAATATGAAAGAGTTCAGGGTCATCATTGACCACATATGGAGATTGAGGTCAGTTTGGGCTACATGAGACCCTGCTTCAGAAACTTAAGGAAAGAAAACGAGGATAAGCAGCAGGAGGAGAAAGATGTTGATGCTGTCTGTGGAAGGAAGTTATTTGGACTAGTTGCCAGGAGAGTTCATCCTGGTGCTACCGATCAGCCAGAGTGACTGTGGGGAGTCACTTGTACTCTCTGGGTCTCAGTGGCCTCATCTCTTCAGTACAACTCAGTCCTTGAGGTTTTTAGATGGTCCCAGGGTCATAAAACATTTACAAATCTCTTTTAAAAGAGGGCGAACACAGATCTGTGGTTTGACTTCACTTTGCCCTGTATAGTTATGTCTGCCAACAGATAGGGTGAGGTTGGGGAAAGGAAGTGGAGAAATAGGGGTGGAGTAAGAGTGAATATTTGAGGGAAACAGAATTAGGAAAGATCCTGCAGGGATGGCCCTTGGAGGCTCAGGGGATGGGGGGCAGGGAGAGGCAAGTGCTGAAAGGTCATTTTTCCCTTGTCTTTTGGCAACTCTTGGGAATGTCATGGTCCTCAAGGCTGAAGGAAGGTCAGGCTTATCCAGAGCACTTTTGAAATGTATTTTGAGATGTATTTTAGTCTCTCTGTCTCTATCTCTGTCTGTCTGTCTCTCTCTGTATACAAGGACATCATAGGCCAGAAGAGGATGCTATATCCCCCAGAACAGGAGCTGTCTGACATGAGTGTTAACCAAACTCAGGTCTTCAGGAAGAACAGTATGTGGTCTTAACCAGTGGTCCATTTCTTCAGCCCCTGCAAACTTTTAATAATAATAATAATAATAATAATAATAATAATAATAATAATAATAATA